>NC_133471.1:8967715-9338965 GCF_048565385.1 Saimiri boliviensis | reverse complement strand
GCATAATATTATGTGAAATTTATTACTCAAGCAATGACACAGACGATTGTGATCATAGTTACCAAACATGCCAGATATGAACTGTAAGGAAAATTGTCTTTGTCTACTACAATCTAAGCTTAAGATAATGGGGAAAAGTAATTGAGAACACACTGAACTATAGAGTGTGTTTTAATCATTTTCTAGATTTTTCTGTGTGTGTGTGTGTGTGTGTGTGTGTGTGTGTGTGTCTGTGTGAGTATAGTCCATTGTGCCATCCAAATTTAGACCCTCATTTAATTAAGGTCAGACTAATTGAGAAGTTAATTACATACTACTTTTTACTATTTACACTTTACTCATTTTTCCTCACCTGCTGCCCTGGTTTTGAATGTCCTCTCCAAATTTTATATAGAGATTCTGTGGTCATTGTGATAATAATGGGAGGTAGGAGATTTAAGAGGTGATTAGCCATGAGGATACACCCTCATAACTAGATTTTTTAACTTTATCTGGAGAACATGTTTGTTATTGTGTGAAGGGACTGTGAACAAATGATGAGTTTGGGCTTGATTTCTGTTCATCGCATGTCCGTCACAGCATGATGCTTCCTTGCCATCTTGAAACACAGAAAGAAAGCCTCACCAGATGCAGCTTCTTGGACTTCCCAGCCTTCAGCACCATGAACAAAATAAGTCTTTTTTCAAAATTAGTCATTGGCATTGGGTTGTTGCAGCAAAAAATTGACTAAAACACTTTGTTATTTATTTCTCTTTCGATCACTAAACTTACCAAGGAACAGAGCAAAGTTTCTGTCAAATAATCAAAGAGCCCGTGTGTGTGTATGTGTGTGTGTATACACACAGATACAAAATATAGTCAATATATTTTAAGAGCTAATACAATAGACTACCACTAAAATGAAACAGGATTTCACTCTTAACCCTATGTTCGGAAATAAAGTAAAAGCAACCACAAGGGTAAACGTGTAATTTTATTGTTCAGTAAAGTAATTGCCTGAATTTTTAAAATTTTTTTCAATGTAAATTTTTAGTCTCTACTGTCATGCATAATATCATACCCTTTCAGTGAAATATCATTTGTAAGTAGCGTGATATTTGCTAAGTGGCGATGGTAGAAAAGCTGGTTTGAAACAAGAGGTAGCAGATGTATCTGCTATTGTGGACACCTGCAACCACAGGTTCCCTGCTGATAGCAGGTTAGGATAAGGAGCCTCATTGACTGACACATCAGGATATTTGCTTGGAAAAGTTGATGATTCCACTATCAACCTCAAAAGACTATCAATTTGGTATTGAGAAATTATGGTTGTAACACAATTCAAAATGTGGTCATTTGCTTGTATACAGGTGCTATGAGATTGCACATGAATACTGGCCGACTGACTTAAAATAGCATTTGATTTGTTGTAATTTGTTCTGATGGTCCAACTGAGGCTAGAGATGGAGTAGGATAAAATCCACTTCTAATTGTGAACCAGCAGTTCTCTGGCCGTCAGAAGATTTTCTTATTAGAGGAATATTGATTGATTGATTGATTGATTGATTGATACAGAGTTTCGCTCTTGTTACCCAGGCTGGAGTGCAATGGCCCAATCTCGGCTCACCGTAACCTCCACCTTCCAGATTCAGGCAATTCTCCTGCCTCAGCCTCCTGAGTAGCTGGGATTACGTGCCACCGTGCCCAGCTACTTTTTTTGTATTTTTAGTAAAGACGGGGTTTCACCATGTTGACCAGGATGGTCTCGATTTCTTGACCTCGTGATCCACCTGCCTCAGCCTCCCAAAATGCTTTAAATCTGTGGAGATTGAAAATAAATTTTCTCCACTAGTTTTAGCAATTAATCCGGAATTAAGATTATTTCTGTTAACGCCTGCTCTAAAGTGGTTCTTGTTGAAATCTTCAGTGAATAAAGTAGATACAAGAGAAGCATGTCTTACCCCAATTCTTCTTTTCATTTTTGCTAAAAATTGAGGATGGCCATGTTTAAAATTTGGATTACAATGAAATTTTAACTAAAACCAAATAAGAAGGTAGTTCAGTGCCATTTTAAACTAAAAGAAAAGTGACAATAATACATACAACATACAAAATCTCAGATTTTTGCCTTATCACACAAAGTTAATGTCATCAAATAATGCATGAATCTTGTTTTCTCTTTGTAGGAATGTATTATTTTAAAGGAAGACACATTCAAGCTGTTAAATCATCAAGTGAAAACATATTACCTATTAACAATAACATTTCATTATTGGATTTGGTAACTTTTATTGGAGTTTAGCTGTATGATTCAAAGTTGTTACAAAATTTATTAAAACTCTGCAAGTTTAATGCTGGAGCTGCCTTCAATAATTTTAAAGACTTAAAAATTTTTACTTCAATATTTTATATAATTTTTTAAATCTAGACTTGCTGCATGTATCAACATATTTACTAACTTACAAACTAAAATTACATGTGTACTCTACATAAAGTGATGGCTGACATATTTTAAATACTTTGCTTAAAACGGAGCTTCTTTTTCTTCTGCCAGAAAATCTGTTAGAAAAGCAGATCTTTGAAAATACTGTTGAATTTTACTGAATCCATAAAAGTTGATCTGACAAACTCAGCTTTTTATACTGTCAGTTTAAAATATTCTGTAAGGATGCTTTTATTCCAGAATTTTTTTTTTTTTTTTTTTTTGAAAAGGTCTTCATGAATCACTGTGCAAGTTTCACAACATGTGACTAATTTTTATATTTTTTAGTAGAGATTGGGGTTTCGCCATGTTGGCCAAGATTCTCTCCATCACTTCACATCGTGATCCACCCACCTCCACCTCCCAAAGTGCTGGAATTACAGGCATAAACTACTGTTCCCAGCCGGTTTTCTTGCTCTAAAATTTGAGAGTTAGGATTTCTTTGCAGTCATTTAATAGAATTAATATCATACGGGTCATGTGACCACAAAAAATATAAACAACACATTAGAACTTTTTAGCTGTATTTGTTAAATAAAATAAGAAAACTGAAGAGTGACAATGAGAATTATTTGTTAGTTTCTTAGGCTCAGCTCATCTAGCTCATGAAGTTGCAGTTTTTTGGAAAGAACTGCAGAAAATGCCATTGCAGTTGAGCATGAAGAGTTTGAAATCTACAAGCAAGATCTCCAAAAAGAACTGCAAAATAAAGTGAGTACTGGTGTTTGCCACTTCCAGTATGATACCAGTACACTTTATTGATATGTAAACTTGGTACAAGTAACATCAGTGTAAATCAAATCTATTTTAACATCAAGCATTACTCACCCAAAAATGCAAAACAAATTCTTTCTCATCTGAGAAAATTCTCCAGTTATAATATGACCTTATATTTATAATAGTAATAAAATTGGCAAGAATGCAAACACACAGAACATAAAATTTCTGGAATGCCTGATTGTACCCGCTGTTATATCTTGATGTTCAGTATGAAGATTATTGCAAACAATTACTGTGTCTTCTGCCTCCATGACCAAGAATTATTTGATATTACTGAAGCAGATGGTAAAAGACTTGTCTGTGTGTTCTGTTTGTCCTTCTTTTTTTTTTTTTTTTTTTTTAAATTTAATTAGGGTCCCCATTGTTTAGTGGCATGAATGTTCTTGAAACTGGCAGAAGAATATGATTGCAAACAAAATAAGAAAATTTTTTCTTTTGAAGCAAGCTGTGATTTGTTTTACATTGACTTATTTATCTATTCTCAATCTGCTCAGATTGAACATCTGTGCAGCTGAAGACCCAGATACTGGAATGCAAACCTTTGGTAAAGAGGATAACTATTCAAGTTGCTGATTTAAATTGCAACAGAAGCAAACTCAGATAAGTTAGAGTCAGTTTTAACCCAAAAATATTCCTGTGTGTATAAAGCTTATGATGCATGTGAAATGTAATGATCATAATTTATTGAATACAAAGTAATTATTGTATTAGAAGAAAATTCATATAAATAAATGTCGTGTTAGAACTAAAGCTCCCTATTCGATTTTGTAATGCCATTGGGAACCTCAGCAAAAGTGACTTGTTAGGTGCCTCATGGTTTTGGGGAGCCTTATGTCCCAAATAAAAAAGGTGTGGTGGTCACCTAGAAGCCCCACATTTATCCTCACATTTCCATTCTTATTTGTTATTCCAGTGTTCAAAGTAATTTAGTAGTTTTATGAATTCATTGATAGGCGGATATTTACACACATGGAAGAAGCTGTGTGGTTTAGCAAAAAGAGCATTGCCCTCAGAATCAGAAAACTGTTCTTCTTTTAGACACAAATTTTGAAGTTAGTTGTTTGATCTTGCACATGTTATATTAACTTTCTTGGGAGTATGTTTTCTCATAATTGGGGCAATAATACCTATTGAGCCATGATAAGAAAAATATAAAATGAGATCTGTTTCAATCCAGTGCCTGAGACATTAAAAATAACACTCTAGAAATTATTACTGGTGTTATTTTATTATTGCATCTTCACCATGGATGCATCTCTGCCCTTTTCTACTTCATAGAAATAATAACGAAGGTTACATACTTTCTTCATTACTTGTTTTAAAGCTCAAAGAAAATGTATATGTGTTACTACTTCAGTTGGTTGCTCATACTTGTTCCACACCTTTCTTGCTTACATTTGCACTCTGGCTTCATCAGCCTCTTCTTCTTTTCTACCAACATGTTACCAATTTTTACATCTTTGTTCATTTATGCTTTCTTTTCCTTTTCTCATTCGTTTGTGAAAGTTATTACATTGAAATTATAGCTGTCTCACAATAATAAAAAAATATATATTTGAATGAAGATAGAACTATTTTGTGTGTATGTGTTGTGGAGGCAAAGCTTTTATTTATTTATTTATTTATTTATTTATTTATTTATTTATTTATTTATTTATTTGTAATATCATAGAGAGGCATTGCTGGAGAGTGAGAAACACACACTGGCTTTGCATTGGAGAAACCAAGGAGTTCTTGGATTTACTCAGTTTTAGTCCACCATCTATAAAGTGGGAGCAGTGAGAGTTCCCTTACCACTGTGTTATTGTGAATGCAGAACTTCACTTCCTTGTCCAAAAACTCTCACCATGTGCTGTAGAGTTGGGAATAGTTCTGAATCCTTTAGTGAAAACCAGTAATTATTTAGCAGTCAATTGCAGAAATACTTATTCTGGGTTAAAGAAAGATATTAAATGTGCTTATATCAGTTCAGGTCAAAGTTTTCAACCTGATGAGTTTTCGTCTGGTTGGGCTTTGACACCAAATAACTTAAAATATTTGTTTCTCAGAGCTTGTAGATTTAAAAATTGTGCGTAACAGATTTTTTAATTATACCATGCTATAAAAGACATGTGTACATCAACCTGGGAGGAAACTGGAGCACTTACCACAAATGGGCACACTGTATCTTTTACAGCAGTACGGTTGTGTGTATATTTTCCATCTCCCAACCCTATTTGTAAGCTTCAGGAGGACAGCAATTTTGGCTGTTTAAGGTTGTATTTCTAGCACTTGGGTGCCTGTCATTTATCAAGGACTCAATACATTTTTGTTGGCAGGGAGATCTAAGAAGGCCAAATAGGAAAAGGTCTGGAGTGCAGTTCCCAGCAAAAACAACACATAGAATGAGTGATCACTGCATTTCCATATAAGTTATTACTGACAACACACTAGAAGATTCCCAGAACAAAAAGCACCATGAGTTTCCAGCACAGCTGTTTTAGCCAGGATCGTGGGTTTTCACACAGAAAAGTTAATCAAATCTGGGTGGCCATTTCAGCAGGTGCCTAGAATGTCAGGGAGACAGAGCCACCCATTCAACTGAAAAGAAGGAGACTAAAAAAGATAGCCAGGCAATTCTGATCGGTGGATCCCATCCCCACAAAGACATGCAATCTGAAACGCTCTGGATTGAGAGTTTTGCAGCAAGCATAGACGGACCCCATATACTTCAGCTCAGAGGGGCAAAAAGGGTATGCCATTACAGTTGGAGTCCACCTCTACCAAGGCAACCAGACATTACTGAGGCACTGTGCCATTACTGAGGCAGACTCCTATTAACATGGCAGTTTTAACTGTATCTATGTAAAGAAAACCACAAGGAAGTTTACACAGCAACTGGGCAGAGTCCATGGAAGCTCACCAGTGCCTCTGTTGGAATACTGTAACTAGACCACCTCCTTGCTGTGCATGGCAACTCTGAAAATAGACACTAGCACATCAGGAACTTATAAATAAAGCCCTCCTTTCCAGAACAGAGCACAACAGAGCTCCCAGCAGAGCACTTGAGATTCTATAAGGGACAGATTGTCTCCTTAAGTGTCACCCTGACCCTCATATATCCAAAGAGACACCTCATAAAAAAGAGCTCTGGCTGTCATTTGGCAGAAGAAGAAACCAGCAGCCACCCTTACTGTTCTGCATCACCTGCAGGTCATCTCCAGGCAAGAAGAGTCTGGAGTAGACCTCCAACACTCCTGAAGCAGAGACGCCTGACTGTCAGAAGGAAAACTAAAAAACTGAAAGAAATAGATTCAACATCAACAAAATGGATGTCTACTCAGAGACCACATTTGAAAGTCAACAGTTGTAAAACTACAGGTCAATAAATCCATGAAGATTGAAAGAAGCTAGTGCAGAAAGGATAAAAACACCAAAAAACCAGAACACCTCTCCTCCTCCAAGTGGTCACAACTCCTCACCAGCAAAGGAAAAAAGCTGGATGGAGAATGAGTATGAGAAGTTGACAGAAACAGGTCTCAGAAAGTGGGTAATGACAAAATTCTCTGAGCGAAAAAAAACATGTTCTAACCCAATGCAAAGAAACCAACCTTGAAAAAAGAATAGATGAAATGCTAATAAGTATAAACAGCTTAGAGCAGCATATAAATCACTTGATGGAGCTGAAAAACACAGCACCAGAACTTTGCAAATCCTACACAAGTTTCAATACTTGAATTGACGAAACAGCAAAAAGGATATTAGAAATTGAAGATCAACACAATGGAATAAAACAAGAAGGCAATATTAGAGAAAAAACAAACAAACAAACAAACAAAAACAGTGAAAATAAATGAACAAAGCCTCCAAGAAATATGGGATTATGTGAAAAGACCTAATCTATGTTTGAAAAGTGTATCGAAATGTGATGGGGAGAATAAATCCAAGCTGGAAAACACTCTTCATTATACTATTTGGGAGAACTTCCCCAACCTAGCAATGCAGGTCAACATTCAAGTCCAGAAAATACAGAAAACACAAGAAAATATTTCTTAAGGAGAGAAACACCAAGGCACATAATCATCCAACTCACTAGTGTTAAACATGCTAAAGGCATCCAGAGAAAAAGGTTAGGTTACCCACAAAGGGAAGCCCATCAGACACACAGAGGTCTCTCAGAAGAAACACTACAAGGCAGAAGAGAGTTGGGGACAATACTCGATGTCCAAAAAAAAAAAAAAAAAAAAGACTTTTCAGCTGGAAAGGGGCCAATATTCAATGTCCTTAAGAAAAAAATAATAATAATAATAATAAAAATATTTTAACCTAGAATTTTATATAAAGCCAAACTAAGCTTCATTAGTGATGGAGAAATAAAATCCTTTTAATAACAATATAATTGCCAAAAGATTTCATCACTACTAGTGCTGCCTTATGAGAGCTCCTGGAAGAAGCACTAAACCTGAAAAGGAACAACAGTACAAGGCACTACAAAAATGTTCCAAATGGTAAAGACCATCAAAATAATGAAAAACTATGTCAACTGATTGGCAAAACAACCAGCTAGCATCCAAATGGCAGAATCAAATTCACACATAACAATATGAACTTTAAGTGTAAAGTGGTTAAATGCCTCAATCAAAAGACACAGACCAGCAACCTGGATAAAATGTCAAAATCCATCCATGTTCTTTATTTAGAAAACCCATCTCATGTGTAAGAACTCTCATAGGATCAAAATAAAGAGATGGAGGAAGATATATCGGCAAAGGGAGAGCAAAAAAAAAAAAAAAAAAAAAAAAAAATCAGTAATTACAATATTAGCTTCCGATAAAATGGTCCTTAAACCAATAAATTCAAAGGAGACATAGAAGGGCATTACCTATGGTAAAAGGATCAATTCAATAAGAAAAGCTAACCATTATAAATATATACACATCCAAGACAGAGTACCCCCAGAAACATAAGGCAAGTTCTTAACTCAACCATCTTATCACTTGCTAAGTCTTAAGTTTTCTCTCCAGTTTATCCCCTTTCAGAGACTTACGTTTGCTGCACGTATAACATGTAGGAATATTAATTGTCTTTTGGGGAGAGGGTAAAGTACATCCACTTCATCTACTTTATTAGACAAATGATGATGGAAGATGCAGAACATCCATGTTATTCCTTTTGGGCAGCAAAATTGAAGTCACTTTTGCTGTTGAAAGAGTTTAAGCTAGTTTAACATAAATAAACATTATTTATGAAGATATAGCATCGAACAGATATTCTAATCATGTCAACTATTTAATGTTTTGCATTTACTTTACTTATTTTTTTCTTCATCACCTGACTCTCCTCCTCCCCGTGCTCATTTTGTTGTTGTTGTTTTTGTTGTTATTGTTTGTTTGACACTTGCCTTATTCTGGCCTTAACCTTACGATATTGTAGTTCACATTTTAACCTGTCTGATTATCCATCATTACTTTAGCCTACCTTTTATTTTCTTCTTTTTTTAATTTCATTTCAGGTTTTGGGGTACATTTGAAGAACATGCAAGATTGTTGCATAGGTACACACTTGGCAGTGTGGTTTGCTGCCTTCCATCCCCTCACCTGTATCTGTCATTTCTCCCCATGCTATCTCTTCCCACCTCCCCATACTCCCGCCCCTCCCCCATTTCCCCCAAAAGGAACCCAGTGTGTAGTGCTCCCCTCCCTGTGTCCATGTATTCTCATTGTTCAACACCCGCCTATGAGTGAGAATATATGGTGTTTGATTTTCTGCTCTTGTGTCAGTTTGCTGAGAATTATGGTTTCCAGGTTCATCCATGTCCCTACAAAGGACGTGAACTCATCGTTTTTGATGGCTGCATAATATTCCATGGTGTATATGTACCACATTTTCCCTATTCAGTCTATCATCATTGGACATTTGGGTTGGTTCCAGGTATTTGCTATTGTAAACAGTGCTGCAATGAACATTCGGGTGCACGTGTCCTTGTAGTAGAATGATTTATAATCCTTTGGATATATACCCACTAATGGGATTGCTGGGTCAAATGGGATTTCTATTTTTAGGTCCTTGAGGAATCGCCACACTGTCTTCCACAATGGTTGGATTAATTTACATTCCCACCAACAGTGTAATAGTGTTCCTATTTCTCCACATCCTCTCCAGCATCTGTTGTTTCCAGATTTTTTGATTGCCATTCTAACTGGTGTGAGATAATATCTCAATGTGGTTTTGATTTGCATTTCTCTGATGACCAGTGATGATGAGCATTTTTTCATATGTTTGTTGGCCTCCAGTATGTCTTTTTTTGTAATGTATCTGTTCATATCCTTCGCCCATTTTTGAATGGGCTTGTTTGTTTTTTTCTTGTAGATCTTCTTTAGTTCTTTGTATATTCTGGATATCAGCCCCTTGTCAGATGGGTAGACTGCAAAAATATTTTCCCATTCTGTTGGTTGCTGATTCACTCTACTGACTGTTTCTTTTGCCGTGCAGAAGCTGTGGAGTTTGATTAGGTCCCATTTGTCTATTTTGGCTTTTGTTGCCATTGCTTTTGGTGTTTTGGTCATGAAGTCCTTGCCTACACCTATGTCGTGAATGGTTTTGCCTAGATTTTCTTCTAGGGTTTTTATGGTGTTAGGTCTGATGTTCAAGTCTTTAATCCATCTGGAGTTAATTTTGGTGTAAGGTGTCAGGAAGGGGTCCTGTTTCTGCTTTCTGCACATGGCTAGCCAGTTTTCCCAACACCATTTATTAAACAGGGAGTCCTTTCCCCATTGCTTCTTTTTGTCAGGTTTGTCGAAGATCAGATGGTTGTGGGTATATTGTATTTCCTCTGAGGCCTCTGTTCTGTTCCATTGGTCTATATCTCTGTTGTGGTTCCAGTACCATGCTCTTTTGATTACTGTAGCCTTGTAGTATAGTTTGAAATCTGGTAGTGTGATGCCTCCTGCTTTGTTCTTTTTGCTTAGAATTGACTTGGCTATGCAGGCTCTCTTTTGGTTCCATATGAAGTTTAAGGTGTTTTTTTCCAGTTCTGTGAAGAAGGTCATTGGTAGCTTGATGGGAATAGCATTGAATCTGTAAATTACTTTGGGCAGTATGGCCATTTTCACGATGTTGATTCTTCCTAACCATGAACATGGAATGTTTCTCCATCTGTTTGTATCCTCTTTTATTTCTTTGAGTATTGGCTTGTAGTTCTCCTTAAAGAGGTCCTTTACATTCCTCGTTAGTTGTATTCCTAGGTATTTTATTCTCTTTGTAGCAATTGTGAATGGCAGTTCGTTCTTGATTTGGCTCTCTTGAAGTCTATTACTGGTGTATAGGAATGTTTGTGATTTTTGCACGTTGATTTTGTATCCTGAGATTTTGCTGAAGTTGTTTATTAGTTTCAGGAGATTTTGGGCTGAGATGATGGGGTCTTCCAGATATACAATCATATCATCTGCAAATAGAGACAATTTGATTTCCTCCTTTCCAATTTGGATACCCTTTATTTCTTTTTCTTGCCTGATTGCTCTGGCTAAAACTTCCAGTACTATATTGAATAGGAGTGGTGAGAGAGGGCATCCTTGTCTAGTGCCAGATTTCAAAGGGAATGCTTCCAGTTTTTGCCCATTCAGTATGATATTGGCTGTTGGTTTGTCGTAAATAGCTTTTATTGTTTTGAGATACGTTCCGTCAATACCTAGTTTATTGAGGGTTTTTAGCATAAAGGTTGTTGAATTTTGTCAAAAGCCTTCCCTGCATCAATTGAAATAATCATGTGGTTTTTGTCTTTGGTTCTGTTTATGTGGTGAATTACGTTTATGGACTTGCGTATGTTGAACCAGCCTTGCATCCCCGGGATGAATCCTACTTGAACATGGTGGATGAGCTTTTTGATATGCTGTTGCAATCGGTTTGCCAGTATTTTATTGAAGATTTTTGCATCTATGTTCATCATGGATATTGGCGGGAAATTTTCTTTTCTTGTTGAGTCTCTGCCAGGTTTTGGTATCAGGATGATGTTTATCTAGTAAAATGATTGGGGAAGGATTCCCTCTTTTTGGATTGTCTGGAATAGTTTCAGAAGGAATGGTATCGGCTCCTCTTTGTATGTCTGGTAGAATTCAGCTGTGAACCCATCTGGACCTGGGCTTTTTTTGGGTGGTACGCTCTTTATTGCTGCCTCGACTTCAGACCATGTTATTGGTCTATTCAGGGTTTCGGATTCTTCCAGGTTTAGGCTTGGGAGGATGCAGGTGTCCAGGAATTTATCCATTTCTTCCAGGTTTACTAGTTTATGGGCATAGAGTTGTTTGTAATAATCTCTGATGATGGTTTGGATTTCTGTGGAATCTGTGGTGATCTCCCCTTTATCATTTTTTATTGCGTCAATTTGGTTATTCTCTCTTTTCTTTTTTATTAATCTGGCTAGGGGTCTATTTTGTTGATCTTTTCAAAAAACCAGCTCCTGGATTTATTGATTTTTTGAAGAGTTTTTTGTGTCTCTATTTCCTTCAGTTCTGCTCTGATCTTAGTTATTTCCTGTCTTCTACTAAGTTTTGAGGTTTTTTTTATGTTCCTCCTCTAGCTCTTTCAATTTTGATGATAGGGTGTCAATTTTAGATCTCTCATTTCTTCTCATGTGGGCACACAATACCATATATTTTTCTCTACAGACTGCTTTAAATGTATCCCAGAGATTCTGAAATGTTGTATCTTCTTTCTCATTGGTTTCGAAGAACATCTTTATTTCTGACTTTATTTCATTGTTTATCAAGTCAACATTCAAGAGCAAGTTGTTCAGTTTCCATGAAGCTGTGCGGTTCTGAGTTAGTTTCTGCATTCTGAGTTCTAACTTGATAGCACTGTGGTCTGAGAGACTGTTTGTTATGATTTCTGTTCTTTTGCATTTGCTGAGGAGTTATTTATTGTCAATTATGTGGTCAATTTTAGAGTAGGTGTGATGTGGTGCTGAGAAGAATGTATATTCTGTGGATTTGGGGTGGAGAGTTCTGTAAATGTCTATTAGGTTTGCTTGTTCCAGGTCTGAATTCAGGTCCTGGATATCCTTGTTGATTTTCTGTCTCTTTGATCTGTCTAATATTGACAATGGGGTGTTAAAGTCTCCCACTACTATTGTGTGGGAGTCTAAGTCTCTGGGTAAGTCATTAAGAACTTGTCTTATGTATCTGGGTCCTCCTGTATTGGGTGCGTATATATTTAGGATCGTTAGCTCTTCTTGTTGCAGTGATCCTTTTACCATTATGTAATGTCCTTCTTTGTCTCCTTTGATCTTTGTTGCTTAAAGTCTGTTTTATCAGAGATGAGAATTGTAACTCCAGCTTTTGTTTTGTTCTCCATTTGCTTGGTGGATCTTCCTCCATCTCTTTATTTTGAACCTTTGTGTATCCTTGCATGTAAGATGGATTTCCTGGATACAGCATACTGATGGGTTTTGGCTTTTTATCCAATTTGCCAGTCTGTGTCTTTTGATTGGGACATTTAGTCCATTGACATTTAGGGATAGTATTGTTATGTGTGAATTTGATACTGTCATTTTGATGCTACCTGGCTGTTTTGTTGGTTAGTTGATTCAGCTTCTTGATTGTGTTTATGCTCTTTTACCATTTGGTGTGTTTTTGGAGTGGCTGGTATTGGTTGTTCCTTTATTTGTGTAGAGCCTCTTTCAGGAGTTCTTGTAGAGCAGGTTTGGTGGTGATGAAATCTCTGAGTGCTTGCTTGTTCACAAAGGATTTTATTTTTCCTTCGCTTATGAAGCTTAGTTTGACTGGATAGGAGATTCTGGGTTGAAAGTTCTTTTCTTTAAGGATGTTGAATATTGGCCCCCAATCTCTTCTGGCTTGTAGGGTTTCTGCTGAGAGATCTACTGTGAGTCTAATGGGTTTCCCTTTGTGGGTAACCCGACCTTTCTCTCTGGCTGCCCTTAGCATTTTCTCTTTCATTTCAACCCTGGTGAATCTGACGATTATGTGCCTTGGGGTTGCTCTTCTTGAGGAATATCTTTGTGGTGTTCTCTGTATTTCCTGGATTTGAATATTGGTCTGCCTTGCTAGGTTGGAGAAGTTTTCCTGGATAATATCCTGAAGAGTATTTTCCAGCTTGGATACATTCGCTTCATCACATTCATGTACACATATCAGACGTAGATTAGGTCTTTTCACATAGTCCCACATTTCTTGAAGATTTTGTTCATTCCTTTTGCGCTTTTTTCTCTGTTCTTACCTTCTCTTTTTATTTCATTGAGTTGATCTTCGACCTCTGATATCCTTTCTTCTGCTTGGTCAATTTGGCTGTTGAAGCTTGTGCATGCTTCACAAAGTTCTCGTGTTGCGTTTTTCAGCTCCATCAATTCACTTATATTCTTCTCTATGCTGTCCATTCTCATCTGCATTTCGTCCAATCTTTTTTCAAGGTTCCTATTCTCTTTGCGTTGGGTTAGAACGTGTTCTTTTAGCTCACTGTAGTTTCTTACTACCCACCTTCTGAAGTCTGATTCTGTCACTTCATCACCCTCCTTCTCCATCCAGTCTGGTTCCCTTGCTGGTGAGGAGTTGTGATCCGTTTTAGGAGGAGAGGTGTTTTGGTTTTGGGAGTTTTCATCATTTTTGCGCTGGTTTCTTCCCATTTTTGTGGGTTTATCCACCTGTTGTCTTTGTAATTACTGTTTTTCAGATTGGGTCTCTGAGTGAGCTTCTAGTTTGTGGATGCTGAAGTTACTTTTTTTTTTTTTTTTTTTTTTTTAAGCTTTCCTTCTAACAGTCTGACCCCTCTGCTGAGGTCTTCTCCAAGCCCTGCTTGCCTGGCAATCACCTGCAGCAGCTGCAGAACAGTAAGGGTTACTGCCAGTTTCCTCTTCTGCTATTTTTGTCCCAGAAGGATGCTCGCCTACTATCAGTCCGTTCTCTCCTTTATAAGGTGAGTCTTTGGATCTATGGGGGTCAGGGAGCTACTTGAGGAGACAGTGTATCTTTTATTTGGGCTTAAGTCCTGAGTTGTGAGCTCCGTTGTTCATTCAGAGCTGCTGGGCAGGTATGTTTAGGTCTGCTGCAGCTGAACTCACAAAGCACTTTTTGTTCCCAGGTGCTCTATCCCAGAGAGTTGGAGCTTTATGAGTTTCCGTTGCACTACTGCCTTTTTTATTTTTCTTTCAGGTCTGACCCGCCCAGCTAGCAGCAAGCCTAGCCACTGCCTGCCCACAGGGGCTTTGCTGAGCTGCTGTGGGCTCCGCCCAGCTCCCCTCAGCTCTTCCCTGCAGTCCTGTTTATATGGGCGTAGTTAGAACTGTCTCAACAATGGTGGCCCCGCCTCTGTTATGGCGGACTCTCTCTGTTGTGGCAGGTTGCCTAGGCAATGGCGGGTTGACTCGGCAACAGCAGCCTGCCTCCATAGCGGTGGAGAGTCTCAGTAATGGCCGAAGCCCATCCCCCACCGAGCCGGACCTTCCGGGTTCAGCTGTGCTTGGTTTGAAGGGCTCAATCCAGAGGGTTTCCAATTACTGTTTTTGTTTTCCTTGTTGTTGGGGGTGGGGGGCTGGAAACAATCGAGCCTGATCACCTGGCTCCCTGATTCAGAGTCTTTTCTTTTAAGTTGAAGGACCCCGCATTCCAGTCGCTTGTTGAAAAGGCGCCGGGATCTCCCGTGCTGCGACTCACTGAGTCGGCTCGAACTGCGGCGCCAGCTCCTGGCAGACTTTTTGCCTAGGAATCTCCTGGCCTGGCTTGCTATTTCAGATGAATGGGGAACTCTGCCGTCTCAGGGCTCTGATCACAGGCTAAGAGGGCTCCCAGACCAGTGGCTTTTGTACGGAGAACCGCAGCAACAGGGCATGGTCACAGCAGCCACGCGGGCGGAATCAGCCCCGCGGGGGCCAAAACATCCGCACAGGCTGGGACTGCGATGCTGGTGACCCCTCTGCCTGGGAATCTCCTGGTCTGTGGACAATAAGAGTTTGTCTGGAAATGCGTCCTCCACTCACCCTCTGCACTTTCACTGGGAGCTGAAGTCCTGAGCTGTTCTTAGGCGGCCATCTTCCCAGCATTCCCTGCAAACCCTATCCTACCTTTTCTTAAATGTCATTTTCTTTTTTTCTCAGTGTCCTTTTGTTCACCCAAGTTAATCTTTCCATGTTTTATTATTTTTAATCATTAGCCTGTTGTTGTTGATTCTTTTGTGATATAATCTTGGCCTGTTCCCCAGCCAAAAGGGCAGTGACAATATCTTGGCTTACTGCTACCTCTGCCTCTGAGGTTCAAGCAACTCTCCTGTCTCAGCCTCCTGACTAGCTTGGATTACATGGGTCCACCACCATGGTTGATTAATTATTATAGTTTTTAGAAGGATGGGGTTTTATATCTTTTTAAAAAATGCAACTGGGCTGATCTCAAACTCTTGATCTCATGTGATCCACCCAACTTAGGCTCCCAAAGTGCTGACATTAAAGGTGTGAGACCTGGCTACATTTCTTTTAAACCTTCTTCATGTTCAACATTTAACCCTGTCTATCAGACAACCCTCTGAAAATTTGAGAACTAAAATGTGGTATATATCTTTTTAAATTAATTAATTATTTATTTTTATTGCATTTTAGGTTTTGGGGTACATGTGAAGAACATGCAAGATTGTTACATAGGTACACACATGGCAGTGTGGTTTTCTGCCTTCCATTCCCTTATGTGTATCTGTCATTTAATAGCATGTGGACATGGGTGAAAAGACAAATGTGCTGTGTCATGGTATTACAGGATAAGAAATCAGAATTTCTCATGTGGGTCATTGATTTTAATTACTTAATACTTAGGCAGAACTTGAAAATATATGCATATGGCAGAATGGCAGCAATAAGATTACAGTCTAAGAAATTTGGCATCCAAACCCATATCACATTTAAATCCCAGCTGTCCCAGAAAACTGAATGACAAATCTTGTCAAGATTTAGCTTGTGACACCGGCAGTTTTATAATATGTCAAATGCATGAAAAATGCTGCTTTTGAAATGTGCAGATACTGTCCTCGGTAAATATAAATATATATATGTGTATATATATATTTTTATATGTATATATATGTGTATATATATTTTATATGTATATATGTGTATATATATACGTGTATGTATATATACACGAATATATATACCCGTGTATATATACGTGTATATATACATATAAAATACATATATATGTATAAATATATATACATATATACGTATATATGTATATATATACACACATATACATATATACGTATATATGTATATATATACACACATATACATATATACGTATATATGTATATATATATACATATATAAATATATACATATAAATATATATTTATATATATTTATATTATATACATATATTTAAATATATATGCATATATTTATATTATATACATATATATTTAAATATATATGCATATACATTTATATTATATGCATATATGTAAATATATGCATACATATTTATATTATATACATATATATGTAAATATATATGCGTATATATTTATATTATATACATATATGTAAATACACACACACACACACACACACACACACACACACTTACTAATGTATACCAGGTACTGTGTTACATCAGTGCTGAATTTTTAAGACAGGCAGACAAGAAAACTAATGTGATAGATAAACACTTCCTGGAAAAATAATATTTCTGCATTAGAAGTCTTAAGCAGGCAAACAGGGAGAGAGATTTTTATCTCCAGGAGAGAAAGGTGGCCATAGTTACAGGATGGGAGTGTTCATGGCTGAAAGTAAAGTTGTCTGAATGTGGGTCCACATAAACCATGCTGAAATAGAAAGACATGAAGCTGAAAGGCAGAGAATATCAGGTCTGGAAGAGATTTGTTCAGCCATGCTGCAGATCTAGGCTCAGAATCTACAACGTACTAAATACGAACAAAAACAACTACAAATTGACTTTCAGCATGAAACCAATGTCATGAAAATGTGCATTAGAGGGCAGGTATAGTCGCTCAAACATGTAGTCTCAGCACTTATAAAGGCCAAGGCAGGTGAATCACCTGAGTCCAAGGGTTCAAGACCAGCCTTGCCAATATTAAAATTTATCCAATGGTTGATGCACATCTAGTCCCATATATTTCGGAGACTGACAGACAAAAATTGCTTTAAGCCAGAGGTTGAGTTTACATTGTGCTGAGATTGTGCCACTGCATTCTGGCCTGAGCAACCCAGTCAGATTCTGCCTTAGGCACAAAAAAGAAAAAGAAAAAGAATAAGAGGAAGAAGAAGCATAAGAAGAATAAGAAAGAAAAAGAAGAAGGAGGAGGAGGAGGAGAAGGAGAGGGAGAAGGAGAAGAAGAAGAAGAAAGAAGAAGAAGAAGGAGAAGGAGAAGAAGAAGGAGGAGGAGGAGGAGGAGGAGGAAGGAAGAAGAAGAAAAAAAAGAAAGAATAAAGAGGAAGGAGGAAAAGAAAAATATGGGCAGCAATAGCCGCGATTTTTTGATCTGATCGGCCATGTTGTGGTTTGCATAACTTTCAGTTTAATGTTTCCTGTTGACAAGTTTCAGTCTTTGTTTCCCCCGCTGATAAGTTTCAGTAATGTTTCAGTTTCTGTTTCCTGCTCATAAGTTTCAGTTTTGAAACTTATGAAGGCTGGAATTTCCCAACTGCAAGCTTCCTTTGCCTCACCTCTCTGCCTGCGCCTATTTAAGCTGAGCTTAGCAACAATAAACAAGACTTGATCAGACTCCTGTCTTGTCTCCATTCTTCTGTCTCCTGCCCATCCATCCCCACTCCCTCCCTTTGAGCTCCTGTTGTTGTCCTGCAGGTCGCGACAGAAAAAGGAGATACGAAAGTGGAAAAGAAAGAGGAAGAGGGAGAGAAAAAGGGAGGAAAAGGGAAAGAAAAAGAGAAAGAAGAAAAAAAAATGTGCATTAGAAAACATGAAAGGGACTCCTGCAGAAGAGAATTAAAGACACAAATCTGTTGGAATGTTTTGATAAAAAATATATAAAAAAATGATTACGGCTAATGCTAACTGTAAAATTTCAGCATATTCTGACAGTGATGCCACTCATGTGCATAATATAACATGAACTTTGTAAATCAAGTGATGACACAAATAAATGTGATTATAGTTACTGAACTCACTGCATATAAACTGTAATGAAAAGTCTGTCTACTACAATCTAAGCTTAAGATAATGGGGGAAAGCAATTGATAAATAGGATACTATATAGTGCATTTTAACCCATTTCTAAATTGTGTATGTGTGTTGGGGGGGGGCGTCTCTGTGTGTGTGTGTCTGCATATTTGAGCATCTGGTCCTGTGCAATCCCAATTTAGTCCCAAAATTTTTTAAGGCCAGACTAATTGAGAAGTCACTTATTACATTTTACTATTTCCACTTTATTCATTTTCCCTTACCTGTTGCTGTGGTTTTGAATGCCCTCTCCAAATTTTACATAGACAGTCCCTGATCATTGTGATAGCCATGGGAGGTAGGACCTTTGAGAGGTAACTAGTCATGAGGATACACTTTGACATCAGCATTGTTGACTTTATCTGGAGAGCATGTTAGTTATTTTGTTGAGTGGACTTTGGAACAAAGGATGAATTCGGTCTTGATTTTCTCTTCATCACATGTTCTTCACTTTATGTTGATTGCCTGTGATGGAAAGAAAGCCTCACCAGATGCAGCCCTTTGGAATTTCCAGCCTTCAGAAACATGAGCAGAGTAAGTCTTTTTCCAAATAACTCCATCAGTAACATTGGGCTATTGAAGCAGAAAATTGCTTAAAAGACTATTATTTCTTTCTCTGTAGATAACTGAACGACCTTACCAAGGGATATGGCAAAGTTATTGCCAAATAATCAAAAGCACACACACACACACACACACACACACACACACACACACACACACCCCACATATAAAATATACTATACTGTATATGTATATATCTTATATATATTAGCCATACAAATATGTATATCCGTTCAATATATGTTTTAAATTAAATAAAATGCAACATGATTTCACTCTTAACCATATGTTTAGAAATAAATAAAAAGCAACCATAAGGGTAAACATGTAATTTTATTGTTCAAGAAGATAATTGCAGAATTTTTGCATTTTTTTCAAGGAAAATGTTAGTCTCTATGGTTGTTGTGCATTATATGGTACTCTTTTAGTGTCACTCTAATATCAGTTGTAATTAGGGTTTTATTTTCCCAGTGAAGATAGTTGAAAAGCTGGCTTGAAAGGAGAGTCAACAGATATATCAGCTGTCATGGGCCCTAGCAACCACATGTTACCTGCTGGTAGCAGGTTAGGATAAGGAGTCTCGTTTATTGACACCTCAGGATATCTGCTTGGAAAAGTTGATGGTTTCACTATCAACTCCAAAAGACTATTTTGTGAGGAAGATATGATTTGCTATTGAGAAGGTGTGGTTGTAATGCAATTAAAAGTGTGGTCATTTGCTTGTATGTAGGTGCTATGAGATTGCATATGAATACTGGCCAACTGATTTAAAATAGCATTTTGATTTGTTGCAATACATTCTGTTGGTCTAAATGAAGTTGAAGATGGAGTAGGAGGAAAGCCACTTCTGGTTGTGTCAGGCAAACTGGCAATTCTTTGGCTGACAGAAGGTTTTCTTCTAAGAGGCATGTTTAAATTTGTAGAGGTTGAAAATGATCCTTCTCCACTAGTTTCAGCAATTAATCCAGAATTATGATTATCTGTGTCAGCCCCTGCTCTAAAGTGCTTCTTGTTGAATAAAGTAGGCACAAGAGAAGCATTTCTAATCCCAATTCTTCTTTTCATTTTTACTAAAAGTTGAGGATAGCCACGTCTGAAATTTGGGTTACAATAGACTTTTAACTAAAAGCAAAAGAGAAAGTAATTCAGTGTCATTTTAAACCAAGAGAAAAGTGGCAATAGCACATATAACACAAAAAACTCAGATTTCTGTCTTATCACACAAAGTTGATGTCATCAAATGATGCATGAACATTGTTTATTCTTTCCAGGAATATGCCTTTTGGGGGAAAGTGCACTCAAATTGTCAAGCCCTTGAGTAAAAACATGTTACATAATAATAGTAACATTTCATTATTGGCTTTGGTAAATTTATCTGGAGTTTATTGGTAAGATTCAGAGTTGTTAAAAATTTCTTGAAACCTGGAAAGTTTAATGCAGAAGCTGCCCTCACTGATTGTAAAAACCTAAACAATTTTTACTTCGATATTAATATAATTTACAAAATCTAGACTTACTGCATGTATCAACATATTTACTGATGTACAAAATAAAATTACCTATGTACTCTACATAAAGTGGCCACTGAAATGTTTTAAATACCTTGCTTACAATGGGAACTTCTTTTTCTTCTTCCAGAAAGTCTGCTAGAAAAGCAGATCTTTGAAAATTCTGTCGAATTTTACTGAATCCATAAAGGTTGAGCTGTCGAACTAAGCTTTTTATACTCTCAGCTTTAAATATTCTGTAAGGATCTTTTCTTTCCAGAATTTCTTTCTTGAAAAGTTCTTCATGAATCACTATGCAAGTTCCATCCTCATTCCATGAAATGCACTTGAACTGGTCACTTTCAACTATTTTCCAAAGTTTTCTGGGAAAAGTTTGAGAAATAAAATCATTACCCTTATCTAGCTCAGAGACACAAACTGTGTAACCTGGACTTTTTGTCAAGGATCCTTGTGACAAAACCTGAAAAGCATTTTCTTCAATTATTGACCTTAAGTCGGAGTCTTCAGAGAATATGTCTTCACCCAACAGAAACCTAGTGGAAGCTTCTGAACTAGTCGATTTAACTTTAGGAGAAACATCTTGAGTTTCTGAAGAAATATCTGCCATCTCAAATAAATATTTTCTCACCTAATCCTCCAGCCTGCATGGTTTTCAACATTGCGGTTTGAAAACCTGCTGCAGTAGGCCTAAGCAGGTAAAGTAATCTAGACCACTACAATGGTTCTCAACTTGAGTAGCTATGACACCACAAGGGGCCTTTGGTCTCCTAGCAACACACATGAAATTTTACCAAGAGGATTTTCTTCTCAGCCCGAGAAATGTATACAGCAATACTAAAACACAGACTGAATACTTACACAGTACAATCTGCAAGAATCTCATCCCAGCAAAATCTTTTAAACATGTAATTAAATAAATAATGTCCTCAGTACCTGAAATACATGGAATTTTCTCACTGACACACACACTCTCACTAGATTGGTTCCAGGGGACACAGGGTCTGGTAATTGGGTAGTAGAGATAAAGATTATTAAAGCTCTGTCAGTTTGGCATATTGAATTGAAGACTGATGCACTACATGGCGAAAAGAAATGCCCATAGATATTATCGGTATTTTTCTAGTTGTCAGGGGCTGGGAAATAGAAGTAGTTCTTTAGGAGATACAGGGATTTCTGTTGATGGATAGAAATATTTAGGAACAAAAGAGAAAATATTATTGTACAACATCATAAACATATTAAATTCCATTGAATTGTACACTCTAGTAACTTTATATTATTTAAAACTTACCTTCAAATGTTAAGATGAAAACAAATGTAACTAAAATATCTGATTAGATTTCAGAATAAAAAGTAAGTTATATGCATTTTCATTCAAAACATTTTATGTATATTTTTAAATTTAATATTGATTTTGTTTGCTATGTTTATAAATATCTGACAAATGTTAATGATACACAATATTTTAAAGCAGGCGATCTTGGAAGCAGATGCCAAAGAATGGAAGATTTAAAAAAAAAAAAAAAAAAAAAAGCAAAAGCCAAGTTTTTTAAGTTAAGTACATTTTTATGTGTATCCAAGCAGAATTTTTAATTATTTTTTATTTTGCCCAAATGACCTAATGTCAATTAAAAATTATTTTTTAAGAAATCATCTGTGTGATGTAACATAACTGACTAACAAAACAGGATTTGAATTTGTAATGTAATCTTAACGTTAAATAAAATATTTATTGAATTTTTATACATTCACGGTATAAATAATTTCTGTATGATCATGGTTTAAAAGTGGCATATAAAAATTTTAAGTATTTGTGTTGGCAAGTTTTGAATATGTGTGGAGGAAAGAAATGATAATTTTTATGTTTCTCACACCATAGGAGGCAGTTCTCTCATAATTGAAAGAGATGTTACTGTCAGAAGTTTGTCTTGGTTTAATGTAGTTTAGGTTTTGTGGGTAATTTTGTATAGTTTTATTTCAGATTTTTTTATATATAACACAATGCAATAAAAACATCCAGTAAATTCCTTCTCAAGATAAAACAGGTGTTTCTACCAGAGGTGGTTCATCAATTTTTACAATCTTTTTGTTTTGAAAAATGGACAATTAAAATATTTTTTAATTTTTTTCTTTTCTGGGAAATGTTTATGTTGCAGTGCCTGAAGTACGAGCTTCTTCTGTGATGGGAGGGGAGGAATGATTACTGACAGCACCAAAAGGTGGAACAAGGGTGTGAAAAAAAAAAAAAAAAAAAAAAAAAGAGTTAATAGTAGAATCAGAAAAAGAAACCACATTAAATGTAGGACAATCTGTGTCAAATGGTGGCTGAGCATTTTGGGAAGCCAAGACAAGTGACAGTGTAGAGAGGAAAAATGCCTTGATGTTTTCAGTGGGAGACAAAGCTGTTACCTGTCTCCAAACTGCAAGCTTACATTTAGTCATGACGAGGCAAGAAAATAAGCAATTTTACGTAAAAAACATGAATGTAAAATGGGCTTAATCCACTATCTTGTGTAAAAGAGTAAGATGTCTGACCTCTTTTCTGGTAGCCTTTGATACACATTATGTTCTTGTTAAATGTGTATATATAATTTCACAACAAATTTGTTTTCATTTTCTCCTATCTTTTTGAAGAAGATGCAGGTGTTGGGAGTAGATTTTGGTTTTGATTCTATTTTTCCAAGGAGAAAGCTGAGTGTATCCGAGGAAAAACCGTAGAAAGAATCGGCCAGCCTAGTGGCTGATGTCTGTAATCCACATTTTTAAAACAAGCATTTTGAGAAACACAGGGTGCATTTTCTGGATGTTATCTTGTCCTGTGACCTTGTGTCTGGTCATCAAGAGAAGAAGACATGCCTGGGAACTTTGCTGAGAATGTGGGGAGGAGAGATAAGGTAGGTTTTTTACTGAGTTAGTTAATTTCAAACAGAGACTGGGGTGAGGTTTTATATCGAACACAACACAGTAAACTATATTTTATTATGCAACAAATACAGACTACTGTTGTTACTATTAAATTTCCCATTTAATATGTGGCTTTTTATTAATCCATTAATAGGAAGCAACGCCATTGCTTTAAATATTTACTACCACTTAGAAGTTAATATTTGGTATAGGTTACTTGGTGCTTCTATGAGCTTACAAGCTTATTTAGTAGATCTCTTTTATGCCTGTTTGGTTTTTGAAGCTGGACCTCAGGGTGGATGGCTTAGCTGTCTTGCAGAACATTTTAAGAGAAACAACCTGGGAATGGCTTTGTGCTTTTTATAGACAGCAGGGTGATGTGTGAGCTTATGGTAAGTCTATAGCACCGAGTGGATTCCTTTAGCACTAGGTTGCTAGTTTCTATCCTGACACAAAAGGCAAAAATTAAACTTTTAGTACCTGATGAACTCTTTGTGACTGTGTCTGTCTTAAGAGTTGTCCCTCCTCTGTGGAATCTCACCTGCTTTCGAACAAGTCTCCTACCTGGGACCAGCCAGGGTGACAGCTGAGAATTTGGAAGGTACTCACAGGCTGATATGCAGAGTGCTGAAGTTCCAGGAATGGCTGTTATTCACCTGTAAGATACCATTATTATTATTATTATTATTATTATTATTATATTATTATTATTATTATTATTATTAATTATTATTACTGCTAAGCTTCCTGCTTAGAAAATATGGTATTAATGTAGTTTTCTGGGCTACTAGCATATTATTTGCTTAGTTTAAGTTTATTTTATCTCATCATTTGACAATGATTAAGTTCCATTAGATGATTATGCTGCATAAGCCCATAGTTAGCCCTGTTGTTTTAGACAAGTTATTAGTCTTATTATTTTGAGGCAGTGCTACATCCTCTTGGGGCACAGGCTGATACTTAGTTAACGTCATCAATTGACTGGTGGTTATTGCTTCTGTAGTTGATTGAATATCACCAATTAAGAGAGACAAGAGACAAGATAGTATTAAACACCCTTTCAATATAATTAGTACTGCCCCCTGAGTGTTTTACCCTCTCCCTCCCAAATATACAAACCATCCTTCAAAGAGTGAGTATACTGATTACTCTTTCCAAGTTTGTACTGGGACATGAGCTAGTTTTTGAATCCTGGTGGTAATTTCCATGACTGTTTGTCTATTATTATTAATGCCCAGACGGCCATTTGATAAGCTAAAATGTCCACATACTCCTCTTTTTGGAGCTAAAAGATAATCCAATGTTAGTCTCTTTTGGAAAATGGCATTTCTCATCTTTTTGGCTTGTACCATTAGCAAATCAGAAACTCTGGAGCTTCAGTGGTTGTGACTTTTAGAAACTTCTGCAGCCTGATGATGCCATTTATTGTATCGATTAAAGGACTATATCCCCATGACCCAATTTGCACCCAAATAGCTCAGCCATAATAATTAATTATTCTTTCTAGAGAACAGTCTGTGTTTTTTTCAGTTGTCTATTTATACATTTATTACAATTACACCAGCTTATTTTATTATTAGCCCAATGTGGGATTTGCTTCGTTGAGGGTTATAGGACAGGTTAAGCATTGTTTACAAATGGATCAAGAGATGACAATGAGCCATGGCATATAGAATTGGCACCCCAGTAGTATAAGTAGTGCTGTTTTTTTTCTATATGGGTTTCTTGGAGAAAGGTTTTACAGACCTGGGGGCTATAACCTCAGAAACTGCTAATTTTCCATGTAAGAACTTCTGCCATTTTTTTTTTTTAAATGCACTTCATTGTCCTGAGTAAACCAGGTCCTCTTATTTGGAAACTCACTCGACTTCTATTTAAGCAAGTGCTCTGGGAGGAGAGACATAACTCAAGCTGCTTTTCTAGCCATTGTGTTGGAAAGTGGGGTATTTATCACTGCACATTTAGCCGCTGCATCTGATTTCCAGGTAGGGTTCCACCTTTTTGATGGCCTTGACAATGTTTAACAGCTATTTTTTTAGGCTTTTATGCCGCATCAAAAAGTTGTAGAATGTCTTCTGTGTACTTTACACTTGTTCCTTGGGCAGTTAGGAGTTCTTTTTTCTTGTGTCCGCTCCCGTGTACATGTAGCATAGCAAAGGCATATTTTGAGTTAGTATGTATCATGGTTCCTTTACCTTTTGCTAACAGCAATGGCTGTATTGGCAAGCTTTGAGCCACTAGCACGGAATCTAGAGTTACAACTGCATATCCTGCCCATTTGACTCTTTCTGTTACAAAGCTGCTACCAGCAGTGAAGTATTTAACATCTGGATATTGGAGGGGCTAATTTGTAAGGTCCTGTCGACCTGAGAATACTTTATAGACTGTTTCTATACAGTTACGTAAGTGAGATTCTTGCTCCAAAGGGAGCAGTGTAGTAGATTTGAGAGTGTTTACAATTTCTAAGTTGATGTACAATTTTTTTACACAAAAGTCCCTGGTATCGAGTTATTTGTGAATTTGACAGCTAGTGGTGACCTACTTAATCCATTAGTGTTAAATCATACCGTGATACCCTTACAGCGACCTGCTGCCCCAGATTTTATTTATTAGCTTCCAGCATGGGCATGGCTGTAGTGGCAAGAGCCTTCAACCAGGGTGGCCTTTTTGGAGCCACTGAGTTCAGCTACTTGGATAGGTAGGATATTGAGTAATGCCATTATCCCAACATTGGGTTAAAAATCTAATGGCCATTTTCCTCCACTCATGAACATACAGAAGAAAAAAGTTAGTTATGTCTGGCAGTCCTAAAGCAGGTGTCTCAACTAGAAATTTGTTTATCACATTAACTGCTTTCTGTTGTTAAGGGCCTCAGATGAAGGGGTCTTTTCTCCTTGACCCCTTTGGGGCTTCATATAATAGTTTTGCCATTAGCAGGAAATTTAGAATTCTATGTCAGAACACTGCTGTCCCTAAGAACTCTCTGACTTGTTGCTGTGAGGTTGTGGTTAGATCCTTGTATACACTACTTAACATGTGCCATCAGTGGCTTTTGACAAACTCCACATATGTGAATACTGTGCAGCAAATATGGCCTTTTCTCTACAGAGCTTTTACTCTATCTTCCATAGAAAGTGGAGGCAGTTTTTTAGTGGCAATCTTCTATAGTGGGTGCTGCTGGGAGAAAGTAATTCACATACTGGAGAAAGGCTCAATCTTTATTTGGTGGGGTGTAAGCATTAAGGTCTGATGGAAGGACCTCACTAAAAATCATGAAGGAGTTGTTGAACACTTTGGCAAGCCTGATCCAACTATGCTGGGATTTCCCCTTTGAAGCACAAAGATATGCCAATTGACTGGCATGAGACAAAAGCAGGAGAAAGCATTCTTTGAGTCTAAAACAGTGAACCATACTGCCTTGGAGGAAATTAGGGGGAGCAAGTTGTATGGGTTTGGAAAAGTAATAGAAAGTAAGTTACTGTTGCTTGGTTTACAGCTTGTGTGTTCTGCACTGGCCTATAATAATTACAGGTGTGGTACAATTTATTACAAGCCAGTAATCTATTGACTGATAAGAGTGGAGTGTTCCAGAATGACCAGCATGGCACAAAAATGTCTTGCTTTTCTAAGTGTTCTAAATGCTTTTCTAAGCCTAAAACTGCCTCCAGTGGTGTGGGCTACTGGCTCCCACTTTTAGTCCTCCTACCTGCTGAGCATGCTTTATGGCTAGCTTGGGTGGATTATCTTCAGCCCATAGCTCTGGAAATTTACTAATTAATTCTGACAGTGTGATTTTCTTCATTGGCCTCCAAGTTTGCTTTCCAGGACCCTCCACATCTCTAGCAGATAATCACCAGGTATCAGCTTGTGGAAAGGTGAGTACTAATACCATAGCCTTTGGTTGTTTAAAATCTAAAGTTATTCTTCCTTCAGGCTTAAAAGAAGTTTATACTTGTAGTTTTTGAAGCAGGTACCTCCTCCATAGAGGAACAGGGCAGCTGGGAAGATATAACATTTTGTGCTGCACCTCACATCTTCCAATGACACATCTTTTTGATTGGCAAAAATGATCTTTCAGTTTGATATTCCCATAGCCTCAATGATAGTAGCATAAGATTTGAACAGTGGCCCTACCAGTTTTGTTACCACCTAATGCTCAGTCCCTGTATCTACCATAAAATTCTTTGTTGTTGTTATGGATCACCTTAATGCTGACGATAGGCTACTTCGGGCATGGAGAAATTGAGCTTGGCCTGTGTCAGTCTTCATATCTTTTCACCCCAGCCAGACCAAGTAAGTCTGTATCCTGATTATTTGAGACTTTCTGACTTGCTGCTGCTGCTGCTGCTGCTGCTGCTGTTGCTGCTCTTGGCCTACATATTTCATGGAGATAAAACCATTGGCTACATGGGGACACCTAATCTTTAGACAATGCTATTTTGGGACACTTATTCTTCTAATGCCTTTTACTTTTTATCGACCCCACATTGATCTTTCTCCAGCCAGATTTTAGATGCTGGTCTAGACATAGCTCTTTCTCACTGTCTTGTTAACCCAAGTTGTGTCCCCATCTTGTCTTGTGAGTTATGCCTTGCCTTTCTCTCAGCCTCCTCCTCCTGATTGTAAAACACATTTCTGGCCACTTGTTTGACTTTAGTAGCATCTTTGCCCTCACATTCTCTTGCAATTTCACCTAAATCTTTTATTGCCAGACACACTGGGTCTCTCTCTCTTAAGTCTCTATCTCATTTGTGTGCTCTCACTCTCTCTCTGTTACTCTTTGATGACATTTGTGGTTTTATTGCAAGCTTTCACTCATCAGTTTATTCTTACACTGTGATTACTGTCTGAGCTGCTTGAGCCAACTGCTCCCACAAACATCTGTGCTCTGTTGCCTTCAAGGTAGCAGTTTAACTCTGTCTCTCTCTAAGTTTCCCTTTTACTTTTGTTTTTGTTTTTAACATTTTGCTGGCCAGAGCACACACTTGACAATGCTTCCATTCTTAACTTGACAGCTTATTTTTTAATAGCTGAGAAGCTTCAGCTTACTAATGATAGTTTTAAGACGCTAACCCTCAGCGTATCAAGTGTGAGTCTTTAGAAGTAAAGCTACCTGAATATAAGAGAGAAACAAAGAAGCAAATTCAGGCAGTCATATGTAAACTGGTACACTTAATTTTGTTACTGATCACAAGAGTAATGTTTTTGTTTGTTTTGTAGTCTTCTGTTTTTCTTTCCTTTATTTTTCTTAAGACAGAGTCTAGCCCTGTCACCCAGGCTAGAGGTCCATGGCATGATCTCAGCTCACTGCAACCTCACTTCTCAGGTTCAAGTGATTCTCTTACCTCACACACCTGAGTAGCTGGGATTACAGGCACATGCCACCACACCTGGCTTTTTTATATATTTTTCAGTCAAGCCCATGTTTGACCAGGCGGTCCTAATAGTCTCTAAATTCAGAAGTTGTGAACTACCCAACTATCCTCCCAAAGTGCTGGGATTACAGGCATGAACTACCAAAACCCAACTGTCTTCTAAGGTTAATATTTAACATATCAAAAAAAAAAATCTAAAACTTTTAATAAATGTTGGGATACTCTACTGTTTCACATAATACTTTTATTTCTGATAACATTTGTTTAAGTGATTTGAGTGGGTCCTACAAATACAGTGAAATAGATAAAACTAAAAATCAAGTAAATATAACGTATCTGTGGAGAGCATTAATGTTGAGCCTTGCTGTTGAAAAATAATTTGTTACTGTTCTTGTAAAATAGTTAGAATATTTTTGTGTGTTTGTGTGTGTGCATGATCGATTTGCAGTTGAAGTGTTCTAAAGATTCTGAGATATCAAAATTTAAATGAAAGCGAAAGCAAAATGTGGGAAGGAATTAGCTATTTTAGAACAACTTTGAGAAAGCCTGTCAAGCAAAATTGGCAGCCTTTAATCTTCAGGGAAAAAGTATCTTTGGTAAAAGTAAAAAGCACCACGAGGTGGTATTTATAAATAGTTTCCTGGTTGGGTATTTTCTACAGCTACTGCTACTTTGGCTCCACAAGATTCGGGAATTAAGTGGCACAATAAATGAAACATGTCACTAGAAGAGCAACACATACTTGGACCAAGAGTGCAAACAGAGGGATGGGCTTTGAAAAGGATACACAGACTGGCATTCTCTGAGCTTAGTGGAAAGGCAAGAATTGCAGAAGTAAACAGTCATGTTTGGGTTATGAGAATCATACCCTAAATAACCTCCATTTTGTCAGGAAGATTAGAAGGGAGCAGCTTGGAGGAAAAAAAGTAGGTCTGGTGTGTAAAGAAAGAATAGTTCCTTAAGACAGAGAGGCATGATAACCTGGATTGAAGGACCAGATGTGGTTGGGGATCCTGGAATTGAGAGAAACCAAGCCATGTGTTTGTAGGTGAGTTTACTGTTCTAGCTCTGGGAATAAACTATATGTGTCTCTCCCTTTGGACACTTCCATGAGTGTGGAAAAATGAAGATGTTTAAATATTGCAACTTTGTGAGCCCACTTTTATTGAATTTATAAAGGCAGCTACCTAATTGATAATTCTGGGGCTGTCTTGGGTAGCAGAGTAGAGGGAAAGTAGCTCCCAACCTAGGGAGAAAGTGAGGGTTGAATGGCAGCCTCAATGATCAAGGGCTACATGTGGAGAGTTTTTCAGATAGAAGAATAAGGATTGCCTAACAGTACAGAGTTGCAGGATGAGGTTTCAGGTGGAAACTGAAAACCAAATGCATGGTACTGCCATTGGGCAGAGTCATGAAAATGAGCAAAGGTCAAGGTCCCTGGGGTACAGGGGTCACTAGGGTCAAAAGAATCATCCATGTGGCCATTTTACCTGGTGAATGGTAAAGTAATTACACAAAAGTCAATGAGGATGAGGAGTGGCAGGGAGTCCATGTCAGCAAGTTGGATTATATCTATTCCTTTACAAAATCACTTTCTTATTCCAAGAATATGTCTTAGACAAGAATGGATTCACAGCAGTTTAGTTACATACACCCAGAACTGCTGCTGTCATATGTTACAAGTAGGAAGGCTTTCCTCTCAAGTGTCCACTGTATCTTGTGCATTCTCAATAAAACCTAGTTGTTTCATGGTAAGGACACCCTCTTGTATAGCATTTCTGGGAATTTGGCTTACATCGAGTATAAAAATGAGTGTTGAAAGCACAGATCTTTGAGACCATGGAATTGTTTATAGACTAATAACTTCATCTTCAAGAAGGCTGACTGACTAGATTTCTATTTAATTGAGAGTATATGAAGGCTTTGAAAGGATTGTCATCCTCATATAAAGCATCATGCATGTATTTTCTCAATGGAATTTTCAATTCCTCTCTCTCCCTGATTAAGCTATACTCTCCTTCATGTCACACCTTGGATGTCACCTCTGAGATTCCTTTCCTGACACCACTTAATGACTCATTTTTGTCTCATTTCTGCATGCAATCGTTATTAACTCAGTTGTGAAATTATTATATTTGATTGTGATTGTTTCTCCCTTACCACATTTTGAGGACAATAGAGATTAGGTTTTTATCTGTGTACATTTTTAGATCCAGTTTCCAGTTTGATTCTTTTCATGTGATAAGTAGTTAGTAAATTCTTGCACTGTGCAAACTTAAATGGAATGATGGCCTAGGTGATCATGAGTTCACATGAGCTTGCTAACTCTGAGACAGAATTCCTTATGAACATTATGACTGCCACCACTAAAAGCCATGGGGATTTTAATGCTGAATGCACATTTAATTTTTTTTTTCTTTCTGAAAAACTTACCAAAGTTTAGCTAATGAGGCCAGACATGGTGGCTCATGCCTGTAGTTTCAGCACTTTGAGAGGCCAAGGTGAGCATGTCATTTAAATGCAAATGTTCAAGACCAATATGAGTAGAATGGCAAACGTCATCTCTACAAACAATGCAAAAACTTATCCAAACTTGGTCATGTGCACCTACTACTCAGGATACTGAGGTAGGAGAAACCCTTGAGCCCAAGGGGTGAGGTGACAAGTGAGTTGAGATCACAACAGTGCACTTCAGCCCAGGGAATGGAGCAGAACACCAGTTTTATTTTGTTTTGTTTTCTAGATAAAGAACTGAGAGGTGTTAAAGCTCTAGATACTAAATACCATAAATCACATAAGGAATGTTAGGAATATATGGAAATGCAGTTTATTAGAAATTGATGGTGTCAGTTTTTATGCAGCTAGAATATTTAGTTTAAAAGGTTGAAACCTTGCTTTCCAACAAGGTTGAGAGGATTCCAAATCAAGTCTGAATTTTTTTGTTTATTTTGTTTTGAGATAGAGTCTCACTCTGACACCCAAGCTGAAGTGCAGAGGCAAGATCTCAGCTCAACATAAACTCCACCTCAAAGATTCAAGTGATTCTCCTGCCTCAACCTTCTGAGTAGCAGGGATTACAGATGCTTGCCACCCTGCCCAGCTAATATTTGCATTTTTGATAGAGATGTAGTTTCACCATGTGTGCCAGGCTGGTCTCAAACTCCTGACATCAGATGATCTGCTCACTTAGGCCTCCCAAAGTGCTGGAATTACAAATGTGAGCCACCATAACCTCTCAAGTTGAATTTTCTTGAAGGCAAAATTGGTGTTCTCTGTCTGTACTCTGCTTTTTGAAAATTAGAAAGAAGTATATTTACTTAAATAAATTTTGGTTTTATTATCTTGCTTGCTAAAAATTAATCTTTAGACAGATTGAAACAAAAAAAAATTACTAAAAGAAAACTTTAAGATATGGATTTGTTAAGAGGTAGAGAAGCAGAGCAGAATCAGAGGGTTGAAATTTTTAATTGTGGATAATATACGTTTATTTTAGATATTCAGCATAATGAGATGAAAAACAATGTCTAAATATATGTCTAAATATCTAATATTTATGTCCAAGAAGAGTTCTGTTTAAAAAATCATATCACATAGCAATAGAAGGTACAAGTTAAAAGAAAAGAACACTAGAGGTTAGCTTTTGAAATATTAAACAGTAGATAAAAAGCAGAATGAGGTGTTATTGTTAGACTAACAGCAGACAGATAATCTGGAGGGATGATTAATACTTTAACAGATCATATATTTTGCAGTTAATTTCAGTCCTTCACATCTGAAGGTTTTGTTTGTGTATGGTAACTAAATTCCATATATCCAACCCTACAGCTTTTACCAGAGTTGAGAAAAAAAAAAAAAAAAAAAAAAAAAAAAAAAAAAAAAAAAAAAAAAAAAAAGAAAAGAAAGTATGATGGTCTAACTTGACTTGCAGTGGGTGAATTTGGAAGTCTAGATTAATCCATTTAATTTTGTTCTCTATTTTGTTACTTTTCCAATAGTCAATTAATTGTTTTTGTGTTTTTCTAATGATTATTTTTTTTCTTGTTGTTTGCTTGCTTTTCTTGTTTTTTGTTTCAAGAGAGAAGATCTTGCTATATTGTCCAGGCTGGTCTCACATTCTTGGGTTTAAGTGACCTTTCTGCCACTGCCTTCTAAAAATCTGTGATAGTACATGTGAGAAACCACACTTGGCTATATCTGTTAGATTGTTAAATGACAAAAGCAAATATTCTACCTTCAATGTTTATAAGCTAATTAATTAAATCCTACATTTAGAGGCAACATTATATGCAATCAAATACATAAATAAATTTTTATTACTTTGTAACTACTAGTATTATTCTTTCATTTCAGAATTAATTTGGGGCTTTTATCATCTGAAACCATTGTTTAAGTGTTACCTTCTATTGAAAATCACATTCCTCTTGATACTCTCACACTTCTTTCAATCAGATACAGAAGTACCCTAGTTCTGGTAGTTTCAATACCTTGTAAATTAGTTTATCAGTTCATAAAATACACTGATTATTTCTACCCTTTCTTCTGCTTTCCAGTAATAAAATCCATGTAGCACTTTTAGTCCATGGAAATAGAAACACTTGATTTTCTGTTTTCTAAATTTCTAAGCTACTATAGTTTATTTATTTTTATATTTTTGCTAATTATAGGACCCATACATTCCAAGAATAAAAATAAAATGCATAAATGAGGCATTTAAATGACATGTGTCGAATATAGAGTCTTAAGGAGATCTATAACTGAAAGCTTAAGAGTGAACTTTCAAAGTAATTAATTGTTTGGTACTTTTGAAGAAGTAGCATATAAAAATAATTTTGTGGAAATATAAAACTAAGAAAGTCATTTAATTAACATTCTATGCGAACTTTAAACCGCAGCTGCATGACATATGACTAAGAATCAGACACTGATATTCAGTGAAAGAGCAAACTAAGGGGCCAGGCCACTGACCAAAAAGAGTTATAGCAGCTGCCCTGACCAACTGGCCCAGCCAGCATTGTTTTAGCACACATTAAATGACAGGCTTTGAGTCAACACCATTACAGGGTAATTAATTTGGTCACCAACCCCCTGAGAGAGCCATTATGCTCATGAATGATCACAGGTTAATTTTAGAACCTCATGGGTAAACAAGTTATTTAAATAAACTTCATCATATTTTTTCTTTTATTTGCTATTCAGATATCAACTCAAGGCAAAATGGATTAGGCTGACTTCAGCCAAATCTTTTACAAAGGCTATTCAGATTTTCTGGCTTTCCAAGAAGGACTGTGATAATTATTTTACAATTTCTTCCATCATTCTGAATAAATCCCCACATCTCCCCACACCCCTTTATTTTTCTTCATTAGGCTATATTGTCTGAAGGGTAAATATGTGTGCAGCAATAGGTCTTACAGGAGAGGCTGTGATTCCTCTTATTCTGGCTTTGTATTTTCAAATTAGAATACAACACAGGGCATCTTTTACAATGGAAGAGTGTTTTGACACCTTAGTCCGACACCTGCTGTTGGTAAGGAACCCCACTGGGTATATGTTAATTTCTTAAGGAACCCCACTGGGTATGTGTTAATCTCTTTTAGCCAAACACTCACATTGTTTGAACCTGAACCTGGGAGTTTTTCTAAGTAACAGTGCAGAAATTAAGCAGATATAGAAGATGGGCTCAATAGAGTGTGGCAGATACAGGTAGCAGGAAAAGAGAGAGTAAAAATGAAACAGATTCCCTAGAATTAATGGTGTTTGTGTTGTTAGAGGAAGCTGCATTATCTGAGACTGATGATTCAGTAGGGTCAGTTTCTTCAACTCCAGTACCAGCTTGAATTCTAATCATGCCATGGTGTGGTTTAATATGTTGTGCTGGAATCCAAAGATAACCTGAGGGGGTGTAAACATAAGCGTATTCACTTCTCTATGTTAACAGTTTATTTAGAGCACAAATAAGATGTTTACATCTTTCCATGAAACTGCAGGTTTTATGTCTTTAGAGATTTCTGCAATGTGCTTTTCTACTTCTGATTGAAATTTGTCATCTAAATTTAAATCATTAAAGGTAAATAAGGCCTGTGCTAGTAGTGTTGAAAGGTCCTTACTCGTACTCACCCTTTTTTGTTCTCTGAGCATATTTCTAAGAGTGGAGTGAGCATATTCTAATATGGCCCGTCTTTAGAGGTCTATACAGAATGCCTGTGGAATGACAAATATTCCAAGTGTGACAAAGTTACTGAATTTGTGAACTGGTATGACCTGGACCATTATTAGCTTTAATTTTTATGGGCTGCCACATAAATGCAAAAGATAAAATAAGATGTTTAGTGATGTATCTGGTAGACTCCCCTGGAAGGACATGTGCATTAATTAAATGAGTGTTAGTATTAATGGATACATATACATATCTTAGTTTTCCCAATTCAGGAATGTATGTAACATCCATTTTTCATAACTGATTATGTTCTAGTCCTCTAGTGTTAACACCTGTTGAATGATGGAATGCTTCTGTGAGCTGGCAATCTTGGCATTTCAGGATAATTTGTTTAGCTAGTCTCTGGGCATGTTAAAAGTGTTTAGATAAGTTTGTTCAATTTTGATTAAAAAAAGAACTGATGCAACTGATTGTCTTGGTCATGCAGTGATGTCATAACCTGTAGGTATGCTTGTCTATTGCCATAAGCCAGTGTTACAGGTAATGAGCTGTGGGCTTTAATACGTGTTTTAAAAGTAGGAGGAGGGCATCGATTTAGCAATCCTTGAAGTTCAAAAAAATGCACACAATGTGGGCTCGAGAGTAGTCATTATGAAGGCAGTTGCAAGGTTATGCAAGAGAGAAGTAAACAGAGTCACGAACAGTGACGATGTTAATAGACTAATTGGAAAATATACCAGGGCTAATATCAATGCTCCAATATTATCTCTTCTATTTCCAGTAAATCCAGATCAAATAGAAAATTACTTGGTATTTACCAAAGAACTGATTTTTCGTGATTATGCAAACCTTCAGTAAATACCGTTAAAACATTAAGTATGGGGGAGTGAACTGTTTCTGTATGTAAGTTCACAGAAATATGAGATAAGAACTGAAGGAGTTTATCAGCAGAAATGAATGGTCTATGTGGCCTGTGTAATCAGCCAGAGCTATTTGCAGATTTAGAGGGGGAAATTACTGCTTCAAATTGCTTTTGACTAAAAAAAAATTTTATGACCTCAGGGTCCTAACCTAGAAGCTAATTGCATTGTCTGCAGCTTGCCTAAGTGAGCTTAGCAAGTAACTGGATACAGGGAGAGAGTCTTTTAGTCCTGATATGTGAGCAAAAAACTTATTCTAGAAAGCACAATTAATCCTGTAAGACAATGTTTGGTGGAAAAAAAAATAACAATTGAATCAAATTCCATGGATCAATGTAATCTAGTTGCTTTTGAGAAAGAGCTGGTTCTATTTTCTTCATTACCTTCTTTGAAGTATGGGTTAAATATCTGGGAGAAGACAGAGCTCTGTTGACTTTTAAGACAGAAAACAGGACCGGAGGTCTAAGATGGCCAAATAGAAACAGCTCTGGACAGTGGTTCCCAGAAAGAAAAACACAGAAGGTGAGTTATCATAACATTTCCATGAGTTTTTACTGCCCACACACCAGGAGATTCCTGGGCAGAAAAGCTCCATGAGTTTCCAGCATGGTTATTTCAGCCAGCACCCTGGGTACCTGCACAAAAACTCACACAATCATGTGTAGCTGTTTCAGTTGGCCCCTGCAACCCCTGGGAGACAAGCTGCCCATTCAGCTGAAAAAAGGGGGTCTAAAACAGGGAACCAGGTGATCTGGATTAGCAGCTCCCACTCCAACAAAGACAAGCAATCTGGTACTCTCTCAATTTAGATTTGCAGCAAGTGCAACTGGACCCAGGCACTCCAGCTCGGTGGTGGGAAGGGCATCATCCTTTACCAAGGCTGTCCACCATTACTGAGCCAGTCCACCATTACTGAGGCAAACTGCCTTTTATGAGGCAGTCCACCATTACTGAGACACTTCATTATTATGGAGGCAGACTGCCATTACTCAGACAGTTTTAACTGTAACTCTGTAAACAAAACTGCAAGGAATTCCACAAAGCAGCTGGACAGACCCCAAGGCAATTCAACAACACTTCTGCTGGCAGACGATGACTAGACTGCCTCCATACTGAGCAGGGCATTTCTAAAAATAGTCATCAATGCATCAAGAACTTATGAATAAAGCCCCAACTTCCCAGGAAAGAGCATCTGGTTCAAAAGATAGCTGTGATTTTCACCGCAGCAGACATAAATGCACCTTCCCAGCAGCTCTGAATGAAAAAAATTGAGACTGCATCTGGGCATTTGGGCTTCTAAGAGGGACTGACAGTCTCCTCAAGCAGCTCCACAACCCCCATATATCTAAAGAGACACCTCATAAAGGAAAACTCAGGCTGACATCTGGTGTGTTCCCTTCTGGAGCAAAGATAATATAGAAAGAAACCAGTAGGCACCCTTACTGTTCTGCCACACTCACAGGAAATGCTGAGGCAATCAGGTCTGAAGTGGACCTCCAGCAGTCCTACAGCAGAGACACCTGACTGTTAGAAGGGAAAAAAAAAGGAAAGAAATAACTTCAACATCAACAATAAGAACATCCATTCAGAGACCCCATCTGAAAGTCACCAACTACAAGGACTACAGGTAGATAAATACACAAAAATGGGAAGAAACCAGCGTGTAAAGATGCAAACACCCTAAACCAGAGTGCCCTTTCTCATCTGGGGGATGACCACTCCTCACCAGCAAAAGAACAAAGATGGATGGAGAATGTCTGTGAAAAATTGACAGAAACAGACTTGAGATGGTGGTTAATAAGGAACTTGTATAAGCTAAAAGGATATGTTCTAACTCAATGCAAAGAAACTAACAATCTTGAAAAATGGTTAGACTAAAGGCTTATGAGAATAAACAGGTTAGAGAAGAATATAAATGACTTAATGGAGCTGAAAAACACAATACGATAACTTTGTGAAGCATCCTCAAGTTTAAATAGCTGAATAGACTAAGAAGAAAGAAGGATATCAGAGATAGAAGATCAACTCAATAAAATAAAATGAGAAGACAAGATCAGAGAAAAAAGAGTGACAAGAAATGAACAAATCCTCCAAGAGATATGGGGTTATGTGAAAAAAAAATTACTTTTGATAGGTGTTCATTAATGTGATGGAGATAATTAATCCAAGCTAAAAACACTCTTCAGTATGTTATCCAGGAGGACTTCCCCAAGACAGTAAGGCAGGCCAACATTCAAATACAGAAAATACAGAGAACATCACAAAGATATTCCACAAGAAGAAAACGGAAAGGCACATAATTATCAGATTCACCACGTTGAAATGAAGAAGAAGAAGAAGAAAAAAAAAAAGCTAAGGGCAGACAGAGAGAAAAGTCAGGTAACCCACAAATGGAAGCAATCACACTTACAACAGATCCAACCTAACAGACATCAACAGAATCAACAGAATATCCATTCTTTTCTACACCACATTGCACCTCCTGTAAAATTAATCACATAATTGGAAGTAAATTACTCCTCAGCAATGCAAAAGAATGGAATTTATAACAAATCATCTTTCAGACCACAGTACAATCAAATTGGCACTGAAAATTAAGAAACTAACTCAGAACCACACAACTTCATGAAAACTGAACAACTGGCTCCTAAATGTTGACTGGATAAACAATGAAATAAAGGCAGAAATAAGGATGTTCTTTGAAACCAATGAGAAAATAATACACAATGTCTCAGATTATCTGGGACACATTTAAGCAGTGTCTAAACAGAAATGTACAGCAATAAATGCCCAGAAGACAAGCAAGAAAAGATCTAAAATTGAAACCCCATTATCAAAATTGAAAGAGCTATAGTAGCAAGATAAAAAAAAAAATGAAAGAAAGAAAGAAAGAATGAAAGAAAGAAAATAAAACCAAAAAACTAGCAGAAGACTAGAAATAACCAAGATCACAGCAGAACTGAAGGAGATAGTGATACAAAAAACCCTTCCAAAAATCAATACATACAGGAGCTGGTTTATTGAAAAGATCAACAAAATAGAAAGACAGCTGGCTGGATTAACAAGAGAGAAAAGAGAGAAGAATCAAATAGATACAATAAAAATCTATAAAGAGGATTTCACCACTGATTCCACAAAAATATAAACCACCCATCAGAGATTACTACAAACTCTATGCACATAAACAACTAAGCCTGAAAGAAATGGATAAATTTCTGGACACTTGCATCCTACCCAGCCTAAACCAGGAGGAAGTTGAAACCGTGTGTATACCAATAACAAGGGCTGATATTGAGGCAGCAATTAATAGCCTACTAACCAAGAAAAGCCCAGGTTCAGATGAGTTCATAACAGAATTCTTCCAGACGTATAACGATAACCTGGTACCAATTCCTCTGAAACTCTTCCAAACAATACAAAAAAAGGGGAATCCTTCCCAGACTTTTTATGAGACCAATGTCATCCTGATAGCAAAACCCTTCAGGGAATGAACAACAACAACAACAAAATTTTTTGAACAATATCCACAATTAATAGACATAAAAATCTTCAATAAATACTGGCAAACTGATTACAACAGCACATCAAAAAGCTTATCCATCATGATCAAGTAGGCTTTATCCTGGGGATGCAAGGCTGGTTCAACCTACGCAAGTCTATAAATGTATTCCACTACATAAACAGAACCAAAGATAAAAACCATATGCTTATCTCAACAGATGCAGAGAAGGCCTTTGACAAAATTCAACAGCTGTTTATGCTAAAAATTCACAATGAACTAGATATCCATGGAATGTATGTCAAAATAATGAAAGTTACCTGTGACAAACCCACGACCAGTACCATACTGAATTGGGGGAAAACTGGAAGCATTGTCTTTAAAATCTGGCAGTAGACAAGAATGCCTTCTCTCACTACTCCTATTCAATACAGTATTAAAAATTCTAGCTAGAGCAGTCAGGCAAGAAAATGAAATAAAGCATATTCAATTAGGAAAGGAGGAAGTCAAATTGTCTTTATTTGCAGAAGACACGATTGTATGATTTGAAGACCCCATCATCTCACCCCAAACTCATCTTAAACTGATAAGCAAATTCAGCTAAGACTCAGGATACAAAATCAATATGCAGAATGCACAAGCATTCCTATATACCAATAACAGACTAAAAGAAAGCCAAATCAAGATCTATCTTCCATTCACAATTGCTACAAAGAAAATAAAATACCTAGGAATGCAACTAACAAAGGATATAAAGGATTTCATCAATGAGGTCTATGAACCACTGCTCAAGAAAATAAGAGAGACAACAAGCAGATTAAAAAAAATTCCATGCTCAGAGTTAGAAAAAATAAATATTGTGAAAATGACCATACTGCCCAAAGTAATTTATAGATTCAATGCAATCCCAATCAAGACACCTATCACCCTCTTCACAGAACTGGAATAACCACCTTAAACCTTGTATGGAACCAAAAGAGAGCCCACATAGCCAAGACAATTCTAAGCAAAAAGAACAAAGCTGGAAAAATCAGGTTACTTGACTACAAATTATACTACAAGGCTACAGTAATCAGATCAACATGGTACTCATGCCAAAACAGAGATATAGACAAATGGAACACAACAGAGCCTTCAGAGGCAAGACCACAAATCTACAATCATCTGATCTTTGACAAATCTGACAAATTAAGCAAATTGGGAAATGATTTTCTGTGTCAGAAATGTAGTTGAGAAAACTGGCTAGCCATTTGAAGAATGCAAAAACCAGACTCATTCCTGACACCTGACACAAAAATTCACTCCAGATGGACTAAAACCTTAAATGTAAGACCTAATGTCATAACAGCCCTACAGAAAAAACTAGGCAAAACTATTGAGGGTATTAGGCATAGGCAAGGACTTCATGACTAAAACACCAAAAGCATTGGCAATAAAAGCCAAAATAGACAAATTGATACCAATTAAATTTCAGAGCTTCTATACAAACAAATAAACAATGGTTAGAGTAACCTGCAACCAACATAATGGGAAAAAAAAAATGTTTCAGTCTACACATCTAACAAAGAGCTGCTATCCAGAATCTGCAAAGACTAAAACAGATTTATAAGAAAAAAAGTAAAAAAAGAATTTGAAGGTGCACAAAGGGCATAAACAGAAATTTTTCAAAAGAAGACATATATGAGACCAACAAACATGAAAAAATGCTCATACTTACTGGTCATTTGAGAAACACATATGAAAAATACGTCAAGATACAATATCATACCAGTTAGAATGGTGATGATTCAAAACTGTGGAGACAACAGTTGCTGGAGAGAATGTGGAGAAATAATAACACTTTTACAGTGTTGATGGTGGTGTAAATTAGTTCAACCATTTTGGAAGACAGTGTGGCAATTCCTTAGGATGTAGAAATAGAAATTCCATTTCACCCAGGAATCCAATTACTGGGTATATATTAAAAGGATAATAAATTGTTTTGTTATAAAGACACAAGCACACACACACGTATGTTTATTGTGGCACTGTTCACAATTGCAAAGAACTGGAACCAACCCAAATGTCCATCCATGATAGACTGGACAAGGAAAATGTGGAATGTATACACCAAAGAATACTATTCACCTATAAAAAATTATGACTTACAGTTCTTTTGTATGTACATGGACAAATCTGGAAACCATCATTCTCAGCAAACTGACACAAGAACAGAAAATCGAACACCACATGTTCTCACTCAAATGTGGGTACTGTACGTTGAGAACACATGGACACAGGGAGGGTAGGGAGGGGAGCATTATATACTGGGATCTGTTGCTGGGGGGAAGTAGGGGAGAGAGAGCAGTGGGTAGGAAGGTTGGAGGGGGTGGAATAACATGCATGGGGAGAAATGCCAGATGTAGGCAACAGGGGAATGGACACAACAAACCACCTTGCCGTATGTGTGCCTAAGCAACAATCCTGCATAGTCTGCACATGTACCCTCAATCCTAACAAACCACATTGCCATGTATGTACCTAAGCAACAGTCATGCATGGTCTGCACATGTACCCCCAAACCTAAAGTACAATTAAATATATATACATAATTGTACTTTAAGTATAAATAAATATACATATTTATGTCTATATTACTTTATAGATGTACTTTAATTTAAATATATACAAGATGTAAATATTATGTATAATACATATATTTATGTATATATAAAGAAAAAAGAAAGTAGGTTTAGCAGCTAATAATTAGGAATCTGCAAAGTAAGATGAAGACAATTCATTATATATATATATATACATACATATATATATATACACACACACATATACGTATACACACACATACATTTATACATATACATATATGTATTTATTTATACTTAAAGTACAATTATATATATTTAATTTTATTTTAGGTTTTGAGGTACCTTTGAGTTACATACATATATACATACACACACACACACATATATGTAATTAATGTGATTGGAACATTGAAATATTATTTTTTTTCTATCTATTTGCTTACTTCCTCTCTTAAGAAATTAGGACCAAAAAAACTTCTCATTTCATCATTGGAAAAGTTATGACACTGAATTTATTTAGCACTGCATGAAAACGACATCAGCTTTCACTTTTCTGATCCACTTTCTCATTCATATTCTCCTCCAGAGTATTCACTTACCTTGCCGTGGGCAGAGGGAGACAAGAAGAGAATTGTGGCAACTTTGAGTTTTTTCCAGTGATGAGCCGACAGCCCAGGCCTTTTCTTCTGAGACTAAATAATTTAATCCTCAAATCTCAAAGGAATTTTCTCAAGTAAAGCCACCCCTTAGTGCCTCCCAAACACTGGAGAAACATCATCCCCAAAACACATCCAAATATCTGTTAGAAATGTATTGATTTTAGTCATGATACTCAGTAACTTATAAAATTTTTGAAAGGGGCAATTCATTTTAACAGGTTTGATTTTGCTGATTCCAGAATAAATCTATTGTGGAAAACACTCAGTGAGACTTGATCTAGAAACTCTTTATCCTGGGCAATTTCCTCAAAGCATAAAATAGTGAACAAAAGGCTGATGATCAGCAATCCATTACCCAGGACTGCAGCAGAGAAAAGCTGCAACAGATGAGTAGGGGTCTTAACCACAGGAGAGAGTTTCTGACAGGGAGCCATTTGTCGCAGACCTGAGCAAGGAAATATGAATAGTATGATAGGACAAGGAAAATGAATAAAATGACTTGATGTTCCGCCTCTGAGATAAAATGTAGGTTATGATACTGGCTTTAAAAATCATTAAGCCCTACCCCAAAAGCTAAAATGCAATTAAAAATAATTATTAAGCCCGTAGTGAGTAGCACTGTTGTCATTGGCCTGAAATTTGGTGTCTGTGATCTGAGGTGCCCATTGGACATACTTCCTTTATTTCCAGTTGTGTCCAGAGAGGTTTCTGTGTACTACCATGCAGGTACAAACTAGACACCAGAGCAGAAAACTACTGTACTTTTTCTCTTTATTTTTTAATAGAGGGGTGATTAAACAACAATTTTATTTTGAGATTACTATTTCATATAAGAAAGTGATCTCATTTAGGAGAAACTCTGTTTTCCTCTTTTAGCAAAAAGGAAGTTGTATTTCTTTTTGCAGAAATTATCAACTGACTCCTCTGGTGTTTCATTTTTATGAGAATTGTTGAGAAGATATAAGGATGATTAGAGATTAAAAACACTGTTTTGCTTCTCTTCCACTTGTAAAAGTAACTCAGTCCCTTTTGACCTTAGGGAACGGAGTCACTTTTACAAGTGGAAGAGAAACAACTTTAAGAAAAGACACAGCAAAAGGTTTCAGAGTACACTGTTAAGCCTATGAATTTTTCTGCTGATTGACATAGCTTAGATTAAAGACAAAATAGGTTATCAGTCATAACTGGAGGAGAAATTTCAGCTTACTTGTTTCTGAAATTGAGGGTTAGTTAAACTTTTGACATGTCAAAAACTGGGTCAACATGCAGAAAGAACAGACAATTTATTAAATTATGTGTCTTCCCCGGAAGGAATAGAAGTGGAAGAAACAAGGATGTGTAGGTTTTCCTGAATCAGGTACAAGGCATTGTGCAAGTAAGGTTCTGGAGTGACTACTTGTCACTTTCAGCATAAGGAGGAGAAGGAAATTCAGTTTGGTCTCAGATACCATATAAATAAAATAAATAATGACAAAGCTTCTTTACCTTATTGTTTTTATTATTATTATATTTTAAGTGCTGATGTACATGTGCAAGTTTGTTACATAAGCATACATGTGCCATGGTGGTTTGCTGTATCCATCACCTTGTCATCTAAATTAGATATCCTTTCTATTGATATATCTCTCCTAGCCCCCCAAACCACCTGCTATTCTATCCCTAGCACCCTCATCCCACAACAGGCCCTGGTGTGTGATGTCTTCCCTGAGTCCACATGTTTTCATTGTTTAACACCCACTTATGAGTAAGAACATATTGCATTTGGTTTTCTGTTCTTGTAGCATTTTGCTGAGAATGATGGTTTCCAGCTTTATCCATGTCCCAGCAAAAGAAATGAATTCATTATTTTTAATAGTTGCATAGCATTCCATGGTGTATATGTGTGTCATTTCCTCTATCCAGTCTATTGTTGATGGACGTTTGGGATGGTGTTAAGTTTTTGCTACTGTGAACAGTGCTGCAATAAGCATCATGGAATTCTATGCAGCCATAAAGAACAATGAGTTCATGTTCTTTGTACAGACTTGGATGAACCTGGAAACCATCATTTTCAGCAAACTGACACAAGAATAAAAAGTCAAACACCACATGTATTCACTCATAGGCAGCTGCTGAACAATGAGAACACATGGACACTGGGAGGGGAGCATCACACACTGGGGTTTATAGGGTGGAAACAGGGGAGGGGGAGCAGGAGTGAGGAGTAGAGGAGGAATAACATGGGGAGAAATGCCAGATATAGGTGACTGCAGGAAGGCAGTGAGCCACACTGTCATGTGTGTACCTATGCAAAAATCTTACATGTTCTTCACATGTGCACAAAAACCTAAAATGCAATAAAAAAGAAAAAATAATAGTATAATGTATAATCCTTTGTATATATACCCAGTAATGGGATTCCTGGGTCAGATGATATTTGTAGTTCTAGATTCTTAAAAAAAAATCACCATGATTTCTTCCACAGTGATGGAATTAATTTATATTCTCACTGGTAGTGTAAAGCATTCTTATTTCTTCACATCCTCTCCAGCATGTGCGGTCTCTAGATTTTTTTAATGATTGCCATTCTAACTGTCCTAAATGGTATGTAAATGTGGTTTTGATTTGCATTTCTCAAAATAACCACTGATGATGAGCTTTTGTTTGTATGTTTGTTGGCTACATAAATGTCTTCTTTTGAGAAGTGTCTCTTCATATCCTTCACCCATTCTTTGATTTTGCTTTTTGCAAAATTGTCATAGTCCCTTGTAGATTCTGGATATTAGCCCTTTGTCATATAATTAGATTTCAATATTTTTCCCATTCTGTTGGTTGCTGGTTCACTCTAATGAGAATTTATTTTACTATGAAAAATCTCTTAAATTTTATTAGATCCTATTTATCAATTTTGACTTTTGTCATCATTGCTTTCGGTGTTTCATGAAGTTCTTACTCATGCCTATGTCCTGAATGGTACTGCCTAGGTTTTGTTCTAAGGTTTTTTGATGTTAGGTCTTACCTTTCAATCTTTAATGCATCTTGAGTTAATTTCTATATAAGTTGTAAGAAGAAGATCCCGTTTCAGCTTTCTGCATATGGCTATCCAGTTTTCTCAACACCATTTATTAAACAGGGAACCCTTTCCCCATTGCTTATTTTTGTCAGGTTTGTCAATCATGATATATTTGTACATGTGTGGCATTACTTCTGAGACCGCTGTTCTTTTCTGTTGGTTTATATATCTGTTTTGGTACCAGAACTATGCTGTTTTGATTACCATAGGCTTGTAGTATTGTTTGAAGCCAAGTAGTGTGATACCTGCAGGTTTTTAATCTTTTTTTTTTTTTCCTTAGGACTGTCTTGGCATCTTTCTTGGGGTCCCCTGATGAAGTTTAAGATGTATTTATTAATTTAATTAATTTATTTATTTATTATTATTATTTTTTGATTCTGTGAAGAAAATCACTGGTAGCATGATGGGAATAGCATTGAATCCATAATTTACTTTGGGCTGCATAACCGTTTTCAAGATGTTGATTATTCCTAACCACGAGCATGCAATTTTTTGTTTTGTTTTGTTTTGTTTTTTAATCTCTTTGTGTCCACTCTTATTTCCTTGAACAGTGATTCGTAGTTCTTCTTGAAGAGATCTTTCACATCCCTTGTTAGTTCTATGCCTAGGTATTATATTCTCTTTGTAGCAATGGTTAATGTGAGTTTACTCATGATTTGGCTCTCTGTTTGTCTCTATAGGTGTATAGAAATGCTTGTGGTTTTTGTACATTGATTTTGTATCCTGAGACTTTCTAGAAGTTGCTTGTCACCTTAAGGAAATTTTGGACTGAGATGATGGGGTCTTTTATATACTGTTATTTCATCTGCAAATAGAGATAATTTGATTTTCTTTTTTTCTATTTAAATAGACTTTATTTCCTTTTCTTGACTGATTACCCTGGCCAGAACTTTCAATACCGTGTTGCATAGGATTGTTGAAAGAGGGCATTTTCTGTTTTGTTCTGACTTACAAAGAATATTTCCAGATTTTGCCCATTAGGTATGATATCTGCTGTGGGCTTGTCATAAACACCTTTTATTATTTAGAGATATGTACCTAGTTTATTGAAAGCTACTAGCATAAAGGACTGCTGAATTTTGTCAAAGAACTTCTCAGACTCTACTGAGATAATGATATGGCTTTTTGTCTTTGGTTCTATTTATGTGATGGATTATGTATATTTATTTACATATATGTAACCAGAATCACATCCCAGGAATGAAGGCTACTTGATTGTGATAAGTAAATTTTTGATGTGCTGTTGGATTTGGTTTTCCAGTCTTTTATTGGGAATTTTCACATCAACGTTCATCAAGAATATTGGCCTGCATTTTTGTTTTAGTTGTGCCTGTGCCAGGTTTTGGTGTCAGAATGAGGTTTGTCTCATAAAATGAGTTAGAAAGGACTCCTTCTTTTTGTATTATTTGAAATAGTTTCAGAATGAATGATACCAGCTCCTCTTTGCAGCTCCCTTAGAATTTGACTGTGAACTCATTGAGTCCTGCACTTTTTCTTTTTGATTGGTAGGCTATTAACTGCTGCTTGACGTCCAGGCCTCATGACTGGTTGATTGAAGAATACAGCTTCTTCCTGGTTTAGTCTTTGGGGAATGTAAATGTTGAAGAATTTATCCATTTTGTTTCTAGAATTTCCGTTTTTTTTTTTTTTTTTTTTTTTTCTTTTTTCTTTTGCATAGAGGTGTTTATAGTATACTCTGATGGTAGTTTGGATTACTGTAGAATCAGTGGTGATATTCTCTTTATCATTTTTTATTACATCTGTTTGTTCTTCTCCCTTTTCATCTTCTTTATTATGGCTAGCAGTCTATTTACTTGATGTTTTCAAAAAATTCAACTCCTGGAATCATTCTTTTCTTTTTTCTTTTCTTTTCTTTTTTCTTTTCTTTCTTTCTTTTCTTTTCTTTTCTTTCTTTTTTTTTTTTTTTTGTTAGTTATGCTGTGTTCTTAATTATTTCTTGTTTTCTGATAGTTTTTGAATTAGTTTGTTCTTCTTCCTCTAGTTCCTTAATTGTAACATTAGGATGCCATCTTTAGGTCTATTCTTCTTCCACTTAAGCACTTAGTGCTGTATATTTTTCTCTAGTCATTGCTTTAAATGTGTCCCATAAATTCTGGAATGTTGCGTCTTCATTCTCATTGGTTTTGATGAATAACTTTATTTTGACGTTTATGTCATTATCAAGTTTTCATTTTGGAGCAAGTGGTTGTGTTTCCTTGTAGGTATGAAGTTCTGAGTAGGTTTTTTAATGCTACATTCTAATTTGATTTCACTTTTTTTCTGAGAGGCTGCTATAATATCTGTTCTTTTGCATTTTCTAATATTCTTTTTTACTTCTAATTATGTGGTCAATTTTAGAAAAGGTGCAAATGGTGCTGAGAAAAATGCATATTCTCTGGTTTGAGATACAGAGTCCTGTAGATGTCTATGAGGTCTGCTTGCTTCAGATCTGAGCTAAAGTACTCCATATTCTTGTTCATTTTTTGCCTCGTTGATTGTCTAATACTGACAGTAGAGTGTTAAGGTCTCCCATTACTACTGTGTGGAAGTCTACATCTCTTTGTAGGTCTTTAAGAACTTGCTTTATGTATTCGGGTGCTTCTGTATTGGGTGCAGATATGTTTTTGATGGCTAGCTTTTCTTGTTACACTGATTCTTCTATAATTATGTAATACCTTTTTGTCTCTTTGGATCTTTAATAGTTTAAAGTCTCCTTTATCAGAGACTAGAATTGAAACCTTTGTTTTGTTTGTTTGTTTGTTTGTTTGTTTTTGCTTTGTATTTGATTGGTAAATCTTCCTTCATTCATTTATTTGAAGCCTATGTGTGTCTTTAATTATGAGATGTATCTTCTGCATTTTTGAAGGAAGCACATTGAAGGCTATTGAAACTTTATTCAATTTGTCAGTTTGTGTATTTTAATTGGAGCTTCTAACCCATTTACACTTAAGGTTAATATTGTTATGTGTAAATTTGCTTCTGTTATTATGATGCTAGCTGGTTATTTTACTCATTAGCTGATGGCAGTTTCTTCATCATGTTGATGTTCTTTAAAATTGGGTATTTCTTTTCAATGGCTGATACTGGTTGTTCCTTTCCATGTTTTGTTCTTCCTTCCTTAGCTCTTCTAAGGCTGGCCTGGTGGTTAGGAAATCTCTTAAAAGTTGCTTGTCCATAAAACATTTTACTTCTCCTTCACTTATGAAGCTTGGTTTGGCTGGATATAAATTCTGTGCTGAAAATTCTTTTCTTTAAGAATGTTAAATATTGACCCCACTCTCTCCTGGATTGTAGGGTTTTTGCCAAGAGCTCCCCAGTGATTCTGAGGGTATTTTCTTTGTGGGTAGTTCGACCTTTGTCTCTGGCTGCCATTAGCATTTTTTTTTCTTCGATTCAACACTGGCGAATGTGACAATTATGGTTCCTGGTGTTGCTCTTCTCAAGAGGCATCACTGTGATATTCTCTGTATTTCCTGGATTTGAATGTTGGATTGCTTTTCTAGGTTTGGAAGTTCTCTTGGATAATTCCCTGAAGAGTGTTTTCCATGTTGGTTTAATTATCCCTGTCACTTTCAGGTACACCAATCAAAAGTAGACTTGGTCTGTTTACATAACACCATATTCCTGGAGCCTTTGTTCATTTACTTTCTCTCTTATTTTCCTAATCTGATATTCTTGCTTTATGTTATTATGTTAATATTCAATCTCCGATATCCTTTTTTTATGCTTGATTGACTTGGCTATTAAAACTTGTGTATTCTTTATTAAGTTCTTATTCTGTTATTTTGAGTTTCATCAGTAACATATCTTCTTCTCTACACTGGTTATTCTAGTTGGTATTTTGTTTAACATTTGTTGAAGGTTGTTAGCATCCTTAGTTTAGGTTAGAACATACTGCATTAGCTCAGAGATGTTTGTTATTACCCAATTTCTGAAGACTGTTTCTGTCAGTTCATTAAACTTATTATCTGTCTAGTTTCATTCCCTTACTTGTGAGGAGTTGTAGTCCCTTGGAGAAAAATAAGTGTTCTGGTTTTTAGAATTTTTATCTTTTTTTCATTGGTTTCTTCCTATTTTCATGGACCTATCCACCACTGGTCTTTAAAGTTAGGGACCTTTGTATGGGATCCTTGAGTGGATACTTTTTCTGTTGATGGTAAAACTATTTCTATTTGATAGTTTTTCTAGTAGCAGTCAGGTTCCTTTGCTGCTGGTTTGCTAGAGGTCCACTTCAGACATTTATTGCTTGGGAATCATCAATTGGTACTGCAGAAAAGCAAAGATTGCTGACTGTTCTTTTTCTGATATCTTAATCCCAGAAGGGGACCCATCAGATGTCAATCTAAGCTCTCCTTTATGAGTTATCTGCCAGCTCCTCCTGGCAGGTGTCTCCCAGTCAGGACACGCAGGGATCAGAAAGCCAGCAGAGGAGGGAGTTTGCCTCTTATCAATATTTAAACACTGTGCTGAAAGATCTCAATGGTCTCTTTAGTGCTGCCAGGCAGGGATGTTTAAATCTGCTAAATCTGTACCCACAACTGCTCTTCTTCCCAGGTTGTCTTTCCCAGGAAGGTGAGAGATTTATTTGTAATTTTCTGACAGGCTGCCGCCCATTTTTAGAGATTCCCTGCACAGGTAAAAGAGTTTAGTGATACAGTCTTCCTGAAGAGGCCTTGCTGAGCTACCATAGACTTTGCCCTGTTCAAATTATTTTGACTTCGGTTTTCAAAATTAGTTCACTAGCATAAAGGTTATAATTGAAGGATCTAGATTATATTAATGCATTTTGAAACATTTAAAATGTTTTACAAATAGATTTGTGTATTTTCTCCTTTGGTGTTCATCTGTTTTATAACACATGATAGAAGAATCACTGACGATTGAAATGAAAAATGAATTAGAAATAAAAAATGAATCAGGAATGAATAATTAAGAAATGAGAGACAAATCTTCTCCAAGTGAAAATCCTTTAGAGAAATACATAGATGTCATCCATTGTGAACAAGTCCAGAAATCATAAGATAAGTTTCCACAGCCCATGGGCAGGGAAATCTGTGGATTGGGGACACCCAGGACTTTTGTTGTTGTTGTTGGTTTATGTTAACTGCTTGGAAAAAAAATCTTTCTTCTCCATTGAAAACAAAAGTTGAAAACATTAAAAAAAATAAAGTCAGGTGGAACTTTACGTCTTTGAAGTGTAGCACTCTTTCAACAAAAAATTATGGCTTTTTGCTTAAGGTAAAAGATTTAGACGGTCTCAGTTTGTTAAAGTTACCAAATACTGGGATAGTGCATTGTTTTAGGAACAAGAAAGAAAAGATTTATCATTAAATAATAAGTATGTTAGTACTGACATTAATATTTTGTAAAAGTATAAAGTTTTGTAGTGATCAATGCATACTCTATGATTTATTTTGATGTGCTTGGTAAATGCTTGTGTACTCAATTCTGTTATTTACTTTTTTCCATAATTTTATGTGGTGATATAGCGTATGAACCAAAAATAATCTAGTAATGTGAAACCCTTCTTCAGTCATAGAATTTTCCATTGATTACACTAAAAGTAGCTGGACTTTTTTTAACGTCCTTATTTTTGTCTTAAAATTTTAAATTAGTATAACCTCCAATTGGTAATCTCCAGAGTTACATTTAGGAAGATAAAGCTATGCTTTTCTTCTCTCCAGAGGAAGGATTTTTTTTTTTTTTCCCCAGTTGTTGTTTTTCTCACTGAATGTAAAAAACACATATTTTTTTCGGTATTAAAAACAGTATAATATTGCCTCTGTTGTTTATATTTGATGTCTGTGGTTTGAATATATTTGTTCTTCCAGAATTCATGTTAGAATTTAAGCCCGTCATTGTGAGAGATTTAAAAATTGGAAAATGTTAGAGGTAATAAAGAGTAGCATTACTATCCTTATAAAAAGTCTCAACAACATTAATTAGGCCCTATTGTCTTTCCATTATTTGAGGTCACTATATTCATCTTCTCTGGAGAAAACAGCAACAGATGCCATCATGTAAGCAGATGCCAGGCTTTCTTCATCGAAAACAAAAGGAGAAAAGCAATAAAAAAGAATCAAAATTTCAAATGGAACTTTAAGTCTTTAAAGTGTACTCTTTTGACAAATATTGTAGGTTTTTTTTTTTTTTTTTTTTTTTTTTTTTTTTTATCAGATACAGAATCTGCCAGTACATTGATCTTGACTTTTTAGCCTCTAAAACTCTAAGAAATACATTTCTGTTTTTTTTGTTTTGTTTTGTTTTGTTTTTGTTTCTTTTTTTTTTGTTTTTGTTTTTGTTTTTTGTTTTGTTTTGTTTTGTTTTTTGTGATGGAGTTTTGCTCTTGTTACCCAGGCTGGAGTGCAATGGCATAATCTTCGCTCACTGCAACCTCTGCCTTCTGGGTTCAGGCAATTCTCCTGCCTCAGCCTCCTGAGTAGCTGGGATTACAGGCACGCGCCACCATGCCCAGCTAATTTTCAGTATTTTTAGTAGAGACGGGGTTTCACCATGTTGACCAGGATGGTCTCGATCTCTTGACCTCGTGATCCATCCGCCTCGGCCTCCCAAAGTGCTGGGATTACAGGCTTTAGCTACCGCGCCTGGCCCCACATTTCTGGTTTTTATGAGTTATGAAATCTAAGGTATTTTGTTATAGCAGCAGAAATATACTGAGATAGTATCTTTATTGTGGGGTTTTTGTTCCTCATACTTCATGAAAACGATTAAAATATTTTATTGGTTTTCAAATATAGGTTTTCTTCTCTTAACTGATTTTATTTTCATCTCTTTAAAATCAATTTCTACAAGGCAGAACTGGAAAAAATATCCACTGGGTTTTCAATGTTGTTTTGGTGGAAGTGGCAGTGGTGGTGATTTTCATCATTTTATATGGTACTTTAGTTTATAAATCAAAAAGAAAATAGTCAAATGAAACTCTTCTCCAGTCATAAAATATCTTTGATTACACTAAGAGTAGCTTCTTATTTAACTGTAGAGGTCCCTATGTTATGTGACAGAATCACTATGGATAATTTAGAGGCTGCTTGTGATCTTATCTATTTGTTATGTGCAGATTTCTGTGTGGTTACGTGACTTACATAATTGCAAAAAAAAAAAAAAAATGCTACTTAATCAGAAAGTCTTAAGTAGTGTGACCAATAGCACACTAATTGAGCTGCTGACTTTTCTCCTGCCATGAATGAATGAAGGGTGATGATCCAGAGTCAGCACCTCATTTAAGATGGCCATGTGTCAGTAATGACAAAGGTTAGGCCACACTAAGAAAGGTCAAGTGCAGAGAATCTAAATGCAGATAAAGAGTTTAAACAGATGATAAAATAAAATCCTAAGTAACTTATTTAGCTCTGCTACTCTAGAGGTAACTGTTAGAACTAGGTTTTATTTTGGCATGCCTGAGTACATATTTCAACAGATTTTTGTACCTCCAATTTAAAAAATAACCAGCCTCAAACAGGCCCTTCTTGTTTCTATCTTACCCAAGTTTTAAGCTTTGTTTATCTCATAAATAAATAAAATTTATCTCAAAATAAAATCGCTTTTATTTGTTGCAAACTCAGTCAGAAAAATTATCATATTATTCAGACAACTACAGAAGTGCTAGTGGCTGAGAAGACTTGACAAAAATAAAACAAATAGCACTTGCAGATTTGATTCCCATACCAATGTGGAACCTTGCTTGATTCCGCACATTATTCAAAAGTGACACCATACTGAGGAAAAAGAAATATAGGATTTATATGTGGTAAAAAGGTAAGGAAATTAGCTATAATTTTATTTTATTACTCTTAGTAAAAGCACAACTATTTGCAGCTAAATAGATCTTTAAAATAAATATACACAAATGACTAATATCTAAAAATATTTATTGCAGCATTTGAAAAGAACTACAGGAAACCCTTCACACTGATTCAAAATACTGATTCACCATTAAGTTACCAAAAATTACACATAGAAAAATTTATTTGCCCCTTACACACACACACACACACACACACACACAAAATAGACTACTTATGCAAAATATACAGTAATTCCTGTTAATAACCACCAGAATTAGAAAAGTGAAATTAGGGTTTAGACACTTTCTCTTTCAGAACACTGGCCTCTGATAGCATCACCACTACCATCAGAAATAATATTTAAATCTCTCATGCGAAAAGAAAGCCATGCACTAAGCTGTGTTGTAATACCCATTCTATGCAGAAGAGAGTTTTACCAGATTTTTTTTTAAATGCAATAGGTGTTTTTGAAAATTATTTTAAAAAATCAACTGACATGTCCTACTTCATTTACAAATTTAATAGCATCCTGATTGTGTTGTGTCTCTTTCCTTTTATTTGAATACATTTCTGCATATGTATCTTACAAAAGCCAGGAAACATCCAAATCACAAGTGAAGTCTTAACGTGAATAAAAATAGTTAATCCAATAGTAAGCAGTCCATTTAAAAAGCACTGAGGAACTCAACAGTTATATAGATTATTTTATGAAGAGATGTAGAATTTACCATCACTGGTAATCATTACTTATAGTCACTTACTGTCTGGTACAACATAATATAGTAGGGATGTTTCTTTAGAAAATATCTTAAACTCAAGAAATTTTCTTGATGAAATCAAACTTTATTGTTTCACGAAGCTAAGATTTAGATGAGTCAACCTTAATTTAAATTACTTACATCTTGAAGTCTATAAAAGTAGGACTGTAGAGGTTTGTGGTCAATTTGAAATTGTTTTAGATGGTTGGTATAAAAATTGTATACCTGGACAACTAAAAATAGCTTAAGTGATGGCTGTTTTAATAAGGTAACACTTCTTAATTAAGAACATTTGAGAGAAGATCCAAGATGGTCATTTAGAAACAGCTCAGGATTGCAGGTACCAGTGAAAGGGCAGAGGGTGAGTGGATGCTGCATTTCCAGATGGATTTTTGTTGCCTACAGACCAGGGGATTCTCAGACAGAGGAGCCCCACACAAAGCCAGCATTGCTGTTTTGGCCAGTGTGGCTGTTTTGGCTAGCATGGTTGTTTTGACTGGCACTGCTCCATTGCCGGTGCCCTGGCATGGTGGTTCTCCATACAAAATACAGTGGTCTGGGTGCCCTTTTAGCTGATGATTGAAGCCCCAGAAAGTCACCTATTTATCTGATTAAAAAGGGAACTGAACAGGGAGCCAGGCCAGGAGATTTCTGGGGAAAAATCTCCACAAATCTCGGCACCACTGTTTAAGCTGGTGCAGTGAGTTGCCACACCAGAAATCACATAGATCCCTGCACTTTTTCAACAGGTGACTGGAACACCTGGGAGAAAGTTGATCATTCAATTAAAAAAAAAAAAATGGCTCTGAGTCAGGGAGCCAAGTGATCAGGCTTGGCTAGTCCTACCCCCACAAAAAAACAACAATCAGAAAATTTCTGCATTTAGAGTTTCACAGCAACAACAGCTGAACCCGGGACAGGTTAGCTCTGTGCAAAAGAGGTGTCTGCCATTCTTGAGGCACTACATCACTACAGAGGTAGTCTGCGATTTCTGAGGCACTGTCATTGCCAAGACAACCTGCCATTACAGAGAGAGTCCAAAAATACAGAGGAAGGCTACCATTGCTGAGGCAGTTCTAACTACACCCATATAAACAGGACTGCAGGAAAGTTTACACTGCAGCTGGGCTGAGCCCACAGCAGATCAGCAAAACCTCTGCAGGTAGCCAGTGAATAGTCTGTCTCCTTGCTAGGCAGGGCAGCCCTGAAAAAAAAAAAAAAAAAAAAAAAAAAAAAAAAAAAGGCAGCAGCAAAATGGAAACTCATAAATAAAGCCCTAATTTCCTGAGAAAAAGCACCTGGGAACAAAAAGTGGTTTATGAGGTCTGCTGCAGCAGACAAAACATAACTGCCCAGCAGCTCTGAATGAAGAATGAAGCTCACAGTTCAGCATTTGAGATTCTATGAAGGACAGACTGTCTCCTTAAGCAGCTCCCTGACCCAGTATATCCAGAGTCACCTCATAAAAGAGAGAACAGACTGACATTTGGCAGGTATCCTTCTGGGACAAAGATAGCAGAAAAAGAAACTGGTAGCAACTCTTACTGTTCCGTAGCTGCTGCAGGTGTTCCCCAGGCAAGCAGGGCCTAGAGTGGACCTCAGCAATCCTACGGCAGAAGGGCCAGACTGTTAGAAGAAAAACTAAGACACAGAAATAACTTCATCATCACAAAACAGAGTATCCGCTCAGAGACCCAATCTGAAAGTCAGCAACTACAAAGACGACAGGTGGATAAATCCACAAAGATGAGAAACGAGTGCAAAAAGGATGAAAACACCTGAAACCAGAAAAACTCTCCTCCTACAAGGGATCACAACTCTTCACCAGCAGGGAACAAGGCTGGATGGAGAATGAGTGTGGTGAAATTACAGAATCAGGTTTCAGAAGGTGGGTAATAAGAAACTTCTGTGAGCTAAAAGAACATGTTCTTACCCAATGCAAAGAAGCTAAGAATGTTGAAAAAAGATTTGACAAAATGCTAATGAGAATTGACAATGTAGATAGAAATATAAATGAATTGATGGAGCTGAAAAACACAACACGAGAACTTCTTGAAGCATGGAGAAGTTTCAACAGTCGAATTGACCAAGCAGAAGAAAGAATATCAGAGGCCAAAGATCAACTCAATGAAATAAAATGAGAAGGCAAGATTAGAGAAAACAGGATAAAAAGAATGCACAAAGTTTCCAAAAAATGTGGAACTATGTAAAAAGACCTAATCTACATTTGATAGGTGTACCTGAATGTGATGAAGAGCATGAATCAAAACTGGAAAATACTCTTTAGCATATTATCCAGGAAAACTTTCCCAACCTAGCAACGTAGGTGAATATACAAGTCCAGGAAATACAGAGAACACGACAAAGATATTCCTCAAGAAGAGCAACCCCAAGGCACATAACTGTCAAATTCGCCAGGGTTGAAATGAAGGAGAAAATTCTAAGAGCAGTCTGAAAGAAAGCTCATGTTGCCCACAAAGGGAAGCACATCAGACTCACAGCAGATCTCTCAGCAGAAACTATACAAGCCAGAAGAGAGTGGGGGCCAATATTCAACATCCTTAAAAAATAAACTTTCAACCCAGAATTTTATATCCAGCCAAACTAAGCTTCATAAGTGAAGAAAAAATAAAATCCTTTGCAAGCAAGCATGTACTCAGAGATTTCATCACCACAAGGCCTTCTTTACAAGAGCTCCCGAAAGGGGCTCTACATATAGAAAGGAACAACCAGTACCAGCCACTTCAAAAACATGCCAAATAGTAAAGAGCATCAACACAATGAAGAATCTGCATCAACCAATGGGCAAAACAGCCAGCTATCATCAAAATGACAGTATCTAATTCACACATAACAATATGAACCCTAAATGTAAATAGGCTAAATGCCCCAACCAAAAACAAACAAACAAACAAAAAAAAAAAAAAAAAAAAAAAAAACGGACAGGCAAATTGGATAAAAAGCCAAAACCCATCAGTGTGCTATATCCAGAAAACCTATCTCACATGCAAGAATACACAAAGGCTCAAAATAAAGAGATGGAAGAAGATTTACCAAGCCAACGGAGAGAGGAAAAGAAAAAAAAAGAAAAAAAAAAAAAAGCAGGAGAAATTCTTATTTCAGATAAAATATACTTTAAAGCAACCAAGATCAAAAGATACAAAGAATACAATACATAATGGTAAAACGATGAGTGCAACAAGAACTAACTATATTAAATATATACGCACTCAATAAAGAAGCACCCAGATATATAAGATAAGTTATTAAAGACTTACAAAGGGACTTAGATTACCACACAATAATAGGGGAAGACTTTAACACCTCATTGTCAATATTAGATAGAAGAAACAGACAGAAAGTTAACAAGTATATCCAGCACTTAAACTCAGACCTGAACCAAGAAAACCTAATAAACATTTACAGGACTCTCCACCCCAAATTCACAGAATATACTTTTTTCTCAGCACCACATCACACCTACTCTAAAATTGACCACATAATTGGAAGTAAAGCACTCCTTAGCAAATGCAAAAGAACGGACATCATAACAAACAATCCCTCAGACCACAGTGCAATCAAGTTAGAACTCAGAATTCAAAAACCAACTCAAAATCGCACATCTTCATAAAAACTGAACAACTTGCTCCTGAATGTTGACTAGATAGACAATGAAATAAAGGCAGAAATAAAGAAGTTCTTTAAAACCAATGAGAACAAAGATACAACATACCAGAATTTCTTGGACACGTTTAAAGCAGTCTCTAGAGGAAATTATATAGCAATAAGTGCCAACATAAGAAACAAGGACAGATCTAAAATTGACACCCTATCTTCAAAATTGAAAGAGCTAGAGGAGCAAGTTAAAAACAACTCCAAATCTAGCAAAAGACAAGAAGTAACTAAGATTAGAGCAGAAATTAAGGAGATAGAGACACAAAATATAACTTTCAAAAAAAAATCAATAAATCCAGGATCTGGTTGTTCAAAAAGATCAACAAAATAGATGGGCCATTACCCAGATTAATTAAAAAAAAAAAAAGACAGAAAATAACCAAATTGATGCAATAAAAAACCGTAAAAAGGGTATCACCACAGATTTCACAGAAATCTAAACCATCATCAGAGATTATTACAAACAACTCTATGCACGTAAACTAAGAAAAATGGAAGAAATGGATAAATTTCTGGACACTTGTCTTCTCCCCATCCTAAACCAGGAAAAAGTCAAAACCCTGAATAGACAAATAACAAGGTCTGAAGATGAGGCAGGAATTAAGAGCCTACCACCCAAAAAAAGCCCAGATCCAGACAGGTATACAGCCAAATTCTACCAGACATACAAAGAGGAGCTGGTGTCATTCCTCTGAAACTATTCCAAATAATACAAAAAGAAGGAATCCTTACGAAATTATTTTATGAGACAAAAATCATCCTGATACCAAAATACAGTAGAGACTCAACAAGAAAAGAAAACTTCAGGCCCATATCCATGATGGACATAGTTGCAAAAATCTTCAATAAAATACTGGCAAGTCAATTGCAACAGTACATAAACATAATTCACCACATAAACAGAACCAAAGGAAAAAAAAAACACACATGATTATATGAATTGATGCAGAGAAGGCCTCTGACAAAATTCAACAGCACTTTATGCTAAGAACCCTCGATAAACTAGGTATTGATGGAATGTATCTCAAAATAATAAAAGCTATTTATGACAAACCAAGAGCCAATATGATACCGAATGGGCAAAAACTGGAAGCATTTCCTTTGAAATCTAGCACTAGACAAAGATGCCCTCTCTCACCACTTCTATTCAATACAGTACTGGAAGTTCTAGCCAGAGCAATCAGGCAATAAAAAGAAATAAAGGATATTCAAATAGGAAAGAAGAAAGTCAAATTATCTCTATTGGCAGACGACATGATTGTATATCTAAAAGACCTCATTGTCTCAGCCCTAAATCCCCTGAAACTCATAAGCAACTTTAGCAAAGTCTCAGGATACAAAATCAATGTGCAAAAATCACAAACATTCCTACATACCAAGAACAGACTTAAAGAGAGCCAAATCAAGAACGAACAGCCATTCATAGTATCTACTAAGAGAATAAAATACCTAGGAATAAAACTAATAAGGAACATAAAGGACCTCTTCAAGTAAAACCACAAACCACTGATCAACAAAATAAGAGGACACAAACAGATGGAGAAACATTCCATGTTCATTCTACTGACTAATTAATATCATGAAAATGGCCATACTAACCAAAGTAATTTACAGACTCAATGCTATCCTCATCAAGCTACCAAAGACCTTCTTCACAGAACTGTAAAAAAAGAAAAATACACCTTAAAGTTCATATGGAACTAAAAGAGAGTCCTCATAGCCAAGTCAATTCTAAGCAAAAAGAACAAAGCAAGAGGCATCACACTACTAGACTTCAAACTATGCTACAAGGCTACAGTTATCAAAACTGCTTGGTACTGGTACCAAAACAGAGATATAGACCAATGGAACAGAACAGACACCTCGGAGGCAACATACCTACAACATACCTACAACCATCTGATCTTTGACAAACATGACAAAAACAAGCAATGGGAAAAGAATTCCCTGTGTAATAAATGGTGTTTGTACTGTGCAGAAAGCAGAAGATGGACCCCTTCCTGACATCTTACATTAAAATCAACTCCAGATGGATTAAAGACTTAAACAGAAGACCTAACACCATAAAAACCCTAGAAGAAAATCTAGGCAAAACCATTCAGGACATAGGTGTAGGCAAGGACGTCATGACCAAAACACCAAAAGCATTGCCAAAAAAAGCCAAAATAGACAAATGGAACCTAATCAAACTCCACAACTTCTGCCCAGCAAAAGAAACAGTCATTAGAGTGAATAGGCAACTGATAGAATGGGAAAATATTTTTTGCAGTTTACCCATCTGACAAAGGGCTGATATCCAGAATTTACAAAGAGCTAAAACAGATTTACAAGAAAAAACAAACAAGCCCATTCAAAAGTGGGCAAAGGATATGAAGAGACATTTTACAAAAAAAAAAAAAAAAAAAAAAAAAAAAAAAAAAAAAAAAAGACGTACATGAGGCCAACAAACATCTGAAAAAATGCTCATCAGAACAGTCATTAGAGAAATGCAAATCAAGTCTACATTGAGATATCACCTCACACCAGTTTGAATGGTAATCATTAAAAAATCTGGAGACAACAGATGCTGGAGAGGATGTGAAGAAATAGGAACACTCTTACACTGTTGGTGGGAGTGTAAATTAGTTCAACCATTGTGGAAGACAGTGTGGAGAGTACACAAGGACATAGAAATAGAATTCTATTTGACCCAGCAATCCCATTACTGGGTATATATTAAAAGAATTATAAATCGTTCTACTATAAGGACACATGAACACGAATGTTCATTGCAGCACTGTTTACAATAGCAAAGACCTGGAACCAACCGAAATGAGCATTGAAGATAGACTGGACAGGGATAATGTGGCACATATACACTGTGAAATATTATGCATCCATCAAAAACGATCTGTTGGTGTCCTTTGTGGGAACATGGATGAACCTGGAACCATCATTCTCAGCAAACTGACACAAGAGCAGAAAATCAAACACCACATGTTATCACTCATAAGTGGGTGTTGAACAATGAGAACACGTGGACACAGGGAGGAGAGCACTACACACTGGGGTCTGTTGGGGGAAAATAGGGGAGGGACAGCGGGTAGTAGGGAATTGGAGAGAGATAGCATGGGAAGGAATGTCAGATACAGGTGATGGGAAGAAGGCAGCAAATCACACTGCCACATGTTTACCTATTTAACAATTTTGCATGTTCTTCACATGTTCCCCAAAACCTAAAATGCAATAAAAAATAAAACTAAAAATAAAAATAAAGAAAAACATTTATAAAACATTACTATGTGAAAGATACTTGGGTCTCTAGTTATGATATAAATTCTTAGAATTTTAAAATAAATACTTCTTAATGAAGAGTTGACAGTTATTTCCCAAGGATAATGAAAACTGGATCAGTAGTGTGTTTAAATGAAATCTTTTATAAAATTCCTTCTGGAAAGCATGTCAATGAGTCAGAATTCAGATTATTTAGTAGTATAATCAGCAGAATTTTAGCTAATTTTAGCACTGTCAAAAATATTTTCTGATTGGCTGTGAAAATTAGCAAGGCCTGGACTTGGAAGGAAAAGCTAATTTCAAAAGTCAGTCATGAGGATCACAATATCTCAGAGCCAAAGTTTGATAAATGTTGAGCACAATGGCTAGTGAGCACGTAACAAGGCAAAGTGAAGTACTAGTTAGATTAGATGAACTTCACCTTAAACGGGATGAGGATTATTCTGTATTAATATTTGCTCTATCACAAAGCTCTCAGATACTGCAAGCATGCCCTGCTAGTTGGCTTTGCGTTAACTGTTAATTTTCTGTATATTTTTGAGTCTAGACCAGTGATATATTGCATACCTCTCATTACATTTGGAAAGTTTCAACATAAATTGAAATCCATCAAATTTGTCTCAGGTGCATGTTGATACAGTGATACTGAGGAATTTACATTTGTGACTGTACATTAATATTTTTTTCATATTTTGATATTTTATATTTTATCTGTCATCATTTTATCTATTATGTTCTCTTTTTATTGCTTGCATTTTTCCTAAAATTCTCTTCTCTCTAATACATTATCAGTGGCTTTCTTGATACATACCTTTTAATTTTGATTAAACTTTTATATTCTGTATTTCAGTGTGATTCTTAATAAGTAAAAGCAATTGTTTTTCAATCTAATGTTTGAATATTTTATATTTTAACACAGAAACTGTTTACATCTAATAGAGTAACTCTCTTTACTACATAACTAATATATTAGACATTTTTAATTTTAATGTAGTTTTTTTTGTCTTTCTGCTGTTGCCTTCTCTATTTCTGCCTCTATTTTCTCCTTCTCCCCACCTCCCACCTGTTTGTCTAATTGTATTGATTTAGTATTATTATTTTTATTTATTTCTTTTCTACCTTGACATTAATCACAATATTTTTAGAATTTTTGTAGTTAATCAAAAGTACCCAATCAATTGACTATTTTTCTTAAAAAGTAAAACATATTTCTAACTCCCCTCAAAAAAAAAAGAAAGAAACAAACAAAAAGAAAAAAAAAAGCTTTTATGTTTTTTACTTTGTCTTTTGATAAGTCTTTAGTATTTGCTTAATATTTGTGAGTCAAAAATGCATTTTATTAAGTGTTAAACTATATTGAATAATAGTGTAAGTACAAATTATTTTTAAATATTTTCTATTGCACATTTTATATACTTTTTTCTTCTGGTGTTTCTTGTAAATGTGTATGAGACCTTCATATTCTGAGCTCAAGTTTCAACAATGTCTCCTTCATGTATTGTCACCAAGTAAAATATGAGCTTCCCAATTATATTTTCATTTTAAATAACAAGTAGCACGTTGTTATAATTCTCAATATTTTAGTAATATTCTCAATATTTCACAAGACAGACTTCTTTTTGAATTATTGTATAATTGTCAAGTAAAAAAATTATCTTTGTTCTCCTATCCAGTTGTTTCCTTTTTGTATTTCATTCTTTCATCTCAGAGAACACCAAAACTGACTTACTAGGAAGACAATTTTGATTCAACATTTTATTTGTCAGTGTGAACTTTAAGTGTGTCTTTTTATTTTTGGATGTTGCTTAGGACATGTTATCTATCAATGAATTAGCAATGTTGTCTGCAATGTGGTAAAGCATTCTTAAGTAATTAAATGTCAAGTTATTCTTAAGAGAGGAGTTTTATGTTAATCTTTCCAGGACTTCAGAAAAGTACTTTTTCAAGCTGTTATTTTATACCAGTTTCTGCTTTTGACACTTTTGACACAGTTATGGCTTGCAGGTAATATAAAAACTCTGACTTCAAACTTGAATATTCTACAAGATAGAGGCTGATATCTGAATTGTTCCCACCTTGTGTTTGAATCAAAACCTGATTCTGAGTGAGGTCCTAGTATCAGTGGGCCAGGACTTTCTGTATTCACTCAAAAATTTAAGGTAAATATTGTAACAACTCTTTCTTTCATCAGTTATTTAGGCAAGGAGCCCAGCCCCATTGGACACAGAAATTGTCTCTCTCCTAGAAATAACTCCAACTTTACCCTTAAATTGACTATTTCAATGAACTACCAACTTTAATCTCAAATTAGCGTTACTGGGGACTAAACCTCAGAAATGTTTTCATTCTTGATAGTTTGAGTTTTTACAAATAATTTTTGTCTTACACTTATGATCTCTCATTTTCATAAGAGTTGCTTTGGGAAATATTCATTTTTTTTCCCAGAGAACTAGCAATAGGTGTTTTCTTTCTATTAAATCATTTGTTACTTAACAAATAAATCTGGAGAGAAAGGTGTTATCACTATTTTCCTTCTGCAGTTGAGGAAGAACCTATATTTGCTTATATTTTCTGGAAGCATTGACAACTTTATTTTTTTCCAAGTGCATGGCAGTTATTTTGTAGTTTCTTCATTGACCTATAATATTTATATTCTATAAATAGTTGGCTATTTTACATAAATTATAAGACTTATTTGAGATTAATTTTGGTGAAGACTTATTTTATAAAATCACCTTATTGTAGGTAGATCATATTATTTTTTCTTCATAGTTATATGTTTCCATGTTTTGCTTTATGAGATTTGATTTGCATGGCGTTTTAAGAGTCTTTCTCAAACTTTCACTTCCTAGGACTGCCAGTTGCAATGCTACATCCCAAACTTTCTCTTAACTACCAAAACACCACAGACATATCAAAAGAAAAAGATAGACTCTGAAGCGTAGAAACAGAAAGAGAGATTTTCTAAGGACTCTAAGACTTGAAGAATGATCCTATGATACATTTATTGGGTTTTCTTATTGCCTTCTATATATCCCAGGTAGTAGACTGTAGAAAAGCTTCCACTCCAGATTCTCTAGCAGACACAGACAAAAAAGGCTTCAGGAAATTCTGTTGTCTTCTGGCCAAAGAACCAGGAGAGAATGACACAACCACATTAAAACACACAAAACCCTTCTAGGGGGGAATAACGAAGCTACTCCAACATCACAAAGCGAAACTACTGCTGCAGTTTCTGTGGAGCCACGTGCACAATGTTCTCCCAGGTCAGTGAAGCTCTGATTTCCCAGAAAGGCAGATTAGACAGCTAATTTTCTATTACTTACCCAGAGAAAAGAGAGGATGGCATTCCAACCCCCTTACTAGTGGCATCAGGGTGCAGTAGCAAACTGAGCACCCAGGTCCACTCAACAACAATAGGTTTTAAAGTGCCAAAGCTAAGTAGGGCTGATTGCACTGTGCTTCTTGCCTGCCCTCCCCACTACCTTTCCCTATCCTGTCAGCAGGTTTCAATGGAAAGTTAAGCATCTATGATAATCCGATTCCTAGGCACTGAACTGTTGAAATGAATTTAATCAGCACTCTGCTCTTTCCACACACCATAGGTCAGCAGGGCCAAATATTAACAATTCCACCATCTACAACAGTTTCTAAGAAGATGAAATGTTTTGATCTACATTAAAACAAAACAAAACAGTATGGAATCTGGTTGCTGAAACATATAAAACACTAGTGAAAAAATACTAAAATGGAAATAAAGGGAAACACACAGTGTTTATGGATGGGAAGACTCAATAAATTGTATTAATCTCTCCAAGCTTGATCTATACATTTGATGCAATTCCTATCAAAATATCAGCAAAAATCTTTGTAGACAAAGCAAATTTTCTTTCTAGGATAGCTAAGAAAATTTTAAAAATTGTATATACAGGAAAGAAACCATGAATAATGTTTTAGAGAGGTATTACACAACTGAAGTAATCAAAACAGTTTGCTATTGACATAGGGATTGATTCATATAAAAATGGAGAGGAAGGAAATATCCAGAAATAGAGCAACACTGGTGGGAATATGACTAAGTGGTGTCACACAAACTGGCAAACACAAATTAGTGAAGAAAAAATAGTCTTTCAATAAACATTGGCAGGGCAAGTGGATATCAGTAGATTAAGAGTGAAAAAGCCTTAACAAAAACCTCAGCCTACAGAAATTAACTCAGAATGACCCATAAACATGAACGTAATATAAAATTATGACATTTTACATCAAACTTTTCTAGAAACAAAGAATCATACAGAAAATTCAAGCCTCCTAGGTGTAGCAAAATGTTTACATTTAATACTATAAGTCCAAATCATAGAAGAAAAACTGATAACTTCAATCAAATCCAAGTTATATACTTCTGCTCATTCATAATAACTTGTGAGGAGACTGAAAAGCCAATCTACTACAGATAGGGGTACCCAGAAAGACCAGCTAAAGAAAACAGTTCTCTTTCTGCTGAGAGCAGCAGCCGCAGCGAGAGCTTCAAATATTTGCAGAGACATACAAATGACTTGCCTTCAGATAGAATCCACCCGCTCTAGGGCATCCACTTTGCAAAGAGCTGAATGATTCATGCGAGAAAGTGCCTAAAGAGAGAAGCAATCCATTCCTCTGAGCTTTTAAACACTACATAGAACCTTCTCCTTTTCTCCTCTCCTTCTCCTTCTTTTTCTTCTTCTCCTTCTCCTCTACATTCTGTTTCTTTTTTTCCGTTCCCCTTCTCCTCCTTCTTCTTCTTTCTTCTTCCTCTTCTTCTTCTTTCTCTTCTTCTTCTCCTCCTTCTTCTCCTTCTCCTTCTCTTTCCTCTTCCTCTCCCCTTCTCCTCCCCCTCCTCCTCCTCCTCCCCCTCCTCCTCCTCCTCCCCCTCCTCCTCCTCCTCCTTCTTATTCTTCTTCTTCTTCTTCCTCTTCCTCTTCCTCCCCTTTTTCTTCTCCTCCTCCTCCTCCTTCTTCTTCTTCTTCCTCTTCTTCTTCTTCCTCTTCCTCTTCCCCTTCCCCTTCCCCTTCCCCTTCCCCTTCCCCTTCCCCTTCCCCTTCCCCTTCCCCTTCCCCTTCCCCTTCCCCTTCCCCTTCCCCTTCCCCTTCTTCTTCTTCTTCTTCTTCTTCTTCTTCTTCTTCTTCTTCTTCTTCTTCTTCTTCTTCTTCTTCTTCTTCTTCTTCTTCTTCTTCTTCTTCTTCTTCTTCTTCTTCTCCTTCTTCTTCTTCTTCTTTCTTCTTCTTTTTCTTTTACTTCTTCCCTTCCTCCTCCTCCTCCCATTCATTCTTTTCCTTCTTCTCATCCCTTCACTTGCCTGCACACCTTATTATTCCCGCATGCAGTACAACTAATCAGGAACAGTTGCCATGTCCACAGGGGTTTTTGACCAGAAAAATTGTTACCACATTTCTCCTGTAACAACAACAATGACATATCTCTCTGGATATTTATTATATTATTTTATTTTGTGCCAAGATGAGAGATTCTTATTTGAAAAGTTAACATTTGAGGGACTGTTAGAAGACTCTGAATCTTACTATAACATTTTATTGTTTATTTGTAAACGGCTTTTTCTGATATCAGCCTAACAGAAGAAAAAGTATGCTTGTCGAGTAGAGGCACAATTTCAAATTTGCAGCTTCACTTCCTTTGACAGCCAAAGCAGGGCTCCTCATTATTGATGAATACATATGCAGTACTGAGCTTCACTCTAGGCCTTACTTGTACCTCCCTGGCCAGGAGAGGAAGGGCATCTTGTGACCACATGGCAGGGTTGAAAGCTTTAGCTCTATAGTCTACCTTCTCGGATTACACTCCAGAAGTGGGGTGGGTGGGGGTGCTTCATTACTGCCTGGTGCAACCAATGTTCCAACTTGGACTTTGTTGTCATGGCTAGGTTTTTGGTTTTACTTTCTTCTGTGTTGTATTGTTCAGCTAAAACGTGATGGCTATTTTATAAAAGATTATTCTCTCGGTATGTGTATCTTTTGTACTCCTGTGTCTACAGAAGTTGGGTTTTGGAGGACATTTTTGTCTGTGAATATTTGTATTTTTGAGGACCATCTCCTTCATGATCGAGTGTGTGGTAACCTGAGGCAAAGAAAATCAGGGAAACTCACCCATCTTATCACTTACTGGGTCTCAAATGTCCTTTTCAGTTTAGGTGTTTTTTCTACCTTTCAGAGACTTATGTTTGCTTTAATATACAAAACCCAGGGATATTAACTGTGTATATGGGAGGAGGAAAATACATCTGCTTCATCTACTTTATTATGTAAGTGATGACTCTAGATGTATAATACCCATGGTGTTGCTTTTGGGCAGCAAATTTGAAGTAATTTTACTGCTGAAATAGTTTGACCTAACTATTGAGAGAATGCTTAAGAAGGTACATATCTTGTTTAAGTTTTATAGAAAGTTAAAATATTTTTGGGTTATACTGTTCTGTGACTAGTTACATTAAAATCTCATCAAGATGTTCCTCAGAGTATAAATAATTTTTAGATGGTTGGGATAGACAGATAATCTAATCTTGCTGGCCACTGTATGTTTTGCATTTGATTTATTGTTTTCCTCCTTCACCCTTCCTTTCTTCCTGTGCTTGTTTTGTTGTTGCTGCTGTTGTTGTTTCTTTGACACTTGCCTTATTTAGGACTTGCCCTTATAATATTGTGTTCCAAATTTTAATCTGCCTCATTATTCTTCATTATTTATCCTATCTTTCTAAAATGTCATTTTCTTTTTCTTTTTCTTTTTTCTTTCTTATTTTTTATTTATTTATTTATTTATTTATTTATTTATTTATTTTTTGTCATGATGATCACCAGAGTTGATCTTTTCAGGTTTTATTATTTTAGAAATCTTCTTGTTTTCACTGTTGATTATTTTGGGATATAGTCTTACTCTGTCACCCTGGCTAGAATCCAATTGCAAGATCTCAGCTTAATGCAACCTCCACCTCCTGTGTTCATGCAATTCTACCTCAACTGCTTGAATAAGTAAGATTACAAGTGTCTATCACCATGCTTGACTAGTTTCTGTATTTGGAAATGAGATGGGGTTTTACCATAGATAATACACCTGCCTCGGCCTCCCAAAGTGCTATGATTACAGGCATGAGCCACACCTGACTCGGTTTTTCTAAACATTCTTTATGTTCAGCATTTAATCACATCTGTCACATTACTCTGTGAAAATATGGCTTGATAACTAAAAAGTGGTATATATCTTAATAGCATATAGATATAGGTGAAATGACCATTTTTGTGCGTCATGGAATGCCAGATAAGAAATCAGCGTTCCCTATGCAGATCATTGACGTCAAACACTTAATATTTAGACACTACTTGAGAATACATGCATATAGTAGAATTGCAACATTAGGTCTCCAACCTGAGGAATCTGATTGTCTAAATCCATATGCCATTCCAACACCAGCTGTCCTAGAAAACTGAATGTTAAATTTTGTGAAGCCATAACTTGTGACACCAGAAATTGTATAATATGCCAAATCACTAGAAATGCTGTTCCTAAAAAGTTGTGCATATGGGATCCCCAGTGTAATCCATTTTAGCATAATAAATTAGAATTCTGCTTCAATTAAAGAAAATATCAGCATATATCTAGTTCTTTCAAACATGAACCTGACAGTCAAAGCAGAAGATGAAAAAAAGCTTTTAGAAGGAGAAAATTTTTAACTAGATAAAAAAAGGAAAGCATGACTGTTAAAGTGATTACCAATGACACTAGCATCAGTAGGACAAAACTATTGCATCTCTAGTGAATACAACTGTAACCCACACTTTAAAGAAAAGGGGTAGTAAAAAACAAAGGGTAAAAAATAATGTCATATAACCATTACTGTTTCTTTTTGACAATAAAACAGATTTCATGGTTTTAAATCCATAATCAACTTTGACTAATACACATATATATGTGTATATATGTGTATATACATATATACACACACACACACAGATGCCTACATTTATATATCATGTACTGTGTTACAGCACTGCTGCATGTCCAAGACAGACAGAGAAGAAAACTAATAGGTTAGATAAGAACCTTTTGAAAGGAGTGATGTCTGTGACTTAGGAGTGTTAAATAGCTCAAGAGGGAGAGAACCTTTTATTTTGAGGAAGGAAATAAGGCCAAAGATATTAAATGGGAAAAGACAGGGCTGAAATTGTCCTTCTCCTAGCCAACTCCTAACAAACCCCAGTGTGTGATGCTACCCGCACTGTATTCATGTATTCTCATTGTTGAATACCCAGCTATGAGTGATTTTTTTTTTTTTTTACTCACAGTGTCAAATAACTATGAAAGGAAGTTTTTTTAAGAAATGATATTTGTGTCCTGAAACATAATGATATCATTATACAACAGAATTTGAAATTTATGAATTAATATTAGTATTGAATAAAATATATCTTCTCTTTGAAAAATAACTATGCTCCTTTTACAGCAAAAATTTTTATATGTTCATGGTTGAAAGGGAGTATATTAATATTCTAGCTTATAGGCACTGGTAAGTGTTGAATATATGTGAAAGAAAGAAATAATTATTTTTGATTTTTTTTTTTATTGTAAGAGGTGGTTCTCTTATAGTGGAAGGTGGTGTTATTGTTAGAAGGTTGTCTTGGTTTAATATAGTTTAGGTTTAGGGAATTTTTTTTAAATTTCATTCAGAATTTTACATATTAACAGTTTATAACAAAAATGCCCAAATCACTAAATTTCTTTTGAAAAAGAAACGTGTTTCTGTCAGACGTGAACAATCAATTTTCACAGTTTTTCAATTAAAAAAATAAAAATTATATATATATATTTATTTTTGCTTTACTGTGGATTTTTTGTGTTGTCCTATCTGAAGGGATTGCAGGCTTCTTTTGTGATGGGATGGTATTATTGATTACTGAGAGCAGGAAAAGATGAGATAAGGGTGTGAAGAAAATATGGAGTTACTGGGAGTATCACAAGAGGAAATCACCTGAAATGTAGAAAAATCTAAGTCAAATTGTGGCTGAGCATTTGAGGGAGCTAAGATAGGTGACTCTGTGGAAAGAAAGAATGCCTTGCTGTTTTCAGTCAGAGATGGCCCAGCTAAAGTTGCCACCTGACTCCAAACCTCAAGCCTAACTTTAGTCATAAAGATGCAAGAAAATAAGCAATTTTATCTGAAGTACACAAATACAAAAAAGCTCGATCCACCTAACAATGTCAAAGGGTAAGAATTCTGACCTCTTCACTGGTAGGCTGTGGTACATATTATGCTCTTGTTAAATGCATATTTAATTTTACAATAAATTTATTTTCATTTTCTCTCTTCTTTTTAAAGACATTATCTGGTTTGGGAGTAGATTTTAGTTTTGATTCCATGTTTTTAAGGAGAAACCTGAGTGGATCTAAGGAAAAATAGTAAGAGAAACAAGCAAGGCATGGTAGCTGATGCCTGTAGTCCAAGCACTTTGAGAGGCTGATACAGGTGGATGACATGATAACAGGAGTTGGAGACCAGCTTGCCTAATGTGGTGAAACCCTGTCTCTACTAAAAATAACAACAAAAATAGGAGTGCTGTATTTTTAATAGAGACAGAGTTTCATTCCTAATTCAGCTACTCAGAAGGTTGAGGCAGGACAATCATTTGAATCCAGTAAGTGGAGGTTCCAGCAAGTGGAGGTTCCAGTGAGCCAAGATTGTGCTATTGCTCTTTAGTAGAGAACAACAGTGAAACTGCCTCTAAACAAAGAAAAGAAAATAAAAAAGGAAAGGAAAGGAAAGGAAAGGAGAAAATAAAATAAAAGGAAAGAAAAGGTATAAAAGAATAAAAAAAAGAAAAGAAAAGAAAAAAAAGAAAAGAAAAGAAAAGAAAAAAGAAAAGGAGAAAAGAAAACAAACCAAAAAAATTTGGGGAGAATAATAATGGAAAAGAGAAATTTAAAAGATGATAGTGTTGAAAATGAGACCAGAAATGGTGCTGTTAAGGAGGTGAACAAGAGCATTAACTTTTGAACATATTTTAAATCGATGAAGGTAGCAAACAAAAAAGAAAGGTAAGGGCAAGCCTTCATCTTCTAGAATCAGCAACTTCAACATGCCTTGCTCTCTCTTCCTGCCTAGTGGGGATTCTTAATACAAATTTGTTGACGCCGAGTATGGTTTTTCCATGTATTGAACCTAGAAACTTCCCCCCTTGATCCTGATTTTCAGAGGAGAAAGTCAGTTGCTTACCAGTGGGGTATGACAATGGTTAATTGTTATTAATATATTACAAATCTCAGCGTGCAGTTAAAGAACAGAAGGAGAAATTGCTTCATGTTTAATTGGAGTCTCAAAGGGACAAAAATCCCTTATGTTTTTTGTTACTCAGATTAGTGAGGCACCCTCTTTGTGAGTATGAAAAACACACGTTCACTTAATCACTAATACATGCCTAAATTCTATTGTCCAGTGACTCTTAACTACTTTCACTTTCTACTTTGAATTAGAGACTGTGGAAATTCCAATGCTAAACTCTGAGACCTTTTCTTTATGTACATAATTTCATGAGTGTTTTCCAAAAATAAACTGCAGAGGTCATCTTGTGAGTCCAGAGGAGAAGGCAGTGGTTGGGACAGGTGGTAAAGGGCAATCTGCATTATTGTTATATTCAACGTGTATTGCTGAGGAGACAGTGGGCTGTATTTCTCATAATGTTTTCATTTTTTTCATAGTATTCTTATAGTTTATTTAAACTTATCATTTCTTTCTTTCTTTTTTCTTTCTTCATTTTCTTTCTTTCCTTTATTTCTTCTTCTGCTCCTTCTCTTCTCCTTCTCCTTCTCCTTCTCCTTCTCCTTCTCCTTCCTTCTCCTTCTCCTTCTCCTTCTTCTTTCTTCATTATTATTATTATTTTCTAGTGAAAGTCTTCCTTTGTTGCCCAGGATCTGCAGTGCAATGGCAAATTCTGGGTCACTGCAGTCTCTGCCTCCCAGGTGCAAGGGGTTCTCCAAACTCAGCCTCCTGAGTAGCTGGTATTACAGGCATGAACTTACCCATGCTCAGCCTATGTTTGTGTTTATAATAGAGATGGGATTTCACCATGTTGGTCAGGCTGGTCTTAAACTCCTGACCTTGTGATCCACCCACCTCAGGCTCCCAAAGTGCTGGAATTACAAGACTGAGCCTCCATTTATGGCCTTTTTCTATTGTGTCTTTGTAGCTTTTACATACATAAAATGAAAATGTTATATGACAGTCTTTTACTATTTATCACAAAATTATTTTTTAACTTTTTAGCAATTTTCAGTAATATGTGAATAAACTTGTTTTTGATGAATATTTATGTTATTATAAAAATTTTAGTATTACAAACAATTCAGTAACATTTTTATATTTGTGTTGAAATAAGAGTGTCTATTAATTATGTACTATAAAGTTGCCCTCAAATGTCACATCAATGAATTATATTATTTTTTGTATATTTTATATATTATATTTATGTGCCAGTAAACTATGTGTTGATTCTTTTCTTACCCAAAACTGAGTGTATGGAAAGAGTTGCTGTTTTGTTACTACATCTTATTTTCTTAAATAATGAGGTTACGTATTTTTGCAGAATTTTATACACATTTATGTTTACCTTTTTAATGAAAAACTACCCTCTTCTAGGTTTTTCAAATAGTTTTTAACATTGGAAATTTCATTGTTGATTTCCAAAATTCAACATCAGTTGATTTCTTTGAAAGTTTAACATGAACACGTTTTCATCCAGCTGTTCATAATGTTTTCTTATGAAATTTTAAAATGTTTATATAATAAATTACCAGAGTTTTGCTGCTATACATAAATTTATATTTTAGTAACTTCTGCATACATGTATATGTCTAATTTGTTTAGTTCTTTAAGTTTGTGATGTAGGCAAGAGTGAAATAGGACAGAGGTTAATTGGGTAATTTACTTTTAGTTTTTCTAAAAATCGAAAAAAAAATATGTTTTTACCAAAAATTAGAAATTATTTACTACTTAATTTAACTGCCAGACTAAAGATAACTCAACTTTAGAAATAGTTTTCTTATTATATTTAAAGTACTATAACAGCATTTAATTTGTTACTTTCAGGTGTCTTACTCATATTTTTAAACTCTTTGTTGCTATATATGTGAATAAATATATAATATGGCAGCAAATTATATTTTTTCACTTTCTTTTCACTAAATGTTTTAGGTAATGTCAAGTTTGTTTTTCTATGTGAATTTCAGAGCTAACTGTTGACAAATGTTACTTTTTAAAATTCAACTTATCAACTTTAGAAAAGATGTTTTGCGAAATAATTCTTTTTTGCAAAATAATTATGTTTTGCAAAATAATTCTTTTTTGCAAAATAATTATGTTTTGCAAAATAATTCTTCACATTTATGAACCACATAGAAATTAACATTTATTCTAGATTGAAATTACCTAAGTTTATTTTAATGTGAGTTTTCATGGATGTTTTTACACTTTTTAGGAATCTTTCATGATAGAGTTTATATTTTAGGTTAATAGTATGCAAAGCATATTTTCATTTAGCTTTTTACTTATTTTTGCAAATGGAGGATCAAATGACATTTAAAAATGTATGAAGGTGATTAACATTTAACTGCAGGCTGGGCAGCATAATGGCTCACACCTGAAATCCCATTACTTTGGGAGGTCAACATTGGTGAATTATTTGAGGTGAAGAATGCACTTTTAGCCTGACCAACACTGTGAAACGTGTTTCATTAAATACAACAGCAACAATAAAAATTAGCCATGTATGGTGGCCAATGCCTATAATACCAGCTTAGCAAGGTACTGGGAGGCTAAGCAAGGAGAGTTTCTTAAACTGACAGGTGAAAGTTTCAGTGAACCAAGATTGTTCCACTGCACTCCAGCCTGCTCAACAAAGTAAAACACTGTCTCAATAAACAAACAAACAAACAGACAAACAAACAAACAGAAAAAAAACTTAACTGTATCAAAATATTTAATCTGCAGTATAAAATGGAAATATATATTTATATGTAAATTATTTAAACTTATAAACTAAAATATATAAGAATATATAGAAAGATTTGAATTATGATCAGATCTGATGTCAGCTATTCTAAATGTTTTTCATATGAACTAAATTAGAAAGTATTGCCTAAATGATTTTCTTTTCTTCCCTCTCTCCTTTTTTTTCTGAGATTTTTACTCTTGTTCATGCAGAAGTTCATTGGTACAATCTCTGCTCACTGAAACTTCTGCCTAAAACTTTGAAGTGATTCTCTTGTCTGTCTTTCAAAGTAGCTGAAATTACAGAAGACCACCACCAAGCCTAGCTAATTTTTGTATTTTTCAGTATAGACAGGGTTTCACCAGCTTGGTCAGGCTGGTCTCCAACTCCTGGCATTAAGTGAGGAATTGTAAGCCTGTCAGACTGACATTCGAGAAACAGTCACACTGTTTCTCAATGTAGCTGCAGTATCTTACTCAGCATTCTTATTTCTCCACATTCTTCTTTACTTCTACTGTCTTTCTAAATCATAGCTTGTAATGTGAATGAATGAAATCTCATTGTGATTTTGGTTTCTCTTTCTTCTTTGAACCATGCTGTCAGCCTTGTTGAAAATAAACTGACAGTAAATCTGAAAGTATATTTGGAACTGTCACCTCTAGTGCATTGATATATGTATATATTCTTATTATCAGACAGTCTTGATGGATACTATTCTGTAATAAGATTTTTGTCAAAAATTTAAGACAATGTATTGTATTTATTAGATGAAATTTTGCAATTAATTAAAACAAGATTTAAAACTAAATTTCTGAAAACCTTCTACAAGTTTATATGTACATTCAATTTTTGAAAATACATTCAAGATTTTATTTCACTATCCTCTGTTGTATTCTGAAAACATTAGATATTTTAGTTTAGAATAACTACTATGTTTTCCTTGATAAACTAAAACACATTTCATCATTTTGTAAACATAATCTTATTTTCCTACTAGTGTCTCTGCTAAAATATTATCAATTGTCCCTGCTACTATATCTAATAACTAAACTTTAAGCAGAAACATTATAGAATATATTTAAAACATTTTAAAATCCTGTTTCATTTTGATTGAAAACATAATTTCACAATTTTCTCAATCATGATCATGTAAAAGTGATGTTAGTTAATTTGATCAGTAAGTTAACAATATGGAGAAAGTTTAGAATAATTAATCACTTTATGAGAAAACAACAAAAGTCTTATAAAACTAAAATATATACATGTACTTAATATTCTAATATGATTGGGAAACCATATATATGATAATTTTCTAATACCATAGGCAAACAAAGCAGCTTGACCTGCGAAAATCATTATTTTTAAAAGTAAACCTGAATTTTTACATACAAATGCCTATGGGCTAATTATTTCTTCAGAAAGGACTTTTTCATACTTTAAAAAAAGTATGTAAAGTATTTTTTTAAAAAAAACGTACTTAAAGTATTAACATTTTTGTTTATTTTCAAGGAAAATATTCAGAATTCTGGGAAAATATGAGATTTATGGAAGTATGTGTTATCTCTAAAGTAATTGCAACATAGAACACAATTTAAAATACCTTAGAAACTATTTTTTAAAAATTCTTTCATTTTTGTTATGATTCTTTAGGTTTGTGGGCACATGTGCAGAACTTGCAGGTTTGTTACATAGATATACACATGTCTTGCTGGTTTGTTGCATCCTTCCCCGCATCATCTGCACTAGATATTTCTTCTAATGTTCTCTCTCCTCAGTTCCCTCACTCCCTGTTATTCCCCTCACCCCACACACCTCCTGACAGGCCTCAGTATGTGATGTTTTCTTCTCTCTGTGTATGTATTCTCATTACTCAACACCAACTTATGAGTGAGAACATGCAGCGGTTGGTTTCTGTTTCTTGGTCAGTCTGCTGAAATGATAGTTTCCAGCTTCATCCATGTCCCTGCAAAGGACATGAACTCATACTTTCTAAATGGCTGCATAGTTCCATGGTATATGTGCCACAATTTCCCTATTAATTATGTCTTTGATAGTCATTTGGATTGGTTCCATATCTGTACTATTGTAAACAATGCTGCAGCAAACATAGGTGTGCACATGTCTTTATAAGAGAATGTTTTATATTCCTTTGGATATATACCCAATAATGGGATTGCTGGGTAAAATGGTATTTCTATTGCTACATCTTTGAGAAATTATCTTACTCACTTTCACAATGGTCTAACCAATTTACACATCCAACAACACTGTAAAAGTATTCTATGTTTCCATATCCTCTCAGGCATCTATTGTTTTCTGATTTTTTTAAATGATCATGAATCTAACTGGAATGAGATACTATCATAATGTGGTCTTGATTTGCATTTCTCTAATGACCAGTGATGATGAACTGTTTTTTATATGCTTGTAGGCTGCATAAATGTCTTCTTTTGAAAAGTGCCTGTTCATTTCTTTCGCACACTTTTTGATGGGGTGATTTTATCATTTTTTCTTGTAAACTTGTTTAAATAATTTGTAGATTCTGGTTATTTGTCAGATGGATGGATTGAAATAATCTTTCCCATTTTGTTGGATGCCAGTTCACTCTGAAGATAGTTTATTTTGCTGTGCAGAAGCTCTTATGTTTAATTAGATCTGGTTTATCTATTTTGGTTTTTCTTGGCATTGCCTTTGATGTTTTAGTCATGGAGTCCTGTCTATACCTATGTTCTGAAGGATATTGCATAGGTTTACTTCCATAATTTTTACAATGTTAGGACTTACATTTAAATCTTTAATTCATCTGTATTTAATTTTTGTATAATGTGTATAGAAGGATCCAGTTTCAGGTTTCTGCATATGGCATCCTGGTTTTTCCAACACAATTTATTAAATAGGGAAACCTTTTTCTATGGCTTGTTTTTGCCATGTTTTTCAAAGACAAGGTGGTTATAGATGTGTGGCGTTATTTCTGAGGCCTCTATTCTGTTCTATTGGTCTATATATCCGTTTTGGTGTCAATACCATGCTGTTTTGTTTACTGCAGACTTGGAGTATTGTTTGAAGTCAGGTAGCATGGCTGGCTTTGTGTTTTGTTTTGTTTTGTTTTTTTTTTTTTTTTTTCTTAGAATTCCTCTTGGATATGCAGGCTCTCTCATTTTCATATAAAGTTTATGGTAGTTTTTTTCAATTCTGTGAAGAAAGTCAATGATAGCTTGATAAGGATAACACTGAATTTATAAATTACTTACAGCATTATGGCCATTTTTACAATAGTGATTCTTCCTGACCCTGAACATGGAATACTTTTATTGTTTGTATCCTCTCTTATTTCCTTCAGCAGTGGCTTATACTTCTCCTTGAAAAGTTCCTTCCCATCTATTGTTAGTTGTATTCCTAGGTGTTTTATTCTGCTTATAGCTATTGTGAATGGGAGTTCACTGGAGATTTGGCTCTCTGCCTATCTGTTATTGGTGTATAGGAATGCTTACAATTTTTGCACATTAATTTTATATCTTGAGACTTTGCTGAAATTGCTTATCAGCCTGAGGAGATTTGGGGGTGAGACAATGGGGTCTTCAAAATATACAATCATGTTGTCTGCAAATAGAGACAATTTGACTTCCTCGTTTCCCAATTGAATATCTTTATTTCTTATTCTTGCCTAACAGCCCTGGGTAGAACATGCAATACTACATTGAATAGAAGTGGTTAGAATGGGATTCCTTATCTTTTGTAAGTTTTCAAAGAGAATGATTACATAATTTTTCTATTCAGTATGATATTAGCTGTAGGTTTGTCATAAATAGCCTTTATTATTTTGAGATATGTTCTATTGGATCTAGTTTATTGAGAGTTTTTTTTTTTTTTTTTTTTTTTTTTTTTTTTTTTTTTTTTTTTTTTTTTTAACCATAAAGAGCTGTTCAGTTTTGTCCAAGGCCTTCCCTGCATCTGTTGTGATAATCACGTGGTTATTGTCTTTGGTTATGTATACATGATGGTATACTTTTATAGATTTGCATATGTCAAACCAGCCTTGCATCTTAGGGATGAATCTGAGTTGGTCATGATAAATAAGCTTTTTGATGTGATATTTGGTTTGGTTTGACTGTATTTTATGGAAGATTCTCACATCAATGTTCTTTATGGATATTGACCTACAATTCTGTTTTTAGTTACGTCTCTGCCAAATTTTGAAACCAAGATTCTCTTTGTCTCATTAAATAAGTTAGGGAGAATTTCCCTGTTTTTGTGTTGGTTGTTCCACCTCCTCTTTGTACTTCTGGTAGAATTTGGCTGTGAATACATCTAGTCCTGAACTTTTTTTTTGGTTGGTAGGCTATTAATTGCTACTGCAACCCCAGACTTTGTTATTGGCATATTCAGGAATTTAACTTCTTTTTCTTTAACCTTAGGATGATGTGATTGTCCAGGATTTTATCTATTTCTTCTAGGTGTATTTATTTGTATGCATAGAGGTGTTTGTAGAAATCCTGGTAGTTTGTATTTCTGTGTAATCAGTGATAATATCCCAATGTGAAAGTATGAATTAACTAATTAAATCAATCTTATTATATTTGCTGAATTGTTTTCCAATGTGGAGGTTTTTTTTTTAAAAATTGTTCATTGATTATCTGTTTGTTTCTGCCAAATAATAATAACAACAACAATAAAGGCAACTTAAATTTTGACATGAAATGAATTGATTGTTTAGATCAGTTTGGGAAGTATTGCCATCGTAATAATATTACTAGTTTCAATCCATTGTCCTTTGATACATTTTCATTTGCTGAAGTCTTTAACCTGTTTTGTTGATGTTTGGCAGTTTTAAATGTATAAGACTTATACTACTTGTTAAACTTATCTCATTTTTTTTTCTTTTTAGGTTATATTAAATAAAGAGAGTTAAGCATCATTCTCAATTAGTCATTGCTAGTATATAGAAACACAATTCGTTTTTACATACAGATGTTAAGTAGAGAAAACCTGTTGAACCCATTGACTAGCTTTAATCTTTTTAGTGTGCATTACTTCGGATTTTTTATTTACAAATTATATCATCTTAAATTAAGATGGTTTTATATATTTTTTTTTTTCTTAACTGTTTGTTCTTTATTTCTTCCTTGTTACCCCAGCAACTAATTATCTAGGTTAGAGTTTCCATTACCTTATTGAAAATGAGTTTACATATTTCACTTATTTCTGATTTAAAGGAGAAAATTTTCAGTCTTTTGTTGATGAAAGGAGACTACCTCTGTAAAGTATTTTGAAGATATTTATTCTGAGCCAAATATGAGTGACTATGGGACTCTGGAGATCCTAAGAACATGTACTCAATGTTGCTGGGTAGTATCATAGTTATACACATTTTAGGGAGAAATAAGACATCAATCATATAAATTAAGAAATATGTTGGCTTGCTCAAGAATATCTGGCAAGCTCAAAGCAGTGGAGTGGTGAGGGGGTGGATTCCAGGGTACACATAAATTTACACATTTTCTGATCAACAATTAGATGAGTTTGTCTAACCACATGAGATAATAGAAAAATAATAAGGAAAAATATTTTATTTTTATTGTGGTTAAAATAAAATATTGCAGAAACCAAGGATTTTTTGATGGCTTATAATATTTGCCATTAAAGAAAATACATGGAAAAGATATTCTATTCAAAAATGTAATTTTGCTAGACTTTAGTTAACCTCTTCAGGAATTAGAGGTCCCGAAAGTTAAAGATGAGTGGTGTTAATAAAGATCCACTGCAGATGCAAATTTTCACCTAGAAAGGACAAATACATAAGGCCATTTCAAAGTATGGAAATAAAACATGTTTTGGGGTAAAATATTTTTATATTATTTATTTTATTTGGTACTGCCAGAGTCAGGCTGGAAAGTAAGTCATAATATACAGGCTTAAATAAAAACCATCTCATAAGAATTTATGATTTATAAGGCATAATTCCTTAGATCACTTATATAGAGATTTTTACAAGATTACAAGATTAGACATCAGTCTTCACGGTTGCCATAAAATATTATGCTAGCTTTTTATTTCTTAGTATGTGTTCTTTGCTGATTTGAAGAAGTATTGTTTGTTGAGTGTTTTTATTCTGCAATGTGTTTAATTTTCCGAATAATTTTTTTTCTGTGTGTTGAGATGATACTGTGTTTTTTTGTCAATTATGCTGCTATTGTGATATATTTTACTAATTTTTATATGTTGAATCTGTTACAAAAAAGTGGTCTTTATCCAAACCACAAGAGATTCTTGGATCTTGTGCAAGAAAGAATTCAGAGCTAGTCCACACTATGAAGTGAACGCAAGATTATTAAGAAAGCAAATAAAAGAAATGCTACTCCATAGACAGTGCAGCCCTAGGGCTGCTGATTGCTCATTGCTATGGTTATATCTTGATGGCATCCTAAACAAGGGATGGATTATCCATGCATTCTCTCTTTGGAACACATGTTAATTTCTGACACTGCCATGGCATTTGTAAACTGTCATGGCATTGGTGGGAGTACAGCTGAGATGACCAGAGGTCACACTTGTGGCTATTGTGCGTATGCGTGTGTATGCATTTTGTCTGGCTTTGTCCACAAACTGTTTTATTAGCAAGGATTTTATGACCCATAATTTTGTGCTGACCTCCTATTTCATCCCATGACTTAGAATGCCTTAACCATCTGGGAAGAGAGACCAATACGTTTCACACTCATTATACTTAGTTCCTATTTAAGATGGAGTTTCTCTAGTTAATATATGTCTGACAAATTTCTCCTGGTTGCAAAAATAAATCCTAGCTGTTGTATATTGTCCTTTTATATGTTGCTGGGTTTGACTTTCCAGTAAGTTGTTGAGAATTTTTTTGCCTGTGTTCATAAAAAAATATTGGTTGGCAGTTTCTTCTCCTAATTTTTTCTTGGTTTTGAAAATACTATAGCATTATAAATGAATTTTATCATATTTATGCCTTAAGACAACAAAACAAATGTATGTAAAAAGAAAAAGGTAAATTATGAAAACACAATGATTGTTAAATTCTGGTGTAGTTTAAGAGAAAAATTGTGGTGTAAATGTCAATTGACAACACTAACAATCTTAAAATTTATTTGCTTGGAACTTCCTAATTAACTTTAAGCATGAACGTTCTCTGCACGATCTCCACAATTTTTTTAGAGGGTATTATTTTCATGACCAGCTTTTTAACTTGTTTGACTGTTTCATTTATACAAAAGTGAAACAGCTAATGTCTTATTTTCATGTCAATAAATAAACAAAATTAAAAGGGTGAAGGAAAATAAATCCACAAGCATCACCTTTAATGTGAGCTGACTTAATGAGTGCTAGGAATACTGGGATAATTGCCAGAAGTGTGGTTCATGCCTGTAATCTTAGCAGTTTGGCGGGAGGCAGATTATGAAATTAAGAGATTGAGACCTTCATGGTCAATGTTGTGAAACCTCCTCTCTATTAAAAATATAAAAAATAACTGAGTAGGGGGTGTACATCTGTAGTCCCTGCTACTTGAAAGGAGGAGGCAGGAGAATCGGTTCAATCCAGAAGTCAGAGGTTGCAGATAGCCAATATGTCACTGCACTGCTCCCTGGTGTTAGGCAGGAGTCCGACTTAAAACAATAAATTAATACATAGAAAAATATATGAAAGACTGGGATGATTTACATGAATTATATTTTTAGGTTTGGATTAAATATTAGACATTCTAGCTCTAATTGTTCCCAGTTATCTTCTTTTTTTATTTTGTATTTTCTTTTTCATTTCTTTCGATGGTAAGATAATTCAATGAATTATCTTTGACTTCCTATGTCTGTTACACTTTATGAAAACATGTAAATACAATTTTATACTTAGAAGCTTACTATATATTTCTGGAGATGTAGATGAATCTATACATGTTTCTTTCCTTAAATTCCAAAGAAATATCTCGTGTGAAAAGATGGAATATGAAAGTTGGGAGAGAAACTGTTTTTTATATTGTCAGAATAAAAAATAACAGAGATAGCAAATAATAGTGTGTACCGAGAGGTCACAACTGTCTACAGTGTGTAACGATACAATTTTCTATTCATTTTATCATATATTTAGTACTTTCTAAAGAAAAAAATAACATGTTATGTCCATTGGATTATGTGCTGAGATAGAGGTACAACAGTAGACAATAAGAGAAGTGACTTTAAATAAATTTTAATAATGTATCCTTTTTTGAAAGTGGCAGTTATATTATAATAGAAAATGGGCTCCAAACTGTCTTGGGTCACAGAGATTTTAGATTTAGGCTGGATTTTTTTCATTTTTGCCTGCTATTGGTTCTAGAGAAGGTTAAAATAAATATACTCATGAGAAATTGAAGTATTTCTGTACACTAATTTTTATTATTGTTAATAATACATATTTTTAAATTTTCTCTTTCTTTTTTGCTTGAAATCATTTTCATCTCATTTCGTAAAAGTGCAAACACTTTTTTTTTTTTTTTTTTTTTTTTTTTTTTGAGACGGAGTTTCACTCTTGTTACCTAGGCTGGAGTGCAATGGCTCGATCTCGGCTCACCGCAACCTCCGCCTCCTGGGCTCAGGCAATTCTCCTGCCTCAGCCTCCTGAGTAGCTGGGATTACAGGCACGTGCCACCATGCCCAGCTAATTTTTTGTATTTTTAGTAGAGACGGGGTTTCACCATGTTGACCAGGATGGTCTCGATCTCTTGACCTCGTGATCCCCCCGCCTCAGCCTCCCAAAGTGCTGGGATTACAGGCTTGAGCCACCGCGCCCGGCTGAAGTGCAAACATTTTTTATGTTGCTTGTATTATGCGGATTTTTTTGTTTTGTTTTTGCTGATTGCTTTTGTTTTTTGTTCTTTTGCTTTTATGTATTTATCTATTTGTTATTTATTTATTTATTTATTTATTTATTTATTTATTTATTTATTTATTTAATTTGGATCACCTGGGCAGATCATGCTGGATTGTTGCATAGGTAAATATACGACAATGTGGTTTGCTGCCTCTATCCCCCCGTCAACTCTATCTGGCATTTCTCCCCATGTTATCCCTCCCCAACCTCCACACACTCTACTCTCCCTCCCCTAGCCCCCCAATGGGCAGACCCCAGTGTATGATACTCCTCTCCCTGTGTCCATGTGTTCTTATTGCTCAACATCCACCTATGAGTGAGAACATGCAGCGTTTGATTTTCTGTTATTGTATCAGCTTGCTGAGAATGCTTTCCAGATTATCCATGTCCCTACAAAGGACACAAACTCATTGTTTTTATGATTGCATGGCATTCAGTGGTGTATATGTGCCACAATTTGCTTTTTCATTGTATTATCGATGGGCATGTGGGTTGGTTCCAAGTCTTTGCTATTATAAACAGTCCCACAATGAACATAAATGTGCATGTGTCTTTATAATAGATACATTATAATCCCTTAGCTATATACCCAGTAATGGGATTGCTGGGTCAAATTAAATTGCTATTTCTACATCATTGAGGAAATGTCATAATGTCTTCCACAATAGTTGAACTAATTTACACTCCCACCAGCAGTGTAAAAGTGTTCATATTTCTCACATCCTCTCCAGCATCTGTTCTCTCCAGATATTTTAATGATCACCATTCTAACTACCATGAGATGGTATCTCAATGTGGTTTTGATTTGCATTTCTCTAATGACTAGTGACGGTGAGCTTTTTTTTTTTTTTTTTGAGACGGAGTTTCGCTCTTGTTACCCAGGCTGGAGTGCAATGGCGCGATCTCGGCTCACCGCAACCTCCGCCTCCTGGGTTCAGGCAATTCTCCTGCCTCAGCCTCCCGAGTAGCTGGGATTACAGGCACACACCGCCATGCCCAGCTAATTTTTTGTATTTTTAGTAGAGACGGGGTTTCACCATGTTGACCAGGATGGTCTCGATCTCTCGACCTCGTGATCCACCCGCCTCGGCCTCCCAAAGTGCTGGGATTACAGGCTTGAGCCACCGCGCCCGGCCGAGCATTTTTTAATATGTTTGTTGGCCTCATATATGTTTTCTTTTGAAAAGTGTCTGTTCATATCCATTGCTCACTTTTGAATGGGGATTTTTGTGTTTTTCTTGAAAAGCTGCTTTAGTCATTTGTAGATTCTGGATAGTAGCCATTTGTCAGAAAGGTAGATTATGTAATTATTTTTTTCTCATTCTGCTGGTTTCCCGGTTCACTCTAATGATAGTTTCCTTTGCTATAAAGAAGCTCTGGAGTTTAATTAGATTCAATTTGTCTATTTTGGCTTTTGTTGACAATGCTTTTGGTGTTTTAGTCATGAAATCCTTGCCTATGCATGTGTCCTGAATGATTTTGCCTAGGTTTTCTTCTAGAGCTTTTATGGTGTCAGTTCTTACTTAAGTCCTTAATCTATCTGGAGTTTTAGTGTAGGGTGTCAGGAAGGAGGTCAGCTTCTGCTTTGTGCACATGACTAGCCAGTTTTCCCAACACCATTTATTAAACAGGGAACCCTTTCTCTATTTCATGTGCTTGTCAGGTTTTTCTAAGATCAGACGGTTATTGATGTCTGGCATTGCCTCCAAGTACTCTGTTCTGTTCCATTGTTCTATATATCTGTTTTGATACCAGTGCCATGCTGTTTTAATTACTGTAGACTTATACTGTAGTTTGAAGTCAGGTAGTGTCATATCTCCAGCTTTCTTCTTTTTGCTTAGGATTGTCTTTGCTAAGCAGGCCCTCTTGTTGTTTTACATAAAGTTTAAGGTTTCTCTTCAGTTCAATGAAGAAGGTCATTGGTAGCTTGTTGGAGATAGCATTGAATCTATAAATTTCTTTGGGCAGTATGGCCATTTTAATGATATTGGTTCTTTCTACCCAGGAACACGTGATGTTTTTCGATCTGTTTGTGTCCTCTCATTTCCTTGAGCAGTGTTTTGTAGTTCTCCTTGAAGAGGTAATTTACAGCTTCTGTTGGTTTTATTTCTTATTATTTATTCTTTTTGTAGCAACTGTAAATGGGAGTGTACTCTTGCTCTTTGTTCTTTTGCTTGTATTTGTAAATTTTTAAAAATACCTGTCAATCTATAGTTGTGAACAGATAAATTTATTCTATTGGCATGAATTGAATTAGTTTAAAACTTTTACTGATTGACTCGTTGATTGATTAAAATAGCATCTTGCTGTGTTGTGCAGGCTTGAGTGCAGCAGTGTAATTTCAGCTCACTGCACTTTCCACCACCCAGGTTCAAGCAATTCTCCTGCAGCAACCTCCCAAGTAACTACAACTCCAAGCACATATGACCACACCCAAGTATTTTTTTCTTTTGTTTTTCTTTTCTTTTTTTTTTTTTTTTTTTTTTTAATTTTGAGGTGAGATGATATTTCACCATGTTGCCCAAGCTGGTCTTCAATCCCTGAACTCAGGGGATTTGAGATCTTGGACCTCTCAAAGTGCTGGATTTCAGTCATGAGCCACTGCACTTGGTCACACATATTTTAATTTTATTATTTATATGTCTTTTCTGCTTAGGATACATAAGACTTCATTATTTTGAGAATTCATGATTGTAACAATTTAAAATTCCTGTTCCATTCGTTATCTTAAAAATGTTGCCACTTTCTGAGTTTTTAAAAAATTCTACCTGTAGGTTTTATCACATTTTTCTTAAATTCCCTATTATATTGATCTTGTATTTTCAGCTTATTTCTCTCTTTGCTACCTCTTTCTGTAATTTTATAAAATGTATTTATTTTTCAGTTACCTAATTCACTTTCAACTATTTAATTAACAGCATTTTTACATATTGTTTTCTAAAAGTTCTGTTAGTTATTTTTAAAATTGTTCATCATTAATAATTTTTTTTTATTCTTATCTATTCTATTATTTCTTCACAACGTAGAATTTTTGGTTTGGTATTTTTTAAATAATATTTATTCATTGTTGATTTTTTTGCATATTTTGTTTTATTTTGTTTTGTGAAGGAGTCCTGTTCTCTTGTTAGGCTGGAGTATACTGGTGGAATCTCAGCTCACTGCAACTTCTGCCTCCTGCATGCCAGGGTTTCTCCTGTCTCAGTCTCTTGAGCACCTTGGACTACAGTTGGCCACTACCACATGACCTATTTTTGCATTTTTAGTATAGACAACATTTCACCATGTTGGCCAGGATGGTTTTGATCTCTTGACCTCAGGATTCATCCACCTCTGTATCCCAAATGCAGGAACTGTAGGCATGAGACATTTTACCTGGTCCTACATGTTTTTCTAATATACTTGAAGTTCTGGGTACATGTGCAGAACATGCAGGCTGCTTGCATAGGGATAAAGATGCCATGGTGGTTTGCTGCATCCATTAACTCATCATCTACATTAGATATTTCTTCTAATACTATCCACCCCCACTGCTTATGTTTTACATAAGAAATTTGTTGGGGTTGTCTTTATGCTTTTATTAATGGTACCTTGTTTTTATTTGTGATTTGTGATTTCTTATCATGATGTCTTATTTCCCATAGAATTTCATTTGTGCCCGTTTTGATAATTACTTTGATGTTAAACTCCATTACAGATTATAGTTGTGTATTTTTTCTCACATATCTTTAGACTCCTTTAGGTATTCACTGAGGTTTTTTAGACTGCAATCTTAAAGTGATACTAGATGAGCTAAATTCCATCTCTAGACAAAAATTGCAAATCAAAACATGTTCCAGTAGAAATCCGAGGTCTTTTAAGGCAGCTGAAATTTGAATCATGGGAAGAACATCTAAAAATGTTGATGATTTTACAAAGTTGTCAGAGCATTATGCTTTTAGAGAAATAGATTTTGTATATGTCAGAATGTAAATGTGTTATGAAAAGATTGGGCTACTATTTAATCAAACAGACTTTGAGAAAGTGAATTGAATTTTGCAGGATCAAAAAAAGTTTACTTTTTACTTTTTTATCTGTTGGTTATTTTTTTTTTAATCAGACTGCAGTTTTATATTAAGTTGACAATGATGGGAATAATTAACATAAATTACAAGTTTAGAAACTTTCAGAAACTTGTTTTTTTTTTTAATCCAGTGTGAATAAGTTAATCTTTCTTATTTAATGGTAAAATTTAAAAATTAAGGGATCCTCTACTGAAAATCTTTGAGATATTTCTACACCTCTGTCACCAAGAAATGTTAATCTTGTGTATTACTTCATGTTAACAGGTGTTTGCACACCATTATGTTACCACAAATATTTGCAAAAAAAGTTAAACAGAAGAAGAAAGAGAATCAAGTTAGCATCACAAAGAAAAGCATGATGCTGGAAAGGAAGATTGTTCTCTCAATCCAGGACATTTTCATGCAGCACAAGGCTTTAAAGTGCATGTCAGTGATTCAGGCTGGGTTTGATTCTGTTCCACAATTAATTTTCCAGAGATATACCATCTCATTACAAGCCAATTGCCTTTGGGTAGAGGTAAGTTGGCTTGTTTTATGCTGAAAGCCAGTTATAAAAAGTTCGGTAGAAATAATAATGAAACAAAAACTTTGAAGATGAACGATGTAATTCCAAATTCCAGTTCCTCTAAAATTTTTATAAGATTGAATTGCTATGAATCTGTTTGGTTAACAGATTTAAAAAATATGCTACCAGAATAGACATAAATTTAGTATCAATAAAACTGAGCATCAATTTATTTTATTATCCTTGAAGAGTTAAATTAAGTTTGACATAATATTTAGATATGAGGTATAGAAATGTTTTTATGTATAACATAGTTTTACTATAATCGACCTTTCATAGACAGCATTGCATTTAATTGACATAGAAACTGCAAGAAAATGTGAATGTGCCTATGACTATAAAATTTTATAGAAGTCACTAGGCAAATAGTTTTGTGTATTTTATTTTAAATGTTTCTTTACAGACAGATAGTACATGTGCAATATTTGTTACATGGAAACATTGTCAGATACTGAAGTTTGAAATGTGGATCTCATACCCCAAATTAGTAAGTAGAGTACCCAACAGGAAGGTTTTTCTAGGCCATTTTCGTCTTCCCTCCAACCACCAGTGGTCCACAATGACTGTTATTCCGATATTTATGTTCATGTGTGCTCAATGTTCTCCTTCTGCTTACGAGCGAGAAAATGCACTATTTATATTTCTATTCTTGCATTGGTTTGCATAGGCTAATAGCTTCCATCTGCATTTATGCTGCTCCAAAGGACATAACTCATTTATTATTCATTCATTCATTCATTCATTTGGTATGACGGCACAGTATTCCACATACAAATATATGGAATATTATGAAAACATTCAATACATAAAGTATTTTCTTAATCCAATGTACCATTAATAGGAACCTGTGTTTACTCTATGTATTTACAATCAGGAATAGGACAGCCATGAACAAATGACTGCATGTGTCTTGGGGATAGAAAAATTTATATATCTTTGGGTACATACACGGTGATGGCATTGCTGTGTTGTAATTGTAGCTCTGTTTTAAGTTCTTGGAGAAACCACAGACTTTTTTTCACAATGGCTGATCTAACTTAAAATTCTACCAGAGGTGTATAAGCATTCTCTTTTCTCAGTGATTTTTTTTTTACTAGCATGTGTTTGTTTCTGTCTTTCTAATGGTAGCTTTTTTTTTTTTCTTGCTTGTGTTAGATAGTATCTCATTACAGTTTAATTTGCATTTATCTGATGATTACTGATGCACAGTTTTTGTTTTTGTTTTAAGATGGGGTTTCATTTGTTGCCCACCTGCCTCAGCCACTCAAGCAGCTGGAATTTCAGGCATGTTTCTCAATGTCCAGTTAGTTTTTACCTTTTTAGTAGAGACATGGTTTTGCTGTGTTGTTCAGGATGATTTCAGACTCTGACCTCAGGTAATCCATCCACCTTAGCCTCCAAAAGTGCTGAGTTACAGGCTTGAATCACCATACTAGCCTGATGCTGAGCACTTTTTCATATGCTTTTTGGCCACTTGCATATCTTCTTTAGAGAAGTGCCTGTTCATTTCTTGTATGCATTTTTTTTAACAATGTAATTTGTCTTTCTGCTTGTTGATGTTTAAGTTACCTATAGATTCTAGATCTTAACGCTTTGTTAGTTGCACAATTTGCAAATATCTTCTATCATTGAATGAGCTGTTTGTTTTCTTCATTGAGAGTTTCTTTTGATGTGCAGAAAACCTTTAATTAATTCCCAATTTTCTATTTTTGTTGCAAAATTGCTTTTGGAAACATAGTCATAAATTATTTACCACAATCAATGTATAAATAAATACTTCCTAAGAAATTTTCTATGATGTTTGTTGTTTGAGGTCTTACATTTAAATCTGTAATCCATTTTCAGTTCATTTTTTATATGGTGAAAGATAGGAATCTAGCTTAAATATTTTACATATAGCAAGCCAGATATCTGAGAATTATTTTGGAAAGGGAAATTTTTCTCCGTTGCCTGTTTCACTGGTTTTATGAAAGATCAGATGGTTATAGGTGTGTAGCTTTATACTTGAGTTCCCTAACCCTTTTTCTTGGTGTCTGTGTCTGCTATTGCACCAGTGACAAGCTGTTCATACTACTGTAGCTTTTTAGTGTAGTTTAAAGTCAGATAGTGTAACATCATGGCTTTCTTATTTTTGCTTATGATAGCTTTGATTAATTGGACTTTTTGTTGTTGCTGCTGTTGTAGTTTCACATGAAATTTAGAATAAGATTTTTGCTAATTTTGAGAAGAATGACTTTGTTGGTTTGATAAGAATAGCATTGAATAATTCAATCTTCTACTCATTCAGTATGATGTTCACTGTGTGTTTGTCCTAAAAGACTTACTCTTTTGATGTTTATTTTGTTGCGTTTATCCTGAAGAAATGTTTGATTTTATCAATAGATTTTACTGTTTTTGACTTTTGCTTTTGCTTCTGTTTACACAGTGATCACATACATTGATTTGCATATGTAGACCCAACCCCAACTTTTCCTTCCAGGAATAAAGCCTACTTTGATTGTGAGGTACTAGCTTCTTGATCCAATGGGGTTTCCAGTTTGATGACATTTTGTTGAGGATTTTTGCATATGTGTCTATGAGACATAATTGGCCATAAGTTAGTTTCTTTCTTTCTTTCTTTCTTTCTTTCTTTCTTTCTTTCTTTCTTTCTTTCTTTCCTTCTTTCTTTCTTTATCTTTTTCTTTTTTTTTTGTTTTGTCTCTGTCAGATTTTGGTATCAGGCTGATCATGGCCTCATAGAATAAGACATGAAAAAGCCCACTTTCTCCAATTTATTGAATAATTGTAACAGCATTGGAATGAATTTGTTGTACATCTGGCAGAATTAGGCTATGAATCCATACGTTCTACATTTTCTTCTTAATGATTGGTAAGTTTGTTTTTACCTAAACAATTTCAGACATAGATATTGGCTTATGTCCCAGGCAGATTTTCAGTTACATTCTGATTCAGTCTTAGGAGATGGTGTGCTTACAGGAATTTATCTGTTTTTTCTAGATTTTGTAACATGTGTAGTACTATGATCATAGAGTTGTTTATAGTACTCTCTGGAGATGGTTTTTATTTCTGAAGGATAAGTCATAATCCTGACTTTGTTGTTTTGATTGTGCTTTTTTGGTTCTTTTTCTTCTTCTTTTTTTTTTTTTTTTTTTTTTTTCAGATAAAGTTTTTCTGTGTCACCCAGGCTGAAGTACTGTGACATGATCTTGGATCCTTGACACCTCCACTGAGGAAAGATATTCACTTTCTGGGTCCACAATGGGGAGTATATTTAAGGGCAAGAGCTTCCCAGTGACATGCCCCCTCCCATCTCCATCTGGGAGATTTAATGATCTCTGTTTTAATTTTCATGGGCATGGAAAGAATCAAAATCAGTCCACTCCAGCAGAAGTTCTAAGGAAGTTCTTTCATTGGCCAGGATTCTTGGAAAATGTGGGGGTTCCTCCCAGTAGAAAGTTTTCTTCCTACACATGCCTTTGGACCCCATGTTTTGGGTCCACTTTCACAAACATTCCCTTCATGGAAACCTTCTTTCTCTCTCCTGGATTTCTCCTCTGGAGTCCCCTTTCACACTTTCTCATGGAAACATGTCTTTCCTTCCTAAACTCCATGCCTCTCTCAAAGCTGCTTTCTTCTCCTGGATTCCACCTTTCTGGATTCTTTCACTCAGTATAAGGACGGTTTTCCTTCTCTGGTTTTCACCTTTCTGGGAACCCTTCCCACTCAGTGCAAAAGTGGCTTTTCTTTCTCTCATTCAATGTGAGTTAGCTGTTTCACTCTCTCTTTTTCTCCCTTTTCTCTTTGCATACCTAAATAAATCACTTTTCTGCAAAACTTTTTTGAGTCCAGTATTTACTATAGGACCAAATTGTGCCCGCTGTGGACCCTCTTTCATTCTTGAGAGAGCAAGAGACCAATAACCTATATCATTATCTTGGGGGAGTTGTGCCTCACTGGTACCCTCAAAACCCGGTCACACCACCACCCAGCCATATGCAATTTTTCATGCCTCAGCCTCCTGAGTAGCTGGGATCACAGGCATGCACTAGTATGCTTAGGTAATATTTGCATTTTTAGTAAAGACAGGAATTTACCATATAGACTAGGCTGGTCTCAAACTCCTGACCACAAGTGATCCCCGCAACTCTACTTCACAAAATGCTGGGATTACAGAGGTAAGTCACCATGCCCAGCCTCCAGCTTTTTTGTTAATTTAGATAGCATTCTCATTATTTATTTTATTTTCAAGGTTTTTCTTTTCCTTTATTTTATCTTATTTATTTTATATTTTCAGTCAACTCATGGGTTGATTTAAGTAATTTTTACATAGATTTTTACATCTTAATTTTATGAAGTTATTCTTTAGTATTAGTTATTTTCTTCTGCTAGATTGGGAGTTGGTTCCATCTTCCTCCCAGTTCTAGTTGCAAAGTTTGATTATTTATCTGAGATTTCTCTAACTTGTTCATTAAGGCTTTTTAGGCTTATACACTTTCCACTTAACCATGATTTGGTTGCATCTGAGAGATTTGGAATTTTTTTTTTCTATTTCCATTTATTTTGAAGGATTATTTTAATTTCTGCCTTAATCTTGATATTCACCTAGGAGTCACTTTGATGTAAGTTCTTTAATTTTCATGTATTTGTGTATTTTGCATGATCTACTTGGTACTGACTTTTATTTTTATTGCACTGTGGTCCAGATAGTCCTTTCTTTGACTTCAGTTTCCTTTGAATTTACTGAAGCTTGCCTATGTCTAAGCTATAGTCAGTCGTAGACTGTGTTCCATGTGCAGATGAGAAGAATGTCTATTCTCTTTCTGTTGAGGTGAGTTTTCATTCTGTAGATGTCTGTTAGGTTCATTTAGTCAAGTGTTGACTTTAAACCCAGACATTCTTAGTTAGTCTTCTCATAATCTAAGAAGAAGTTGTTCTACAAATTAGGGTGTTCCAATGTTGAATGTATGTATATGTAGGATAGTTTTGGAATGTAGCCATTATTATTATGAAATAACCTTCATTATTCTTCTCAATTTTTATTGATTTAACATCTGCTTCCCTGCTCTTTTTGCCTTCTGCTTTCATGGTGGACCTTCCTGGCTCCTTTAGTTTGAGGCTATGGATGTCATTGGATGTGAGATGAGTGTCTTAAAGACAATAGTTTGTTTTGTTTTGTTTTTTTATTCAGTCTGCCATTCTCTGTCATTCCATTTTACTATTGATACGTATGATATTGATCCTGTGATTATGTTGTTAGCTGTCATGTAGATGTGGTTGGGTAGCTGCTTTATAGTGCCTGTGGGCTACATACTTAACTGTGTTTTTGTGGCAGTAGGTATCATTCTTTCATATTTATATTTAGCACTTCCTTGACAATGTCTTGAAAGACTAATCCACTTGAAGTGTATGCCCTTAGCATTTGCTTGTCTGAGAAGAATTTTATTTCTCCTTTACATACAGATCTTACTTTACTAGCATATAAAATTTTTTGTTGAAAAAAACAATTTTTTTTTCTTGAGAATGTTATAAATAGCCTCTTGTCTGTTTTCAATTACAAAGCTTTTTCTAAAGGGTCTGCTGCTATGCTGCTGGTCTTCATACTGCACATTACCTTCCACTTCTCTCTAGTTGTTTTAATGTCCTGTTTTTTGTTTTCTTTGTTTTTGCATTGAACTTGATGAGTCTGGTGTCTATGTGCAATGGAAATTGTCATCTTACACAGCTTATGGCTGGGATTCTCCATATTCTTTGGATTTGGATGCCAATCACTCTAGTGTGATGAGAAAGACTTTGAAGAATGTCTTCATAAAAGTTTTTATATTTGCTTATTCTCTTTTTATTCTGGGAATCTGGTAAGTCAAGTCATAAACTTAGTTTCTGTATTTCTTGGATATTATGTTCATTTTAATTTCTATTTGTTTATTTTTAATCTAACTGAGTTGACTTGAACAACCAGTCTTGAATCTCTGAGAGTCTTTCCTGGGGTTGGTTTTTCTGCTGTTAACACATTCCAACTGTATTAGGATGTTGTTATAGTGAAGTTTTCAGTGGAATGTGTTGATTTTTGTCCTCTTCTTATGTGGCTACTTTTATGTTTCATCGATTGAATTTCTTTACTGCTTTGCTTGGCTTCCTTGGATTGTTTCCATTTTCTCCTCAATCTTGATGAGCTTTCTTGCCATCCAGGTTATGACTTTCATGTCTCTTATTTTCGACCATTGAGAATAGTTGCTGGGGAGCCAGTGGGCTGATTTGGAGGTAAGGGACATTCTGGTCTTTGGAACTGTCACCATTCTTGCACTGATTCTTTCTCGTCTAGGAGGACCAATATACTTTTAACTGTAGTGTAAAGGGAGTATTATCAATTAGCTTAATTTCTAAAAGTTTTGATATAGCAAATTCTCTGTACAGTGTTATTGTTGCTAAATTATTCTCCACAATTTCACAGGTGTTGGGGACAGAATTGGTAGTGACTTTTGGTGTTGTAACTTAGGTTAAGATCTAAAAGATGGTCCCAGAGAATAATGGGCAATAGATAGACTATAACTCAGCTGTAGAGTTCCTTTGTGTATTCTGGCATTTACAGCTGTGTTCTGCTGAGCCACAGGAGTGGTGCCAGATATTCATTGAGTCTGCTTGTGGACCTTGGGGAAGTCACCTGCAGTCACTGGCATTGTGTTGAGATATCATTTTGTTGTTGCTATTGTTAGGTCTTTCCCATGATGGGGCTTTTCTGTGGAGAGTCCTGGTACACAAATGGGCCATGTCCTTACCAAACCAGCCCTGTAGATCAGGGCTCACTTACACCCACCTCACTCCCGTATGTCCCCATGCCCCTACCTGCCTCAGAAGCTGCCTAAGCATTGCCACTTGAGCTTCTTGTCAGTTCTGACTGAAGGAAGCACAACCCTCCTCATGTGAGAAATTTGGGTGGTGTGCTTTTAATGAGAAAGTAATGCTTGCCAATGACCTGAGGTAGAACAGACTCATTCCAAAACCATTTTATTACCTCATCATCCAACTCCACCCCACATACCCAACCCTCACTCTTCCATCTGTGGAAATAATATATTCCAGCGAAGTGCTCCATGGTGCTAAAAAGATTGGGTACCACTTCTATAGAAAAAGGCATGCCTAAGTCTCACACCAGCCCATGATCCTTTGTGACTTGCCCTCAGTTTTCTTAGTATGGGCTGCTATCTTATCCAAGTGCCACACACAGGTAGAATTCAGATCAGCACCCTGAGCTGCAGGCAGCCATCCTGGGACTTTCTTTTCTAGAGGCTTGGGGTTGTGTTTCAAGTGCAGTGTAGGGTCATCAGGGCCTTCAACCTGCAGGAACACACTCAGGTAGAAGAAACCATCTATGCTGAGTGACAGAGGCAGTGCTGAGTATCTGCTTGGTGGGGCAGTCAGTTGGGGGCCTTGGGAGAGGCTGTTAGGCCAAAAAGACAAATGTGTCCCAGTCCTGCAGGGAAATAGGTCCTGCCTTCTCCCTAGCGGTTAGCTTTCGCCAGAAATCCTCACCTGGATATGGGCATCTCTGGAGGATTGTTGCTTATGGCCAAACTCTCATAGAGACAGCTCATTCTCAAAAGTCCTGGCCCTGCTCCTGCTGCAGCTTCATATTTAGTCTCTGGAGAAGATATCCCCTGCCATCAAATATATCCATAGGGATGTAGGATGATTTGCAGATAGTATTCCAGTAATTCAGGAGTTATAAATAAATTATTTGTAGGCAGCTAGTAAGAGTAAAAGTCTTCTGTGCAAATTTTCTTTAATAAAAATCAACCCAAATTATTTCTTCACTAACACAAAGCAGCCTGAAACCTCAGGTATCAATATGCAAACTAGGAGCTTTTATGTTTAAAAGCCAGCAGCTGTATCTTAGAAGTCAGATACATTCAATATGTTGTCTTCTTTCCTATTCTTGTTGTCATGATACATGCTGGTGTCATGGCAGCAACCAGGTAAAACTTTATATAGGTATGTTGTTTTCCAATTGAAGGCTGCATTTGCACAATAAAAAACTAGGGCAGTGTGGCCATTTTGCAGGCTATGTAAATGGCACACATTGTCAAACCAATCCCCTCAGCCCTGTATGAATCAATCATCACCTCCTGCAGCCTCTGTGTAAAATTGATCTCATTCTGCCACAAACTGGAGACCCTCTCTTGGATTACCTGCTTTCCCAGCATAAGGAATATTTTCTCTCTTTTTTCTTTTTTTGTCTACTGAACTATCTATTCCTGAACCCACTTCTCCTGTGTGTCTGTGTCCTGAACTCTTTCTTGACTGTCACAAAGAACCAGATATATAACCCAGACAAAAAAGCCATTTCACCAGGTATCTGCCACCAAAGTTGGCATTCCCTCAGATCCTTCACTCATGCCTTAGGGGCCAGAAAGCAGCTATAGCATTCAGGCACACCAGGCAGGGTTACCAGCTTACTACCTCATCAACCCTAGTATCTACATCTTTTTTTCATCCGCATTTGAGGTTTTGAGGTTTTATCTACAAAGATCTGTTCTAATTATGTTGGTGTGATCAAAGCTGAAATCTCTGTGAGAGCAACATTTTCCAGATCATCAGTTTTCCATCATAGCCATGTGTTTCCTGTATCAGGGAGCTGTAAGCGCCCAGGCATTGGGAAGTGGTCAACTCCAACGTGTGTGGTGTGAAAAGTAAAAAAGCTTTTCTTCAAAGTTTTTATTTTTCTTAAAGAAGAATTAACAAGTGCTGGAAATAATGGTTTATTTTAAAAACAAACTTTCTTGCTTTTTGCTTATAAATATTTGTTAATCTCTATGTAGCTTTTAAAAACAGTAAGGGAATAAGTACATTCTATATCCTTCTACATTAACCAAGTTACCTGTTCTCACCTATAACCGCTTAGATATGTTCAGACATGCACAGGTGTTACCCAGCTTACAGCCTACACCATTTCCTTATTTGGAAACATTATTTTTCTAGATTTTCATAAACAACTCTCTTTCTTCTTTTGTTCTCCATCATGTGTTTACTCATTCAGAAAAGTTTTAAGTGTTTAGCCAATGGGGATTAGTGTATATTTTGTGGTCCAGCTTCAGTCAATGGAGATAGGAGACAGCAGTAAGGACTCAATATGTCAGAGATAAAGATCTGCTTTCATTGTTTGTTGTGTTCTGATGACAATCAGGATTTCAAGAAGTAACTTTTGTGAGGAAAGTAAAATTGCTTTGCTCAGAAAGTTCTTGTCTGAGTGCTAGTTCTTTTTGATATTGAGGAACAAGTATTCTTCAAATAGTAGAAATAATTTACTCACAAAAGTATAGATTTGAAAGAAAAAAGATTGTTAGAAAGCAATAATTCCATGAAGTGTGCAGTGAGGCACCCCAGTGAAAGGACTGAACTCACTGCTGGTGTATTTTTCTGAGGGGCTTTTATGGACCTTAACTCAGGAGCTTAGGGTTGTAAAATATAAATGAGTTAGCATGGCAGTCCAAAAATTAATCAAAATTTTTGTTACTTGCAGTAAATGTTAAAAGATGCACAAAACTACATGCTGTCTTTAGTTGTTAGAAAACTTTTATTCTAAATTTAATAAAATTTAGAAATTTATTAGAAAATTTATTCTAAATCTAATAAGATAAGGAGTTATGCCTTCTTCATAATCTATTTGATGGTTACCAGTGGTCTTTACTTTCCTTGAAATTTCTGATAAGTTTTGTCTCCAGTGGTTTGTTTCATGGTCACCAGGAGATTTCCACTCTCATCAGTGTCCTCACTGCTGAATCTATACCTGAGTAACATGAAACAGAAACCCCTACTCTCTCTTCCCACCCCACCCTCTCTGTCACATACATTAATGTCAGTTTCCTCTTAACTAATTAAGCAAAATTATTTAAAATGAAGCCTTTGGTAGAACATGTGTAAATGTAGAGTGAACATGTTCTCATTTTCTTTACAAGTTTTTATTAACTTGCACATTTAAATATATATTTTTTTCTAATATACATGAAGAGGAATGTAACAGTTAAACAGATAGGTGTCAATTAGCTGCAGAGGTAAAACAACATCAAAGCATTTTATCTGGTGTTTAGGTAGGAAGTGCTTATTACAACATGTAAAAGAAAGGTAATCATTTTTAGTTCTGAAATGATAATTATAGACTTAAATAAAACATATCTAAAGATACGGAATGCATAGAATTATATTACAAAAATATCATTTGAATTTTTTTCAGAACAAAGAAGATTTTGAGTATTTATGTGAACAACAAACTAAGACTAAGAAGTTGTTTGTCAAAGAAATAGTTCCTTGTCAAGTCGACATTTAAACCAAGTGTGAACCAGTTAGCTATAGGTTTTCATGTGTCCAAAATTCTTGAATTATACATGACCTTCAGCAGTAAAACAAACGATGCCCAAATAAACCTATAATTACACAACCACTACAAAGAATGGAATAATATCTATAGTTGAAAACATTTTTACAGAAATGTAAAACATATAAGTACAAATGAATAAAAGCAATACAAATTTGGCTTCTGTGCTTTTTGTGTGTGATTATTTCTTGTTCAGTTTTTAGTAATTTTGCATGTATGGTTCTACTAGATTGATGGCATTAGGTGCAGTTTTCACTGTACACACAGATCTCTTGACTGTGTACATTTGTGTGCTCACTTGTTCTATTACACTAGTTTTTTTTTTTTTTTTTTTTTTTTTTTTTTTTTTTTTTTTTAACAAGGTTCATAGTTGTTTTCTTTTAATTGAAAAAATATAGACAGACATCTATTTATAAACGTGAAAGAGTGTAAGCTGGGCACAGTGGTTCACCCCTGTAATACCAGCACTTTGGGTGATGAAGGCTGGTGAAAAACATGAGATCAGGAGTTTGAGACCAGCCTTGCCAGCATGGTGAAGCCCCGTCTGTCTTCACCAAAATTACAAAAATTAGTTGAATATTGTTGTGAATGCCAGTAATCCCACCTATTTTGGAGGCAGAGGCAAGAGAATGCTTGAATCTGGGAGATAGAGAGTGTAATGAATCAAAATCATGCCATTGTACTCCAGCCTGGGTGATGAACAAAACTCTGCCTTCCCCCCAACCCTGCAAAAAAAGAAAGGGAATGGAAAGAAGAAGCAAAGCAAAGCAAAGCAAAGCAGAGCAGGGCAGGGCAGGGCAGGGCAGGGCAGGGCAGGGCAGGGCAGGGCAGGGCAGGGCAGGGCAGAGCAAAGCAAAGCAAAAGCAAAGCAGAGAAGGGAAGAGAAGGGAAGAGGAGGAGAGGGAAAAGGAGGGAATGGGAGGGAAGGGGAGGGGAAGAGAGGGACAAAAAGTAAAATTTTGTTAGTGGTCAGGGCAAAAGATTTTTTGATGTGGCTGTTTTCCCCTATTAGTATCTGCCCCTCTTTAATTGTATTTATTTATTAAAATCAACAGATAACATTGTATGTTTTTACTGAGTAGATGTTTGTAGTACAGATACAATGTGAAATATTTAAATCCAGAGAATTAGCACATGAAATTACTTTCTCATATAGTTATTTTGTATGTCTATGTGGTAAAAGCAAATAATATTCTCACTATGTACATAATTTCAACAACATACCTTCACTATCTCTAGTCACCCTACTATACAATGAATCTCTTTAAATTTATTACTCTTATACTGGATTCAATTTCTCTTGGTATACACCCAAAAGTGGAATTTCTGGATAGTGCATTTATCCTATTTTTAACTTTTGAAGAAGCTCCAAATTGCTTATGGAGTATAAGAGGTGTAGTGATGTATAATGAGCATACTAGTTTATACTATCACCCACAGAGTGAGAAGGTTTTCTTTCCACAAAAAAAAGAGATTTTCTTTCTTCCATTTGTTCCCTTCATTTTTAAAATAATGACTGTTCTAACAGGAATGAGTTGATGTCTCATTGGTTTTGATTTGCATATCTTCTTTTGAAAAAGGCTGATTAAGAGACTTATTTTGTATAAAGAATTATTTATTCTTTCTTTCAAACTTTTAAAATTTAACTTCATTATAGGTTCAGGGGTACATATGCAGGTTTGTTATATAAGTAAACTCATGTGATAGAAGTTTGTTGTACAGATTATTTTATCACCAAGGTATCAAGCCTAGTGCCCACTAGTTGCTTTCCTTGAGACTCTCCCTTCTTTCTATGTCGACCCTCTGATAGGTGCATTGTGTGTTTTTTTCCCTTTAGTTGTTCAGGTGTTCTCATTATTTAGCTCGCAATTATAATGGAAAATATGTAGCATTTTTCTTTTTGTGCCTGCATCACTTCACAAAAGATAGTGGCTTTCAGATTTATTAATGTTCCTGTAAAGAACATCTATTGTTCTTTTTAATTACTGCATAGTATTCAATGTCATAAATGTACCATATGCTCTTCATCCAGTTTGTCATTGTTGAGCATTTAGATTGATTCCATATCTTTGTAATTCTGAACAGTTCTATATGAATATATGTCTGCTTGTCTTTCTCTTAGAAAAATTTATATTTATTTGAGTATATCCTCATTAATGGAATTGCTAGGCTTATTAGCAGCTCTAATTGTAGGCCTTTGAATAATCGCCACACTGCTTTTCACAATGGTTGAACTAATTGACATTCCCACCAAGCCACAACCTCACCAGTGTCTGTTTTATTTTGACTTTATAATACTGGCTATTTTGGATTACTAAAGATGGTATCTCATTTTGGTTTTGATTTACATTTCTACAATGATGAGTAGTGTTGAAATTGTCATTACACACACACACACACACACACACACACACAGACAAACACAAACACACCTTTTAGCCACATATATACATTCTTTTATTAGGAAAATGGGCCATTTAATTTGGATATTTATTTGTTTGTTTTGCTTTTGAATCTTTTTTATTTCCCTGTATGTTTTGATTAACCCCTTGTCTGATATATAGACTGTAAATATTTTCTGTCATTCTATCATTCTGGTGATTATTTTTTCTTTTTCTGTGTGAAAGCTTTCCAGCATGATGTAACCTCATTTGTCTGTGCCTTTGCTGCTTGTGCTTTTGAGGACTTTTCCAAAAACATACTTGCCCAGACCAAGCTCATTAAGTGTTTCTTGTGCTTTATTCCAGTAGTTTGAGACTTCTTAGTTTTCAGCGCATGTTAATTTTTTTAATGTTTTTAAAAATTTAGTTTCACAGATCAGTTATTACTACATTGCATAGGGAGAAGTGCACGGGCATGACTGTGGCATGCTACAGCTCCAAATTAATAGGCTCAGAAGACTCAGACCCTGAAGTAGCTGGAACTATAGATATACATCACTGCAATAAACATTTTAATCCATTTGAGTTACATTTTGTATGTGGTGATTGATAGGGTTCTTGTTTTCCCTGCACCACTTGTTGAAAATATTAACATTTCTTCATTTTTGTGTTCTTGGCATCTATGTAGAATATCAATTGGCTACACATGTGGTGATTTCCTTCTACTTACTCTATTCTGTTATAATGGTTTATGGCATCGTGATGCCTCCAGTGCTGTAAGTTCATTTCCCAATCCCATTGCCATCTTCAACATTGCTTTAGCTATTCAAAATTTGTTTCTCTCTCTCTCTCTCTCTCTCTCTCACTCTCTCTCTCTCTCTCTCTCTCTGTGTGTGTGTGTGTGTGTGTGTGTGTGTGTGTGTGCACATTGTGTGGTTTCATATTAATTTAGAAATTTTTATACGTGTAAAAATTGACATTGGTGTTTTTTAGGTCTATAGACCTGAAAAAAGAGATCTGTGGACATCTTTAGTTCATATAAATTTTAGTTAGATTTTAAAGTTGTCTTATAGCTTTCTTTTCTTTTCTTTATATTTATTTTTATTTTTATTTTTTTTTTGAGGAAGGTGTTTTCCTTTGTGGTCCAGGCTGCAGTGCAATGGCATGATTTCAGCTCACCAAATATTTGTGTCTGCTTCATCAGTCTCCTGAGTAGCTGCTGTTACAGGCATGTCATCTGGAAATAGAGACAATCTGATTTCCTCCTTTCCTATTTGAATACCCTGTATTTCTTTTTCTTGCTTGATTGCTCTGGCTAGAACTTCCAGTACTATATGGAACAGGAGTGGTGAGAGAAGGCATCCTTGTCTACTGACAGATTTCAAAGGGAATACTTCCAGTTTTTACCCATTCAGTATGATATTGACTGTTGGTTTGTCATAAATAGCTTTTATTATTTTGAGATACGTTCCATCAATACCTAGTTTATTGAGGGTTTTTAGCATAAAGCGCTGTTGAATTTTGTCAAAGGCCTTCTCTGCATCAATTGAGATAATCATGTAGTTTTTGTCTTTGGTTCTGTTTATGTGGTGAATTATGTTTATGGACTTGCATATGTTGAATCAGCCTTGCATCCCTGGGATGAATCCTACTTGATCATGGTGGATAAGCTTTTTGATATGCTGTTGCAATCGGCTTGTCAGTATTTTATTGAAGATTTTTGCATGTATGTTCATCATGGATATTGGCCTGAAGTTTTTTGTTGTTGTTGTTGAGTCTCTGACAGGTTTTGGTATCAGGATGATGTTTGTCTCATAAAATGATTTAGTTTCAAAAGGAATGGTTCCAGCTCCTCTTTGTATGTCTGGTAGAATTCAGCTGTGAACCCATCTGGACCTGGGATTTTTTTGGGGTGGTAGGCTCTTAATTGCTGCCTCAACTTCAGACCTTGTTATTGGTCTATTCAGGGTTTCAACTTCTTCCTGGTTTAGGCTTGGGAGGATGCAGGTGTCCATGAATTTATCCATTTCTTCCAGGTTTACTAGTTTATGTGCATTGAGTTGTTTGTAATAATTTGTGATGATGATTTGGATTTCTGTGAGATCTGTGGTGATATCCCCTTTATCATTTTTTATTGCATCAATTTGGTTATTCTCTTTTCTTTTTTATTAATCTGGCTAGTAGTCTGTCTATTTTGTTGATCTTTTCAATAAACCAGCTCCTGAATTTATTGATTTTTTGAAGACTTTTTTGTGTCTCTATTTCCTTCAGTTCTGCTCTGACCTTAGTTATTTCCTGTCTTCAGCTAGGTTTTGAGTTTTTTTGATCTTGCTCCTCTAGCTCTTTCAATTTTGATGATAGGCTGTCAATTTGAGATCTCTCTTTTCTGCTCGTGTGGGCACTCATTGCTATATATTTTCCTCTGGACACTGCTTTAAATGTGTCCCAGAGATTCTGGTATGTTGTGTCTTCGTTCTCATTGGTTTCAAAGAACATCTTTATTTCTGCCTCATTTCATTGTTTATCCAGTCAACATTCAAGAGCAAGTTGTCCAGTTTCCATGAAGCTAAAGCAGGAGGCAGCACACTACCGGACTTCAAATTATACTACAAGGCTACAGTAATCAAAAGAGCATGGCACTGGTACCAAAACAGAGATATAAACCAATGGAACAGAACAGAGGCCTCAGAGGAAGTACAACCTAACTACAACCATCCGATCTTTGACAAACCTGACAAAAACAAGCAATGGAAAAAGGATTCCCTGTTTAATAAATGGTGTTGGGAAAACTGGCTAGTCATGTGCAGAAAGCCAAAACAGAACCCCTTCCTGACACCTTACACCAAAAATAACTCCAGATGGATTAAAGACTTAAACATTAGACCTAACACCATAAAAACCCTAGAAAAAAAATCTAGGCAAAACCATTCAGGACATAGGTGTAGGCAAGTACTTCATGACCAAAACACCAAAAGCAATCACAACAAAAGCCAAAATAGACAAATGGGACCTAATCAAACTCCACAGCTTCTGCACAGCAAAAGAAACAGTCAGTAGAGTGAATCGGCAACCAACAGAATGGGAAAATATTTTTGCAGTCTACCCACCTGACAAGGGGCTGATATCCAGAATTTACAAAGAGCTAAAACAGATCTACAAGAAAATAACAAACAAGCCCATTCAAAAGTGGGCAAAAGATATGAACAGACACTTTACAAAAGAAGACACACAGGAGGCTAACAAACATATGAAAAAATGCTCATCATCTCTGGTCATTAGAGAAATGCAAATCAAAACTACATTGAGATACCATCTCACAACAGTTAGAATGGCAATTATTAAAAAATCTGGAGACAACAGATGCTGGAGAGGATGTGGAGAAATAGGAACACTTTTACACAGTTGGTGGGAGTGTAAATTAATTCAACCATTGTGGAAGACAGTGTGGCGATTCCTCAATGACCTAAAAATAGAAATTCCATTTGACCCAGCAATCCCATTACTGGGTATATATCCACAGGATTATAAATCATTCTACTATAAAGACACATGCACACGAATGTTCACTGAAGCACTGTTTACAATAGCAAAGACCTGGAACCAACCCAAATGCCCAATGATGATAGACTGCATAGGGAAAATGTGGTACATATACACCATGGAATATTACGCAGCCATCAAAAATGATGAGTTCACGTCTTTTGTAGGGACATAGATGAACCTGGAAACCATTATTCTCAGCAAACTGACACAAGAGCAGAAAATCAAACATCACATCTTCTCACTCATAGGCGGGTGTTGAATAATGAGAGCACATAGATACAGGGAGGGGAGCACTACACACTGGGGTCAGTTGGGGGGAAATCGAGAGGGACGGGGGAGTAGGGAGGTGGGAAGAAATAGCATGGGGAGAAATGATGAATACAGGTGAGGGGAAGGAAGGCAGCAAACCACACTGCCATGTGAGTACCTATGCAACAATCTTGCATGTTCTTCACATGTACCCCAAAACCTAAAATGCAATAAAAATAAATAAATAAATAAATAAATAAATAAAATAAATTTCTAAATGATTAGAAAATTTTTTAATTTAGATGAAGATTGACTATCTGGCCCCTTTTAGTTTTCCTAATTTAATTGTATATGAAGAGCATATATTTTTTAAACATGCAGGTATATGTAAAATAAATTTTTGCTCTTTCAACTGAATGTGGTATAAAATTGTTTAAACAGATTATTCAACTACTTTATAATTTTGGTTATCTTCCAGGTGCTTATCTCTCTACCTACTTGGAGAACAATGTAAAATTAAATCAATTATGCTTACAAACAACTTTGATAAAATTACTTGGATACATACAAACACACAAATGATCATACATCTTAATTTCTGAAACTTTTAGTTTATCTGTTTTTATATTACCTTGTATTCCATCATTCAACAAAATTTGTTAGCTCCACTTCCAGGATTTACTTTACCTCCAGAGTTTATTTCTTTTTTCCTTTTATCATCATAGATGAAAATACAGTTTATATTACATTAGCCTACCAGTTTACACTCTAATTTCCTATTTTCCACTCGAATTTTCTATAAAGAATGGAACTATCTTTTCTAATTCTAATTCAGGTAATATTATTTTATAAATTGAGGCCACCTTCTATGTGCTATCACATTTTATAGCATCAGATCTGAATCTCTATCTTCTTTCACTTTATGCCTGTCTTCGTTTTGAGGAAATGTGTATATACCTGCATAAATGTAAATACTTATGTATTTGCTTATGATTTGTTTTTCCCAGGTGTAGCATGTGTTTTGCAAGTACATATTAACTATATCCCTGATAATGGAAACTTAACAAATGCTCTTTTCTTTTTAGAAGTAAATGACTTTCTAAAGGTGGCAGGTGAGTAGGAATATATCTTTAAATGGCAACTTTAAAAAAGAAATTGACTGTTACCTATGAAAAATATTCTCTCATTTTTTCATGTTTATTTTTAGTAGCATTGCTGGTGGTATACTCCCTGTTATCAATAACTTAATGGGGTCGTTCACTGCAATATGCTGGCCACCCAGATGAGCCATGATGTCACTATCATTATGCTTTAACCAATAGAATTTGTTTGTGTCACCATAAGATGTCCTTCAGACATTATCTCATGTGTAGTGAGTCTGGCATTTTTCAGTGCATCTCTAAAACTGAAGAGCCTATATTTTCTATTAATCATATATTTTGTATAATTATTGACATCATGGCTGTAGTTTTAGAAGAGTCTAGGTCATTTTCTTTGCAACACAGAAAATAATTCCAATATGCTGTGTACAATATGCTTGTCTTGATCACACTACTACATGCAACCATCAACTGGTCAGCAGTAAAACTACAATTTTTAAATGAGAAAGTAATTGGCAGGAGATAGAGATGGGGCCATAGAGTGCTACTACAGCTTTCAATTTTTAGTAAATGTAATAATGATATGGTATTTAGGTTCTTTGGAAGCAAAATGTCACTGATTAATTGCCATGCAGCAAGTTATAACCTACTTATTAGCCAGTGGCTTTATGCTATTCTTTTATCAAGTGGTCAGGCAAAGAATTGCCAGGAAATATTACAAATCAGCCACAAATATTGTGGTATCATGTAAATAGCTAGAGAAGCATCAGTTAAAAGAATAAAAATAAGTAGCTGAGGAATCACTGTCACTCTTGGAATAGGGCTGGATAATATTTAATCAAAAAAGTATGCAATATTTATAAAATATAAATATATACTTTCACAGAAAAATGAGTAAAGATACTGAATGGGACTTTATTAAGATACAGCAAAATCTTGAAAGTAATTTCTAATAAAATTGATTTTTCTTCTCTGAATATATATCAGAAATTTCTGCTTTATTTTTTTAGACGGAGTTTAGCTCTTGTTACCCAGGCTGGAGTGCAATGGCGTGATCTCGGCTCACTGCAACCTCCGTCCGCCTCCTGTGTTCAGGCAATTCTCCTGCCTCAGCCTCCTGAGTAGCTGGGATTACAGGCACACACCACCATGCCCAGCTATTTTTTTTTTCTTTTTTCCTTTTTTTTTTTTTTTTCTTTTTTCTTTTCTCTATTTTTTTTTCTTTTTCTTTTTTTTTTTTTTTTGCATTTTTACTGGAGACGGGGTTTCACCATGTTAACCAGGATGGTCTCGATCTCTTGACCTCATGATCCACCTGCCTCGGCCTCCCAAAGTGCTGGGATTACAGGCTTGAGCCACCGCGACCGGCAATTTCTGCTTTCTTAACTATAATTGTATAATTTATTAAACAAAACAAAATTAAAACCTATTGGGGTTCAAAAACTGCCCAGGAAAAATCACCATAATTTATTTTTCACTTAGTATATTTTTTGTAACCTAGGGCTTTAATTTAACACATGTTTGTAATTTAGAGTACACATTCTTAGTCTAAATTCTCTTTTCAGAAAGAGTATTTTCAGTGGGATTCATTCTTTACTTAATAAGACATAAAAGAGAACTCTTATAAGAATCATCCTTTCTATATTAATTTAATGTAACAAATATCTTTCTCATTGAACTTTTACTAACATAAAGCAACATATATCAATGGATTTTAAAGCATAAAAACCATGTTCAAGTAGAAATAATCATGTTAATAATTTAATATATTAATTTACATTCCTACCAATAGTGCACAAAGACATTTTTTGCTCTACTTTATCAACAAAACCTGTCACCTTTCATCTTCATAGTAATAGCCCTTCTCACATGAGAGCTCATTGTTGTTTTTAATTTCCATTTCCCTAATGATTGGTGTTGTTGAGCAGCTTTAAATAAACAACTGTTCAAAAATTAGCCAGGCATAGTAGCGCGCACCTGTAATCATGTACTAGGGAGGCTGAGGCAGGCAAATAAACTCAGGGGGCAGAGCTTTCAGTAAGCTCAAATCACACCGCTGCACTCCAGCCTGGATAAAAGACTGAGACATGGTCTCAGAGAATTAATAAAATAAATAAATAAATAAATAAATAAATAAATAAATAAATAAATAAATATTAAATGTAGAATTGTTAGCCATTTGTATGTCTTCTTTTGGGAAATGTAAATTCAGGTCCTTTCCCATTTTAGTAGTCTTGTTATTAAGTCACTTGAGCTCCTTGCATGTATTTATTATTCACCTTTTATAATATACATGATTTGCAGACATGTTTTCCCAATGTGAGAGTTGTCTCTTCATTCTGCTACTTGTTTCCTTTAGTGTGCAGACACTTCTAAGTTTAATGTGATGCAATCCAATTGTGTTTTTGTTATTAGGCTGTGTTTTGGTGATCAAATAATTGAGGTTTCAAAAATAAAATTAAAAATATAATTAACACATTATTCAGCTACTCTACTTCTGAATATATACTCAATCATTCAGTTACTCTACTTCTGAATATGTACTCAAAGGATGTAAAATGAATACGTTGAGGAGATATTTGAAATCTCATGCTTATATCAGTTTACTCACAATCGCCAAGGTATGAAAACAACCGAAGTGTTCATAAAAGATCAACATATAAAGTGTGTGACAAGTATATGCAATAAAATATACTATAAAGTAGATTTATTTGTAACAAAATGAATGGAACAGGGGTATTATGCTCAGTGTGATAAGACAGACATAGAAAAGCAAATGCAGCATACTCACAATTACATGTAAATTCCAAAACAGTTGAACTCATAAAAACATTGAATGAATATACCAGCTGTGGTGTCTGATGCCTGTAGCTTTAGCACTTTGGGTTGTTGAGGTGGATGGATCTCTTCAGAAGTTTGAGACCACAGTGAGCCACAGCTGTGGCACTGCACAATATAGCACCCTGTGCAACACAGCAAGATCCTGACTCTTCAAACAAACACACAAAAAGCAGTCAGAGACTGGAGTGTGGGGCAGTAATTTGAGTAAGTGAAAAAAAGGGAACCGTCTCTCAAAGGGGAAAAATTTCAGTGACATAGGAAAAAATTCTATTGATCTGTTGCACAAAATATTGATCACAGCTATAAAGGTTTGCTTCAAAACTGCAACAAAAGTAAGGCTACACATTGTGGCTCACACCTGTAATCCAGTACTTTGGGTGGACTTGGTGGGTGGATCACTTGAGGTCAAGAGTTGGACACTAGCCTGGCCAACATGATAAAACACCATCTCTACTGAAAATACAATAGTTAGCCATGTTTGGTGGCACATGCCTGCAATTCCAGCTACTAGGGAGGCTGAGGCAGGAAAATCACTTGAACTCAAGGCACAGATTGCAATGAGTTGAAATTGTGCCACTGCACACCAGCCTGGGCAGCCAGAGCAGAATTCCAACTCAAGAAAAGCATTATTGAAAATGGAGAATTTGGGCCAGGTGCAGTTTCTCTCTCCTATAATTCCACCACTTTGGGAGGCTGAGTCAAGCAGATAACGCTGTCAGGAGTTCAAAACCAGCCTGAACAATATGGGGCAACCCTGTCTGTCTCTATTAAAAATAATAATAAATTTATAAAATTATATATTAGCCAGGCATACTGTCATGTGCCTGTAGTTGCAGCTACTCTGCAGGCTTAGACAGAAGAATCACTTCAACCAGGGAGGTGGAGCCAAAATTATACTTCAGCCTGAGTGACAGACAGAAACTCAGACTAAAAAAAAAAAGAAAGAAAGAAAGAAAGAAAAGTAAGAAAAAGAAACAAAGTAAAAGTAGAATTTAAATATTTTCACCACAAATAAATGATAGTATGTGAGGTAATGGCTATGTTAACTAGCCCAATTTAATTATTTTGCAATGTATATATGTATTATAAAACCACTTTGTGTCCCATAAATATTTACATTTGTTCATTTAAAATAAGATTTTTAGAAAAATTAATTAAAATTAAAACGAACTTGGCTTTTTGTAGAGACAGTAATATATGCCTGTGTGTCCTTTTATTTTGACTGTTTTCCTTCTGCTATTTCTGGGTATAAATAGCATGGGAAGGAATGAAGAACACTAAAGCTCAATATATACTTTTCATTATTTGATTAGTTTTGTTTTTTTCTCTTTTTTTTTTTTTTTCTGCCAAATCGATGGAGACAATTTTCTTACTCACACTTCCTTTTGTGTTTCTTCCTCATGAGAAATCACCACTGAAAATAAACCTCATGTCCTTTTGTGTATATATTTTTTTTTCTGCTTCTGTGACCTTCTTTATCTTTGTTTTAGATTTCACAGCTTTTAAAAACACTTATTTTCTTATTATTTATGTCTCCTTGTGTCTTGTTTGGCCTATCTCCAAGATCATTTTCTTTACTTATTATTTCATTTTAGGAGATAGAGTCTCTGACACAATCTCAGCTCTCTGCAACCTTTGCCTCCCAGGTTCAGACAATTCTCCAGCCTCAACCTTTGGAGTATTTGAGATTACAGGCATACATAAACTGTAATGTTTGGCTAATTTTTAAATGTTTAGTAGAGACAGGGTTTCACTGTGTTGGCTAAGCTGATACTGGAACTCCTAACCTCAAGTAATATGCCCACCTCAGCCTCACAAATTGCTAGTATTACAAGCATTAGCCACCATACCTGGCTCGATCATTTTCTTTACTTGAACTACACGATGCTTTTCTTAGTTCTGGATGTGCCATTTGCAATTCATTTATTTTGTTTTCCGTGACACCACAACTGCTGGAAAGAGTTGGCTCTTACAATGTTTTACTTCTTTCTCTTTCAAACTTTTTAAAAACTATTATTAAGGCATTTACCATTTTGCTTAGAATTATATCTCATACCTTCTTGTTACCAAATCTCATTCATCACTTGTCTGTTGCATATTACTCAACCAGTCATGTGTATTTTTAAAGCTGATTACATTCTCATTTCTCAGTTACTATTTTGCTTTGCATGACTTGAGTCAAATTTCCATTAATTGTTCTATTTGTCTGTGCACTTTGTTTCACTTTATTTCATAGATCTCTGTTCATTAGACAACTTGTTTCATTAGCATAAATTACTTTCTCCTTCCCTTTCTTTTTTCTGTCCTCCTCTTTCTTATTTATTTATTTATTTTTTTTTTTTCGTTTTCTCTTGAAGAAAGTTTTCTGTCACCCAGACTGGAGTGCAGCTAAGGAACTTATCTCACTACAGCTTCAAGTTTCTGGGCTCTTAAAATCTTTCTGTCTCAGTCTCTTCAGTACCTGTGACTATCGATGCACACCACCACACCTGGCTTTTCATTGTTGCTGTTTTGAGACAAAGAGTGCTTACACTTTAAACCTGTAGTTTCAATGAAATCAACTAGTATTATAATATCTAGATTCTTATACATTGTGCCTTTTTATTATTTTTTTTCTTACAAGCATTCCAAGATTAAGAGAGCTAAATTGAAAACTGCCACTGAACATCTCTATACTTCCTACATGCCTCTCTCTGTTATTATTTTAGTTTCAAAAATATATCAACTACATAACATAAAAACTGGAGACATTCCAAATATATTATTTTCCCTCATCTCTTTCCTGCTTTATTTACAATAAATTATGTGTGACTTACAACTTACAAGTGTTTTTGTTTTGTTTTGTTTTGTTTTTTCTTATTTTGGTTTCTGCCTTCCAGTTGATGTGATCATTCGTTGTTCCCAAAATGATCTTATCAATACCTTAATCTACCTTCTGAATCTGTGTTACCCCAAACAATTTGTTTTTAACTTAGTATCTAGACATTATTATTTTATTTACATAAATAGAAGATATTTATTTTCTTTTTTTTTCTGGTTTACTATTAACTATTAGTTCATGAAGTGTGAGGAGCCATTTCAGTTTTACTTATTATACACAAAATATGAACCTAAAATTCTGAGATATAATAAGCTCTCTGTGTGTTTAATGCTATAATAAATAATAAAACTTTGTAATTTCAGTATTAAATTTTTTACACCAAGTCTATAGATTACTTATGAAACAACATTTTAGTTGAGTTGCAGAAAAGCTTAGGTTATTTGTTCTTTGACTTCTTCCATTTTTATCCACCCTAGCTATAAGACATTTAAATGTGTGAACTTGACATATTCCTTTCTGTACTTGAGAGTCTGTTGAAGTTGTATGAATAAAAGAATGTATCCTGACCATTGAATTAATATAATTAAATTTAAAGGTTTATATTTAAAACTTATTTAAATATTTTATTACTTGAATTGATTATTTCATTTATTATTTGGATTCTTCATTGGTTATAACTCAAAGGGTATGGGAAACAAATGTGAGAAAATCTCAAATAGTTCATTATTTGTGGCTTTTTTTTTTCTTTAATCATAGAAGACACAAGCCATCTTCTTGCTGATTTGAACTATATTTACAAGACAGTCATAACATTTCACCTTTCTTTTCTCAATAAAATTTAAGGAGTGTGTTTTGAACTTCTTAGTGATATGCCTACAACTCAATGCAATTATTTTTTATGAGGGTATGATTCTACAACATGAATATAATATTGTCCAAAAATATTACCTTTATGTTTCATTATCACACATCACTAAATTAATAATAATATATAAGCTGTATATCATGTATTCTGATTATATGGCTTATTTTTACATTGAAAAAGTTTTGTTAGAGACTGTGAGATTAAAGTAGGTCAAGATGAAACTTGATTATTTGTAATAACTACCATACTGTAGTGAAATAAATTAACTGTCAACATTTTTGGAAAACAATAAAGTTATATAACTTAAAATTTATCAATAAAAATGTTTATTTCTTAACTTTTTTTTATTACATGAAAGAGGGAATGGCTCTCATGGTAGTGATGAAATCAGTCTTAAATAAAATCTTATTAAATAGACTGGGGAATATGGCTTATGCCTGTAATCTCAACACTTTGGGAGACAAAGGTGGACAGATACTTGAGGTCAAGAGCCTGGCCAACATGGTGAAACCCTCCTCTACTGCAAATACAAAAATTAGCCACATGTGATGGAGCATGCCTGTAATCCCCAGAATCACTTAAACTTGGAAGACAGAGTTTCCAGTGATCGGAGATCATGCCACTGCACTATAGCCTGAGTGAAAGAGTCAGACTCAGTCTGAAAAAAAGTCCCCCTAAACATTAAAAATCAAAGTAAATTTCAGCAAGTTTCTATTTTATGTCATCATTAAAGTTCATTAGGTTGAGATTTAAAGGTTATAAGGCAGAGAAAAAAAAAAAACCCTCAGGTTAGATTTTTCAGAGCTGTGGAATCTAAGGAAGTGTATAATGAAGAAAAATCTGACCACTGAGTTTGCGCAAAACAGTTATGTGTCATTTTAGCCACCCATCATCACCCACTCCATGATTTTTTGTTAACAGTAAAGAAGATTAAATTCTAGATGCAGCTTTGGATGCATGTGGGAACAATACACTTTTCTTCAGCCTACCTCAGAGTTTTCTCAGGAGTATAATTGACTCCCAGGAGGCATCTGTGGAAGGAATATATACTAGTCAGAGCCACCTAGAGCAAGGGATTACAGTCAGGACCAGCAGTTCACAAACAAACGGTCTGGATGAAAGTGTCTGGGGAAGAAAATTGATGTGGAAAATCAGATTCAAAAATCTCTCACACTTTACCATTGTTTTGTTTTGTTTTGTTTTTAAATAGAGACAGAGTCTTGTCATATGGTCCAATTTGGAGTTCTGTGGTAAGATCATGGCTCACCAAGAACTTAACCTCCCTGGATTCAAGTATTCTTCCCACTTCAGTCTCCTGAGCATCTCAACTTCTCTAAACCATTTATTCTCTCACATCACCCTCCCAGAGTACAGACATGAAACACCACACCATTTTTTTTTTCCCTTACACATAGGGCTTTCATGGAGAACTTCTGCTAGGGCAGACCAATTTATTTTTAAATTATCTTTTCTTTTTTTATAGAAATGAGATTCCACTATGTTGTCGAGTCTGGTCTCAAACTCCTGGTCTCAAGCAATTTGTTCACTTAAGCATCCTAAAGTGCTGAGATTACAGGTATAAAACATCATGCCCAGTTTCCAACTGGTATATCTAGAGAGCTATACATATGTCTACTGTTGGATGCATGCTCAGAGAACAACTTGAAGCTTTCACTTTTTCCTTACTCTTGAGTAAACACTAGAGTTCCTCAAAGAGTTAATCTGCAAAGTCTGTTCCGGTTTTCTTTTTTTTTTTTTCTTTTTCTTTTTATTTGCTTGGAGTGTTTGCTAAAAATGTGTTAAACACAGTAGATGGACAATAGGATAACAGAACACAAGTTAAGTGGTCCTACATGACGCAAAATACAGACTACAAAAGTAGCTTTTGAGAGTTGCTAAACAGGCAAGCAACCCCTATATCTAAGCTATTGTAGAGGTCAGGAATTCATTTTCCAGATATGCTGAATGATATCTAGTGTTCAGTGTTCAACGATAAAATACATGGTATTCCAATAAACAACAACAAAAAATGGCACACTTAAAGAGAAAATAATGAAAATATACTGTAATGCAGGAACCCCAGATATGACACATACTAGGCAAATATTTTAATTCACTTCACTTCAATGTTCTCAAAGGCATAAGGGAAGCCACAAGATGAGTGTTTCAAAAACGTAAAATACCAATTAAAAATATAAATTATTTTGAAAAAGGAAGTATATATTCTCTAACTAGAAGGGCTGGATTGCATGCATGAACCTGCAGAAAGCATAATCAGGAAATATTAAGATGGATTGTTGGATATTATTTAATCTAAGAAACAAAAAGAAGAAAAAAAAAAAAAACAAACAGAGAAATAAATAAAACTAAGGTAGCCAAGGTTCCGCATCAAATATATCAACATATTTGTATTGGTAGCCCCACAGGGAAAGGAGAGATAGGCATATAAATCATATTTGAAGAAACAATGACTAAAACTTCCCAAGTGTGCTGTAGATACAAATCTACTTATCCAAGAATCTCAAATGGAAAACAAGAAACCCAAAGAAGAATAAACTGAAATATATCCACACTGTTACCCATATGCTGAAATTGAAAAAAAAAATAAATAAACAACAAAAAAAAAACAAATAAAAGAAACAAATAAATAGAGGACAAATAAATAGAGGGCAAGTCAGAACTGACCACATGTAAGTTATCCTTGATGACATTAACAGCAAATTGATCACTAAAATCATGGAGGAAGGAAGGCATTGGGATGATATATTTAAAGTGCTGAAGGAAAATAAAGTTAATTATAAACTCATTGTCTGGTAAAACTAAACTTTGAAATTATTAGTAAATAAGGCATTTCCAAGAGAACAGAAATAAAGAGAGTACATCACTACTAGACAGCCTTACAAAAATCATACAGGAAGTTAATAATGAATGAACAATAGACAGCAACTTAGGTTCAAATAAAGAAATAAAGAACATTGATAAAGTAAGTATACTAGGAAATATAAAAGACGATATTACTGTATTTATGGTTTCAGTAATTTTATTTTGCTACTGGATTCAAAAGGGAAGAGGCCAGGGATAGTATCTCACACCTATAATCCTGATCAATCTGGTAGGATTCTTTGAGCCCAAAGATTTGAGACCAGGGCAATGTAGTGTTGAACTCTGTCCTTACAGAAAATAAACCTAGCCAGGGGTGGTGACAGGCACCTCTGCACCCAGCTATGTGGGAGAGTGAGGTGGGAGGATCCCTTGATCATGAGAGCTTAAGTGTGTAGCAAATCATGTTTAAACTGTGTAATTTAGATTCTGTATCAATATAATAAAATAAGGAAGTGACAAAATTTAAAACAATAATTATATATATGTGCTGTTAGCATATATTGTAAAACAAGAATTTTTGACTTAACAGCATAGGAAGATAGAAACAGCAGTATGGTAAATTATATTTTGTATAATGTCAACATTAAGTTATTATAATTCACAAGATATTATTATAAATTTAACATATTTGAAAAAGAATGACTAAAATTTCCCAAGTATGCATAGATACAATTCTACTTATCCAAGAATGTAAAATTAAAAAAAAAAAAAAAAAAAAAAAAAAAAAAAAAAAAAAAACATAACCACCACTAAGAAAATAACTACTAAAATATACTGAAGAGAAATGTGGTATCAAAATGGTATCCTAAATAGCAAAACAAATTGTTTCTTTTCACTAATTATTTTAAGTGCAAATAAGTTAACTCTAATTAAATGACACAGATTGGCAGAATGACTTTTTTAGATATTTTAAGAGGGAGAGTAAAAAATTAATACAAACAGTAACAAAATTAGAGCTTGGAAACCAAGCAAATATAAAAAATGTTTAATTCACCAAGAAGACATAATACTTAACCTAATACTGATACTATTCCAAAGACAGATGTTCAGGATACAGGAAACAAAAATGAACAGATTTGAAGAATTATTCAGTTCTCCATCATTGCTAACTTTTTAACATCCTACTTTTAACAATGAAACAGCCTAACAAAAGTTTTATTTAAAAATATAAGTAAAATGAAAAGGTCTTGAACAGCACTGCAAACCCACTAAAACTATAAGAAACCTATAAAACACTTCACAAGCTGAATATACATTCTTCTGAAGTGCATAACGATCATTCTCCATGCTATCTCTAGGATGGACTTTATGTTAGGCCACAAAACAAGTCTCATTATATTAATTGAAATCACACGTTATGGAAATCACACATAGTGATTTCTCCAACCACAGCAAAGTAAATATAGAGATCCATTTTCTAAAAACTAAAAAATGTATAATGTTTGGAAACTAAACAGTACATTATTCAGCCACCTATGGCTAACTGAATGATCTGCAAGAAATTAAGTGATTTTTGCAGATAAATAAAAAATCGCAACATACTAAAACTTCCGGGATGCAGTAAAATCAATGTTGAGAACAATATATTAAAGAGAAGAAATGTAAAATCAGTAACATAAAGTTTTACATAATAAAGTAGAAAAAGGGCAAACTAAAGAAGAGTACTGTTATCAAAAAATGGCATGGTCATTTTCAATAATCTTAGCACCCACACCAGAACACACACAGAAGACTGAAATAATTATATGATGCAATGATTATCACCAGCAATACAACAGAATCAAATACGAGAACGAAACAGCTCTTATGGTGACAGAGAATTGAAGAGACCAGGGAGATGATAATAAAGTTTGGCTTTATATTCATTACTCTCTATTCCTAGTATGCTGGAAACCAGGTGTGGAAAAAAATAAAGAAATCTTTGACTTACGATGACTATAACCGAGAAAATAAACAACGAACTTCTCTGAAATTTTTGTTTTCCTTACGGAAAAACTGTTTCTGTGTTTAACTCACAGGAAGCCTTCTGAATGCCTAAAAAGAGAAAAATTTTTGAGGACAACAATGGACAAAGAGTAAGGCCTCACTATCATCTCCAGCCTGGATATCTGAGTCACAGTAGATGCCAAATTAGAGTGTTTGTGCAGCAGTAACATAAGGTAGTAGATATATTCTATATTTTTTCTGAGAACAAACCCAAAATCAGCCTTCCCACAGTTAGGATATTCCTTTAGGATCTCTTCAATAGGGGACTAACAGTATTCCTAGGTTTGCTAGAGCTGTGGCAAAGCTGGACTTAAGGCACCACCTACTGCCAAAAAAGAGGCACTTAACTAGCAAAAATCAAACAAATAAAACCCCCACAATAAGTATGTTATCAATAAAACAATTCTCAAAGCAAACACCCTAAATAAAATGCAAAATAAGACAGAGAGAAAAATGGACTAAATAGTCTTTCCAAAAAAAATAAATATATAACCACAGACATAATAGCAAACAGGGAATTATAACCTTTCAAATGGACAAAGCAAGAAAATATTGATCAATGTTAATTAATGAGATGGCTGTCAGTGAGTTCTGTGATCAAAAGTTAAAAACAACAGTTTCCAGGAAGCTCAGATACTAAAACAACATGTAAAATAAAGTTTTGATAGAAAATTTTAAAAATGAAATGAAGTGCTTTTGAAAATACAAAAATCTTAGAACTCAGAAACATATTGACTGAAGTCAAAAATTCAAGAGGCTCTCAACAGAAGAACAGAAAAAAAGAATAAACAATGAGAGCTCTAACACAGGTTATTAATGCCAGGTTTTGTGGTTCACACCCATAATCACAGCAGTTTGGATGACGGAGGTGTGTCGATCACTTGAGATTCAGAGTTCAAGACCAGACTAGCTAATACGGTAGTACCCTGTCTCTACTTGGAATATTAAAAATAAATATATAGCTGGACCCTACACTCTTGTACTCCCAGCTATTCAGGAGACCGAGACAGTTGAATCAGTTGTATCTGGAAGGCAGAAGTTGAAAGTGAGCTAAGATTATGCCATTGCACTCCAGTCTGGACGAGCTTGAGTAAGTGAGATAAAAGAAAGAAAAAGAAAAAGAAGAAAGAAAGAAAGAAAGAAAGAGAAGGAAATAAAGAAAAGAAAGAAAGAAAGAAAGAAAGAAAGAAAGAAAGAAAAAAAAAAGGAAAGAAGAAACGAAGGAAGGAGGGAAGGAAGGAAGGAAAGAAGGAAGAAAAGAAGGAAGGAAAGAAAGGAAGGAAAGAAGGAAGAAAAGAAGGAAGGAAAGAAAGGAAGGAGGGAGGCACAAAAATTAAAAAGAAAAAGCAAGTCACTGGGAAATGCACATTGAAAAATAAAGAAAAAAATGCAAAAAATGAAGAACAATTTCACGATATGCAAAACTACCTTATAGAAACAAATATAAAAATTAGAAATGTTCAAGAGAGACCTTAGCAACAGGAAGGTATAGAAACTCTATTAAAATGAATAAAAACAACTTTACAAAATATGAAAAAGATACAAATACACAGGTTCAGAAAAGTCATAGACTACCAAAAAGATTAACAACCAATAAAGTTACCATAAGACAATTAATAACCAAACTCTCAAAAGTCAAGAAATAAAGGGAATTCTAAAAGCAGTAAGGGAAAATAGATTAAAACAAACAAACAAACAAACAACAACAACAACAACAACAAAAACAAAACAAAACAAAAAAAAAACAGAAGAGCTTAAAATAATTCAATAAAGGACGTGTTAACAAGTATTTAAGAAAGATGCAATATTAAAAGATATAAAGTGTGTCATCAAAACTATAATTGGAAGGAAGGTAACAGTCTACAGAGTTTTTAATATGTCAAAAGTTATCAAAAGCTTAGCTGATTATTAAATATAAAATGTTTTATGTGGATATTGAAATAGCCATTAAACAAAAAGAAAGAAAAGAAAAAGAAACACACTACAGCAACTATGCCAAAAAAAGGCAAAAGAATCCAAGCTTGTCACTACAGAAAAACAGTAATTGCTAAAAATTTAAATGTAGACAGAGAAAAGATGAAAGAAAAAAAAATGAGGTTAAACAATGAGTTACAGTTTATAAAGAACTTGTAAAATTCAATAGTAGAAAAACAAAAAAACATATTAAAAATGAGCAAAAGCCTGGAATAGATATTTATCCAAGGAACATATCTAAAAATGGGAAACAAGTATGAAAAAAAATATTAAGCTTCATATCATCGGTTACATATAAATCAGAGGTACTATGAGTCATTACCTAACTCACTGACACACCGTTAGAATATTCCCTTCAGGATCTCTTAAATAAGAGACTGGCAATATTCCTAAGTTTGCTAGAGCTGAGGAATGGCTATTATCAAAAACTCAAAAAGATCACAAATGTTAGCTAGGTTGTAGAGAAAATTAAACTTTTATGTTGTTGGTGGTAATGTAGATTGCTATAGCCATTATGGAAATTGATATGAAAGTCTCTGAAACATTAAAATAAAATCACCAATACCCCAGCAATTCTTTCTTTAGGCTTATAATAAAAAAGAAAAAAAAAAAAAAACTACCACCTTATAGAGATATCTACACTCTAATGTTCATTGAAGAATTATTTGCAGTAGCTGAGATATGAAAACAACCCAAGTGTCCAATACAATGAAATATTATTTAGCCCTAAAAAGGTAAGACCTTGCCATTTTCCACAACATAGAGGAGCTTTGAGAAAATTATGCTAAGTAGAATAAGCCAGACACAGAAAGAAAAAAATTGCATAATCTAAATTATATGCAACAGAGGGTGGTGGCAGGCTTTTGTTGTTGTTGTTGTTGTTGTTGTTGTTGTTGTTGTTAATGAGCTCTCAAATGCTAATAGAGGAAGAATTTTCTCATTATCACAAAAGTGGCACAAAGCCCTTCACAAGGGATCCACCTCATAACTCTAACACCTCTCACTTAACCCCACCTTCAAAACTCTGGATCGAATTTCAATGTAAAGTTTGTAAAGTCGAATATCCAAACTATAGTAGTAACTGCATGAGATTACAAATATGTGAATTTGCTTCAGTATAGTAACTTTTTTAATGTCCATATGTATTTAATAGTATCATGTACTACACATGAAATGCACATAATATAATGTATTTTTATTTTTATTTTTATTTATTTATTTTTTTATTGCATTTTAGGTTTGGGGGTAAATGTGAAGAACATGCAAGATTGTTGCATAGGTACACACATGGCAGTGCGGTTTGCTGCCTTCCTTCCCCTCACCTGTATCTGTCATTTCTCCCCATGCTATCTCTTCCCACCTCCCCACCTCCCCGTCCCTCCCCCATTTCCCCCCACCAGACCCCATCCTGTAGTGCTCCCCTTCCTGTGTTCATGTGTTCTCATTGTTCAACACCCGCCTGTGAGTGAGAACATGCGGTGCTTGATTTTCTGCTTTTGTGTCAGTTTGCTGAGAATGATGGTTTCCAGGTTCATCCATGTCCCTACAAAGGATGCAAACTTATCGTTTTGTAAGTACTCACACATCTAATTTTATTAAGCACATAATTTTATCATGTATTCCAAAAAGTGTTAATTTAAGGTTCTTCTTTCTTCCTTCACATACTTCTCTGTCTCGTTCAATTAGCTGGCTCTCTCAGTGCTCTGTGGTGTCATCTGGTGATGGAGCTTAGGATCACCCCAAGAAAGAGAATGGTGCATTCTCCACTGTGTGAGTCTGCTTTAGGGGCAACCAAGGGTTAGATGTTCTCTGAGTGCACAGTGGCTTTGTAAGGTATGGTGGCAGGTTCACATTTACACAGGCCCTGACCCTCTAAGGACTCAGGGTGGCCGTTGACATGCTGTCCCATGAGACCCCAGAATGACTTGACTGAGGGGATGTGCAAGTGCAGCTGCTTGGGATTTGCAAATGGCCTGGATTGCAATCAGGACAGCTCATGGACATGCAGCCTGAGTGTCATAACCCCTCTCTGCATACCCAAGTACATTCTCAGAAGATATTCCATTTTCCAATTTGCCAGTGCAACAAGTGCCATATGTGTTGATGGTGGAGAAGTTAGCCTGGGTTCTTGCTACCTTTTTCAGTGAAATGAGCTCTCAGATCACCCTCTGTGACTCTTTGCCTCAGGGAGTGGAAGCAAGGGTAAAAGTTTTGATGTTGTGGGGCAGGAGAACTTGTAGAGGAAGCAATAGTTAATCACTGTGAAGACCCCAGTGCCTGGAGGGGATCCTGACTTCCTGCAGCCCTCAGGTAATCTCTATGTTACCTATGGGTATGTGGACAGACCTCAATGATCTGATGAATGCCCCAGGGCTCTTGTCACCTTGTGTTTTGGGAGATAATTTCTGACAAGGACCAGGCTTAAGTAGTCACAGTAGTTACAGTGACAGCCCTCCACCAATTGGTAGGATCAGGTCTTCACTCTCTGTGAGCAAGATCACTGAGGCCAAGGATCTGAGGCTTGGGACCAGCTCAAGTAGGGCTGTGGCTGTCTTTCTGCATATGAAAGTCATGCTGTGGCAGGGTCTGCTCTTAGGCTGGAGACAAGGGGGCATGTCACCAGAGCAGGTGTTGGTGAGTTGATTTGAAGGACTACACAAGCACAAGAATTTGGGATGTTTTGCATTAATAATTACATGTTGGTCATTCTGTCCAGACTATAGGTAGGACAAGAAACAGAAGGATATTTTGGTGGTCCAGGGGTGACAGCCTTTTCTGGTCAACAGGGCTGCTCATGCCTGTTTGGAATGAGGCTGGGACTGGGAGTCCCACAAAACTTTTCTCATCTGACCATTTTCAGAGGGACATCAAGAAAGTGGGCCCCCACAGTGCCCAGAGAGCACTCAAGGACCACAGGGCAACTGAGCTTGGGCCTATACTTTCTTGAAGACAAGATAACCTGAAAGTCACTGACTGACAGGTACTGTCAACCATGTGCTATGGGACCATCTCACCTGTTCAGTTTCTCTTCCTACTCAGGTGGGGACTAAGGCATGAAGTGGGCATATGGATGACACAGCCTTGACACTGGGCTCATGTCAGACCCCAGGGAGGGGGAAGCCACCAGCAAAGATGCCACATCACAGACCAGACTTGGGTAGCAGCTTCCTGTAGGTGTCATGCACGGTGCTGAGGGTGTCCTAGAGGGTGCTGAGACTACTGTGTCCATGGCTTCTGGTTCTTCCCTGAATAGAGGAAGCTGTGGGTCCAGAAACAGGAAGAAACTTAGATACTCATTTCTCTGGATGTGAATTGTCTGTTTGATTATACTTGTCTTTCATTTTCTGCTTTTAAAAACTTTTGTACACTCATGTTTACCTGTGTGCAATTACAAATGATGCTGGAATGGGGGAATCCCTGAGCTTCCCTGATCCCTTTGCAGAAATCTTCACCTTCTTTTTCCTTGCTGCTGCATGGGCATCAAGATGCTCTCCCTCCACTTGCATGCTGATCATACAGCTGTGGATGTTGTGCTAATGTATATTTGTTTATCTTTGTCTTGCAGAAGGAATATGAAACCCATTGTCTACTATGATGGAATCAGAATGTCCATATTGGCACTTCAACAATATTTTTTTGTACCTTAGAGGGTATGAAAGGTTCTGCATAAAGGGAGAAATAACAGAAAGCAGACAAGGAAACAGGAAGGTTACTTTGACGAATAAATTTTCTGGACCACTAGTTACTGTATTATGTGGTCACTCTGGTGTGCATGAGGGAGTACTATGTAAGCCTTTTCCTCAGGCATGTACAATGTCTGAGCTCAAGGCTATTTTAATGCTCATTGTAAAGTTTCATTAATCCTGAGCAGAAAGTCAAATTCCTTCTCAATCCATAGCTTTTGTAAATGTCAACCCAAGGCTGAGTATGTCTACAGTAGCTTGTCTTTAAAAATAAAATGTGCTTTGAGATAGTCTCCAGAAAGTCAAACAGAAAGGAAGGTAGTGACAGCTTTCACCCCAGGGACATCTTGGTAAAGCTTGGTTAGAGGTAAACGTGGAAAACATTAAGGGCTGATGGTCAAGTGCTATGTGAACCAGCCACAAGTGTAGGCTGAGGTCACTTGACACATCCTTCTGCACAAGCAGGAGGAATTAAGTTGTAGACTCTGACTCCAGTCTGCGGCACTAATGGTGTGTCAGGTCCAGAATGACAGCAGAATTTGAGGTCACAAAATTCAAACTTGTTTTGTCCTGTGAAAGCTTGGAAAGACTGTTGAAATTGATGGTTGTAATGTTTTCTTTCTCACAAAGGGAGGCTGAAGACCATAAGTGGCGAGTCAGGTTCACATGGCCTGGGATGGCTGGCCTGAATGCTGTGTCACCTTGTGTAGTTGGCAGTCATGGCTGTACCACAAATGAGTTGTGCTCCTTCCTACTGGCCTATGTCCATTAGGGATCACCAGAACTAGATCTCAAGGATGTGGTTATCTCCCTCATCTGGGAACTGAGACCAGATTGGTTCTGGGTAGGTGCGCAGTAAGGACAAAATTATAGGATTTATATGAGAAAAGGGGTAGCAGTCCTCCAGTCACACACTCTGCTTGCTGAAACAGCTAGATTGTGAGAAAAGCCACATCTTACAGATGGGCTCACTTTGCCATACAGCATTGGAACTGAGAGGCTCAGACAGAGGCTGCTATTGCCACCATGTCCCCTGGGGCTTGCTTACCTCTCCACATGGCTGTGCTACTCCTTCCACTTACTTTTCCCACCATTATGTCTTTTGTTCATTCTTACTCTCACCTGAGAATTATTATTCTTCCTATAAACAAAACATTATTCTTCCTTTGAAAACAAGTAATTTGACATTGGATTGGCATACAGTAAACTATGCACATGTAAATTAACAAATTAATGGTTTTCTCCATGTGACTGTTTTATTCACTGCAAGGCCACAACCATAATAAAAGTCACAAAAAAAACCTCTTCCCACCCATACCAATCTCTCCTTGGCCACCCTAGGACCACAGATCTGCTTCTGTCTTTAACAGTGCACAGAGATTAATGAAAATTTATTTAAATATGGTATACACTTAAATTTTTGTGTTTTTCTCTCACATGGTTTCTTATATTCAGTACAGCTACTTTGAGAGTCACTCTGTTGTGTGCACTTCAACAGTCCATTTCTTTTTATGCTAAGCCACATGCCATGGTGTGGATGTGCCACAGCTTGTTCACACTTCTCCTGTGGATGAAATATGGGCAACTACTGGTCTTGGATCATTATGTATAAGGCCGTCAGGAACATTTCTTTAGCCCTCTAAACATCCTAGGTAGAAGAGGGTTTAAGGAAAAGAGTCTGTACTGATTCATATCAAGTACTTACAATGTATGTGTATAAGAGAAAGATGACTGGGAAGATGGCCGCCTAAGAACAGCTCAGGACTTCAGCTCCCAGTGAAAGTGCAGAGGGTGAGTGGACGCCGCATTTCCAGACGAACTCTTATTGCCCATAGACCAGGAGATACCCAGGCAGAGGGGTCACCAGCATCGCAGTTCCAGCCCGTGTGGCTGTTTTGGCCCCCCGCAGGGCCGATTCCACCCACTCAGCTGCTGTGACCACGCCCTGTTGCTGGGGTTCTCCTTACAAAAGCCACTGGTCTGGGAGCCCTCTTAGCTGGCGATCAGAGCCCTGAGACGGCAGAGTTGCCCATTCATCGGAAATAGTGAGCCAGGCCAGGAGAATCCTAGGCAAAAAATCCGCCAGGAGCCGGCGCCACAGTTTAAGCCGACTCAGTGAGTCGCAGCCCTGAGACAGCAGAGTTGCCCATTCATCGGAAATAGTGAGCCAGGCCAGGAGAATCCTAGGCAAAAAATCCGCCAGGAGCCGGCGCCGCAGTTTAAGCCGACTCAGTGAGTCGCAGCACGGTAGATCCCAGCACCTTTTCAACAAGCGACTGGAACCAGCGGTCCTTCAACTTAAAAGAAAAGACTCTGAGTCAGGGAGCCAGGTGATCAGGCTCTGTTGGTCCCACCCCTCCACCCCCAACAACAACGAAAACAAAAACAGTAACTGGAAACCCTCTGGGTTGAGCCCTTCAAACCAAGCACAGCTGATCTGGGACAGTCCAGATCGGTGGGGGAGGGGCTTCTGCCATTACTGAGACTCTCCACCTCTATGGAGGCAGGCTGCCATTGCTGAGGCAACCCACCGTTGACAAGGCAACCTGCCACAACACAGATAATCCGCCATAACAGAGGCGGGGCCACCTTTGCGGAGACAGTTCTAACTATGCCCATATAAACACAACTGAAGGGAAGAGCTCAGGGCAGCTGGGTGGAGCCCACAGCAGCTCAGCAAAGCCCCTGTGGGCAGGCAGTGGCTAGGCGTGCTGCTAGCTGGGCGGGTCAGACCTGAAAGAAAAATCAAAAAAGGCAGTAGTGCAATGGAAACTCATAAAGCTCCAACTCCCTGGGTCAGAGCACCTGGAAACAAAAAGTGCTTTATGAGTTCAGCTGCAGCAGACCTAAACCTACCTGCCCAGCAGCTCTGAATGAACAACGGAGCTCACAACTCAGGACTTAAGCCCCAATAAAAGATAGACTGTCTCCTCACGTAGCTCCCTGACCCCCATAGATCCAAAGACTCACCTCATAAAGGAGAGAACGGACTGACAGTAGGCGAGCATCCTTCTGGGACAAAGATAGCAGAAGAGGAAATGGGTAGCAACCCTTACTGTTCTGCAGCTGCTGCAGGTGACCCCCAGGGAAGCAGGGCCTGGAAAGGACCTCAGCAGTCCTACAGCAGAGGGGCCAGACTGTTAGAAGAAAAGCTTAAAAAAAAAAAAAAAAAAAAAAAAAAGAAGTAACTTCAGCATCCAGGAACTAGAAGCTCACTCAGAGACCCAATCTGAAAGACAGTAATTACAAAGACAACAGGTGACTAAACCCACAAAAATTGGAAGAAACCAGTGCAAAAAGGATGAAAACTCCCGAAAGCAGAACACCTTTCCTCCTAAAAGGGATCACAACTCCTCACCAGCAAGGGAACCAGACCAGATGGAGATGGAGGGTGATGAAATGACAGAATCAGACTTTAGAAGGTGGGTAGTAAGAAACTACAGTGAGCTAAAAGAACATGTTCTAACTCAAAGCAAAGAAACTAGGAACCTTGAAAAAAGATTGGACAAAATGCTAACGAGAATGCACAGCATAGAGAGGAATATAAGTGAATTGATGGAGCTGAAAAACGTAACACGAGAACTTAGTGAAGCATGCACAAGCTTCAACAGCCAAATTGACCAAGCAGAAGAAAGGATATCAGAGGTTGAAGATAAACTCAATGAAATAAAAAGAGAAGGCAAGAACAGAGAAAAAAAAACGCAAAAAGGAATGAACAAAATCTTCAAGAAATGTGGGACTATGTGAAAAGACCCAATCTACGTCTGATAGGTGTACCTGAATGTGATGAGGAGAATGAATCCAAGCTGGAAAATACTCTTCAGGATATTATCCAGGAAAACTTCCCCAACCTAGCAAGGCAGACCAATATTCAAATCCAGGAAATACAGAGAACACCACAAAGATATTCCTCAAGAAGAGCAACCCCAAGGCACATAATCATCAGATTCACCAGGGTTGAAATGAAAGAGAAAATGCTAAGGGCAGCCAGAGAGAAAGGTCGGGTTACCCACAAAGGGAAACCCATTAGACTCATAGCAGATCTTTCAGCAGAAACCCTACAAGCCAGAAGAGATTGGGGGCCAATATTCAACATCCTTAAAGAAAAGAACTTTCAACCCAGAATCTCCTATCCAGCCAAACTAAGTTTCATAAGTGAAGGAAAAATAAAATCCTTTGTGAACAAACAAGCACTCAGAGATTTCATCACCACCAAACCTGCTCTACAAGAACTCCTGAAAGAGGCTCTACACATATAAAGGAACAACCAGTACCAGCCACTCCAAAAATACACCAAATGGTAAAAGAGCGTCAACACAATCAAGAAGCTGCATCAACTAACCAAAAAAACAGCCAGCTAGCATCAAAATGACGGTATCAAATTCACACATAACAATACTATCCCTAAATGACAATGGACTAAATGCCCCAATCAAGACACAGACTGGCAAATTGGATAAAAAGCCAAAACCCATCAGTGTGCTGTATCCAGGAAACCCATGTTACATGCAAGGATACACAAAGGTTCAAAATAAAGGGACGGAGGGAGATCTACCAAGCAAATGGAGAGAAAAAAAAAAAAAAAAAAAAAAAAAAAAAAAAAAAAAAAAAAAAAAGCAGGAGCTGCAATTCTCATCTCTGATAAAATAGACTTTAAAGCAACAAAGATCAAAAGAGACAAAGAAGGACACTATGTAATGGTAAAAGGATCACTGCAACAACAAGAGCTAACGATCCTAAATATATATGCACCCAATACAGGAGCACCCAGATACATAAGGCAAGTTCTTAATGACTTACAAAGAGACTTAGACTCTCACACAATAATAGTGAGAGACTTTAACAACCCATTGTCAATATTAGATAGATCAACCAGACAGAAAATCAACAAGGATATCCAGGACCTGAACTCAGACCTGGAGCAAGCAAACCTAATAGACATTTACAGAACTCTCCACCCCAAATCCACAGAATATACATTCTTCTCAGCACCACATCACACCTACTCTAAAATTGACCACATAATTGGCAATAAATCACTCCTCAGCAAATGCAAAAGAACAGAAATCATAACAAACAGTCTCTCAGACCACAGTGCAATTGAGTTAGAACTCAGAATACAGAAACTAACTCAAAACCGCACAGCTTCATGGAAACTGAAAAACTTGCTCTTGAATTTTGACTGGATAAACAATGAAATGAAGGCAGAAATAAAGATGTTCTTCAAAACCAATGAGAACGAAGATGCAATATATCAGAATCTTTGGGACACATTTTAAGCAGTCTCTAGAGGAAAATATATAGCAATGAGTGCCAACATGAGAAGAAAGGAGAGATCTAAAATTGACAACCTATCATCAAAATTGAAAGAGCTAGAGGAGCAAGATAAAAAAAAAAAAAAAAAAAAAACCTCAAAACCCAGCAGAAGACAGGAAATAACTAAGATCAGAGCAGAACTGAAGGAAATAGAGAGACAAAACACTCTTCAAAAAATCAATAAATTCAGTAGCTGGTTTTTTGAAAAGATCAACAAAATAGACAGACAACTAGCCAGATTAATAAAAAAGAAAAGAGAGAATAACCAAATTGACGCAATAAAAAACGATAAGGGGGAGATCACCACAGATTCCACAGAAATCCAAACCATCATCAGAGATTATTACAGACAACTCTATGCACATAAACTAGCAAACCTGGAAGAAATGGATAAATTCCTGGACACCTGCATCCTCCCAAGCCTAAATCTGGAAGAAGCCGAAACCCTGAATAGACCAATAACATGGTGTGAAGTAGAGGCAGCAATAAAGAGCCTACCACCCAAAAAAAGCCCAGGTCCAGATGGGTTCACCGCTGAATTCTACCAGACATACAAAGAGGAGCTGATACCATTCCTTCTGAAACTATTCCAGACAATCCAAAAAGAGGGAATCCTTCCCAAATCATTTTACGAGACCAACATCATCCTGATATCAAAACCCGGCAGAGACTCAACAAGAAAAGAAAATTTCCCGCCAATATCCATGATGAACATAGATGCAAAAATCTTCAATAAAATACTGGCAAACCGATTGCAACAGCATATCAAAAAGCTCATCCACCATGTTCAAGTAGGATTCATCCCGGGGATGCAAGGCTGGTTCAACATACGCAAGTCCATAAACGTAATTCACCACATACACAGAACCAAAGACAAAAACCACATGATTATCTCAATTGATGCAGAGAAGGCTTTTGACAAAATTCAACAACGCTTTATGCTAAAAACCCTCAATAAACTAGGTATTGACGGAACGAACCTCAAAACAATAAAAGTTATTTATGACAAACCAACAGCCAATATCATACTGAATGGGCAAAAACTGGAAGCATTCCCTTTGAAATCTGGCACTAGACAAGGATGCCCTCTCTCACCACTCCTATTCAATATAGTACTGGAAGTTCTAGCCAGAGCAATCAGGCAAGAAAAAGAAATAAAGGGTATCCAAATTGGAAAGGAGGAAATCAAATTGTCTCTATTTGCAGATGACATGATTGTGTATCTGGAAGACCCCATCATCTCAGCCCAAAATCTCCTGAAACTGATAAACAACTTCAGCAAAGTCTCAGGATACAAAATCAACGTGCAAAAATCACAAGCATTCCTATACACCAGTAATAGACTTCAAGAGAGCCAAATCAAGAACGAACTGCCATTCACAATTGCTACAAAGAGAATAAAATACCTAGGAATACAACTAACAAGGAACATAAAGGACCTCTTCAAGGAGAACTACAAACCATTGCGCAATGAAATAAGAGAGGATACAAACAGATGGAGAAACATTCCATGTTCATGGTTAGGAAGAATCAACATCGTGAAAATGGCCATACTGCCCAAAGTAATTTACAGATTCAATGCTATTCCCATCAAGCTACCAATGACCTTCTTCACAGAACTGGAAAAAACACCTTAAACTTCATATGGAACCAAAAGAGAGCCTGCATAGCCAAGTCAATTCTAAGCAAAAAGAACAAAGCAGGAGGCATCACACTACCGGACTTCAAACTATACTACAAGGCTACAGTAATCAAAACAGCATGGTACTGGTATCAAAACAGAGATATAGACCAATGGAACAGAACAGAGGCCTCGGAGGAAATACAAGATACCCACAACCATCTGATCTTCGACAAACCTGACAAAAACAAGCAATGGGGAAAGGACTCCCTGTTTAAAAAAATTGTGCTGGGAAAACTGGCTAGCCATGTGCAGAAAGCAGAAACAGGACCCCTTCCTGACACCTTATACCAAAATTAACTCCAGACGGATTAAAGACTTAAACATCAGACCTAACACCATAAAAACCCTAGAAGAAAATCTAGGCAAAACCATTCAGGACATAGGTGTAGGCAAGGACTTCATGACCAAAACGCCAAAAGCAATGGCAACAAAAGCCAAAATAGACAAACGGGACCTAATCAAACTCCACAGCTTCTGCACGGCAAAAGAAACAGTCAATAGAGTGAATCGGCAACCAACAGAATGGGAAAAAATTTGTGCAGTCTACCCATCTGACAAAGGGCTGATATCCAGAATTTACAAAGAACTAAAGCAGATCTACAAGAAAAAAAACAAACAAGCCCATTCAAAAATGGGCAAAGGATATGAACAGATACTTTACAAAAGAAGACATACAGGAGGCCAACAAACATAAAGCAAGGATTGCAATTCTAGTCTTTGATTAGACAGACTGTAAAGAAACAAACATCAAAAAAGACAAAGAAGTGTATTATGGAATTCCAAAGAAATCAATGTAACAAAAAGAGCTAACTATGCAAGAGATGTGTAGATATATATGCATCCAGGTGCACCTGGATTCATACAGCAAGTTTTTAGAGACTTAGATTTCCACACAATAATAGTAGGATACTTTAATACCCACTGTCAACATCAGATCAATGAGACAGAAAATTAGCAAGGATACAAATGACTTGAACTCAGCACTGGACCTAATGGGCCTAATAGACATTTACAGAACTCTCCAAACCATATCAACAGAATATACATTATTCTCAGCTCCACGTAGAACTTGCTCTAAAACTGATTACCTAATTTGAAGTATAACACTCCTCAGCAAATACAAAAGAATGGAAATTATAATAAAGAGTCTCTCAGAACAGAGTGCAATCAAATTAAAACTGAGGATTAAGAAACAGACTCAAAACCATACACCTACATGGAAACTGATCAAACTGCTCTTCAATGACTACTGGGTAAATAACAAAATTAAGAAAGAAATAAGTTCTTTGAAACCAATAAGAACAAAGACACAACATACTAGATTTGCTGAGATGCAGACAAAAAGCAATGTTAAGATGGAAATTTATAACACTAAATGCCCACATCTGAAAGTGGAAAAGAGGATAGGTGCAGTGGCTCACACTTGTAATCCTAGCACTTTGGGAGTTGAAGACCAGCCTGACAAGCATGGGGAGACCCCATCTCCACTAAATAAAAAATTACCTGGATGTGGTGGTACATGGCTGTAACCTCAGCTACTTGTGAGGCTGATGTGTGAGAATCACTTGAACGTCAGTGTCAGAGATTGTGGTGAGCCAAGATGGCACCATTGCACTCCAGCCTGTGCAACAAAAATGAAATTATATTTAAAAAACAAAGAAGGAAAAGAAAGTCCAAGGAAGAAGGAATGGGAGAAAGGAAAAAACAATAACAAGAAAAAATCAGAAAGACCTAAAATAAACACACTAATATCATAATGAAAAAAAAAATAAAAAATTACAGAGGGCTGGCTGTGATGGCTCACATCTGTAAACCCAGCACTTTGGGAGATTAAGGCATGATGAATCACCTTACTTAAGATGTTCAAAACCAGCCTGAATAATGAACCTTGTGAAACCCTGTCTTTACTAAAAATGAAAAAAAAAAAATTTTTTTTGTATGGTGGTGTGCATGTGTAATCCCAGATACTTGGGAGGCTGAGGTGAGAGAATTTTTGAATCTAGCAGCCAAAGATTAAACCATGACACTCTAGTTTGTCTGACAAAGCAAGATTCCTTTAAAAAAAAAATCTAGAAATGCAAGAGCAAATAAGTTCAAAATTTATCAGATGCCAATAAACAACAAAAATCACAGCAGAACTGGAGAAAATAGAGGTACAAAAAAATCTTCAAAAAATCGATGAATCCAGGAGGAGATATTTTGAAAAGATTAACAAAATAGATAGAACACTATCCAGACTAACAAAGAACAAAAGAGAGAAGAATATGTAGACACGATAAAAAAAAAAAAAAAGATTCCACAGAAACAAAAACTACCATCAGAGAATATTATAAACACCTCTATGCAAATAAACTAGAAAAATCTAGAAAAAAAATTCCTGGCGCCTACACCTTTTCAAGACTAAAACAAGAAAAAGTCAAATCTCTGAATAGATTAATAACAAGTTCTGGAATAGAGGCAGTAACTATTAACCTACCAACAACAGCAACAAAAAGACTAGGGCCAGATGGATTCTTACCCAAACTATACCAGAGGTACTAAAGGAACTGGCACCATTCCTTTTGAAATTGTTCCAAACAATATAAAAAGAGAGACTTCTCCTTAACTCATTTTATGAGGCCATTTTCTGTCATCTTGTTACAAAACTTGGCAGAGACACAAGAACAAAAAAAAATTCAGGCCAGTATTTCTGATGAACACCAATATGAATATCTACAATAATATATGGAAAACCAAATAAATGAGTGCACCAAAAAGCTTATCTACTAAGATCAAGTCGGCTTAATCCCCAGCATAAAAGTCTGCTTCATCATATGCAAATCAGTAAATGTAATCTAAAACACAAATATAACCAATGAAAAAAATCACATTATCTCAATAGATGCAGAAAACTCCTTAAATAAAATTCAACATTGCATCATATTAAAACAATCAATAAACTTGGTATTGAAGGAATATATCTTCAAAATAATAAGAACTATTTATGGCAAACTCTTAGAAAATGTCATACTGAATAAGCCAAAATAAATGCATTTTCTTTGAAAATCAGCAAAGATAAGGATTGCCTCTAGTATCACTTCTATTAAACATAGTATTGAAAGATCTGGCCCAGACAATCAAGCAAGAGAAAGAAATAAAGATGACTTGAATAGGCAGAAAAGAAGTCGAATTGACTCTGTTTACAGATAGCATGACTCCGTATTTAGAAAACTAGATCTTCTCAGCTGTAAAGCTTCTTAAGCTGATAAGCAATTTTAGCAAATGTCAGGATACAAAGTCACAAGCATTCCTATATGCCAATAATAGACAACTAGAGAGCCAAATTATGAGCAAACTCCCATTCACAAATGCTACAAAGAAAATAAAATAGCTTGCTGGCATGGTGGCTCACTTCTGTACTCCTAGCACTTGGGAAGGCTAAGGCAGGAAGATCACCCGAGGTAGGGAGTTTGAGACCAGCCTTGATCTCAGGAGAAAAGCCACTTCCTCCACCTTCCAAATATACAGAATTAGCTGGGGTGGTAGCACAGGTCTGTACTCCAACTACTTGGGAGAGTGAGGCCAGATAATTGCTTGACCCCAGAAGGTGAGGATTGTGTTAAGTTGATACTGAGCCGTTGCACTCCGGCCTGGGCAACAAGAGTAAAACTCTTTCTCAAAAAATAAATAAATTAAATAGAATAACTAGAAATAAAACTTACTGGGTATGTGAGTGATGTCTTCAAGGGAAACTGCAAACCACTTCTCAAGAAAATAAGAAAGGACACAAACCAATTGGAAAAAAAAAAAAAAAATATATATATATATATATATATATATATATATATATATATATATATATATATACACACACACATATATGCTCATGGATATACCATGAAAATGACCATAACATCCAAAGTAATTTGGAGAGTAAATGCTATTTTCATCAAACTATCATGGGCAAAAAAAAAAAAAAAAAAAAAAAAACAAAAAAAAAAAAAAAAAAAAACTGGAAAAAAAAACTTTAAATTTTATATGGAATAAAAACAGAGCCCATAAAGTCAAGAAAACCTTAAACACAAAGAAAGAAGCTTGAGGTATCACACTACCTGACTTCAAGTTACACTGCAAGGCTACAGTAATGAAAATAACATGGTGTTGGTACCAGAACAGATATATATGTGTGTGTATATATATATATATATATATATATACACACACTGGAGTGCAATGGCTGGAGTGCAATGGCGCGATCTCAGCTCACCGCAACCTCCGCCTCCTGGGCTCAGGCAATTCTCCTGCCTCAGCCTCCTGAGTAGCTGGGATTACAGGTACGTGCCATAATGCCCAGCTAAATTTTTGCACTTTTTTTTTAGTAGAGACGGGGTTTCACCATGTTGACCAGGATGGTCTCAATCTCTCGACCTCGTGATCCACCTGCCTCAGCCTCCCAAAGTGCTGGGATTACAGGCTTGAGCCACCGCGCCCGGCTACTTATATTTATTTTAATTTATCTCAATGGCGACTGCTTTTCTGAATGAAATTTACATGTTTTTTTTTACATTTACACTTAGTAGATTCAGTTTTGGGGGTATTACAGTAAATAATGATATTTTTAGTATATCAAATTTCAATTATTTTTATTTATTATTGCTGATATAAAGAAATACATTTGAATTTTGTCTATTGACTACCTTCTTTCCTTCTTATCTTCATTCTCATAGAAGTATGGGAAGCTGGGCTCTATTTCACTTCTACTTCTTAATATTAGCACCTGGGTTAATCTGTCCTAAATTTTAGAGATTCTCCAGGGCTACCACAAGGTGGCCGCACACGGAGCCAACCCACAAAGTCCCTGAACCGCCTCTTTGAGAAGCAAGGTAGGGTTTCTGGGCTTTAGACAGAGCACCCTTCTCTTCAGGACACTCCCAGATGATGCCATGGCTTCAGTGTACCTGCAGAGACCATATTGAGAATGAACCCTCCTTCTCCTCTGGATCCATCCACTGAGGGGTCATGGCTTTGGGAGAGCTGGGGATGGGGCAGGGTGCATTTGTGGTGAGGAAAAGCATCTTTTCCTCATCCTGATGAGGACAAAATGCCCAGTCCGTGGCCCCCATTACTGTACTGAGAGGAAAGTGATGCCCTGGGCCTGTCTTCCCCAACCCAAGGCTCCAATTCTAACTTTACAAATGTCTCCCCTGAGTGTGACTGTGACCACACATTGCCACAGACACCAAAGTGTGCATTGCACATGATTTGGGCTTTTTTGTAAGGAGAGATCCTGGTCCAGAGGAAAGAGAGGTGCTCAGTGGTATCACTGTGACAGGCTGAGCCCAAGGGAGAAATCACTTCCTCCATAAACACTTTTATTTCTGCTTCAATGGCTTTTTTTTTTTCAGTGCTACACTAGTTAAGCAATATAAAAAAAAAAATGAGTGGGCATATTAGAATTTGAATCATTATTTAAGTTTAAATATATTATGTATGCATTTTAGTAACAATTTTTTTTTTATTGCAACAGTCACGATATATTGGGAGTGGATTTTTAATGGTACAGAAAACAATGCCTGTTTTATAAAGATTGACATCCTACATTAACCAAAATATAACTATCACAAATTTTTATATATTATTAAATAATAATTTATTAAAATAAATAAAAGAAATAAATATTATTATTAAATAATAATTTATTAAAAATAAATTGAAGAAATTTGCCCCTTTGTTTTCTCATCCTTCACTATTTTACATAACCATAAAATTATTTAAATGTTGACATCTGATGCGTGTAAGCAGAAGACCCATCAGAGTTGTTTCCACATGTTGTCATGATAGTTCGTGGTTGGAGACAAACATTCTGACCTGTAGCCAATACAGATTAATGAGTGTTCAGGAAAGCATGAGATTAAAATAATAACTAAGTGTAAATTACAAAAGATGTAAAATAGCCATGTTTAAAAATCCAGTGAGAGCTCATTATATAACAATTGACAAAGAAATCTGCTGTGGCACACAATATATATATATTTTTTTTTAATTCCATTTTAGGTTTTGGGATACATGTAAAGAACATGCAAGATTGTTGCATAGGTACACACATGGCAGTGTGATATGCTGCCTTCTTCCGCATCACCTATATCTGGCATTTCTCCCCATGCTATCTCTCCCCAGACCCCTGCCCCTCACTGTTCCTTCCCTATTTCCCCCCAACAGACCCCAGTGTGTAGTGCTCCCCTCCCTGTGTCCATGTGTTTTCATTGTTCAACACCCATTTATGAGTGAGAGCATGCGGTGTTTGTTTTTCTGTTTTTGTGTCAGTTTGCTGAGAATGATGGTTTCCAGGTTCATTCATGTCACTGCAAAGGACACAAACTCATCGTCTTTTTTGGCTGCATAGTATTTCATGGTGTATATGTACCACATTTTCCCTGTCTAGTCTATCATCAATGGGCGTTTGGGTTGGTTCTAGGTCTTTGCTCTTGTAAACAGTGCTGCAATGAACATTCCTGTGAACGTCTCCTTACAGTAGAACGATTTATAATTATTTGCATATATACCCAGTCATGGGATTGCTGGGTCAAATAGAATTTCTATTTCTAGGTCCTTGAAGAATCGCCATGCTGTCTTCCACAATGGTTAAACTAATTTACAATTCCACCAACAACGTAAAAGTGTTCCTATTTCTCCACATCCTTTCCAGCATCTTTTGTCTCCAGAGTTTTTAATGATCACCATTCTAACTGGTGTGAGATGGTATCTCAATGTAGTTTTGTTTAGCATTCCTCTAATGACCAGTGATGATGAGCATTTTTTCATAAGTTTATTGGCCTCCTGTATGTCTTCTTTGTAAAGTGTCTGTTCATATCCTTTGCCCACTTTTGAATGGGCTTGTTTTTTTTTGTTTTTTTTGTTTTTTTTTTTTGTTTGTTTGTTTGTTTGTTTGTTTTTTGTTTGTTTGTTTGTTTGTTTGTTTTTTCCAGTTCTGTGAAGAAGGTAATTGGTAGCTTGAAGAAGAGATTGTTGAATCTGTAAATTACTTTGGGCAGTATGGCCATTTTTACTAAATTGATTCTTCTAAACTATGAACGTGAAATGTTTTTCCATCTGTTTGTATCCTCTCTTCTCTTGTTGAGCAGTGGCTTGTGGTTCTCCTTGAAGAGGTCCTTTATGTTCCTTGTTAGTTGTATTCCTTTGTGGCAATTGTGAATGGCAGTTCATTCTTGATTTGGCTCTCTTCAAGTCTTTTATTGGTGTATATGATTGCTTGTGATTTTTGCACATTGATTTTGTATCCTGAGACTGCTGAATTTGTTTATCAGTTTCAGAAAATTTTGGGCTGAGGTGATGGGGTCTTCTAGATATACACTCATGTCGTCTGTAAATAGAGACAATTTGACTTCCTCCTTTCCTATTTGAATAACCTTTATTTCTATTTCTTGCCTGATTGCTCTGGCTACAATTTCCAGTACTATATTGAATAGGAGTGGTGAAAGAGGGCATCCTTGTCTAGTGCCAGATTTCAAAGAAAAAGATCCCAGTTTTTGCCCATTCAGTATAATATTGGCTGCTGATTTGTCATAAATAGCTTGTATTATTTTTAGATACTTTCCATCAATACCTAGTTTATTGAGGGTTTTTAGTATAAAAGGCTGTTGAATTTTGTCAAAGGCCTTCTCTGCATCAATTCAGATAATCATGTGGTTTTTGTATTTGGTTCTGTTTATGTAATGGATTACATTTATAGACTTGTGTATGTTGAACCAGCCTTGCATCCTTGGGATGAAGCCTACTTGATCATGGTGAATAAGCTTTTTGATATGCTGTTGCAATCAGCTTGCCAGTATTTTATTGAAAATTTCTGCAGCTATGTTTATCATGGATATTTGCCTGAAGTTTTCTTTTCTTGTTGAGTCTCTGCCGGGTTTTGATATCAGGATGATGTTGGTCTCATAAAATGATTTGGGAAGAATTCTCTCTCTTTGGATTATTTGGAATAGTTTCAGAAGGAATGGTACCTACTCTTCTTTTTATGTCTGGTAGAATTTGGCTCTGAACCCATCTGGACCTGGGCTTTTCTTGGATGGTAGGCTCTTAATTTCTGCCTCAACTGCAGACATTGTTATGGGTCTGTTTAGGGTTTTGGATTATTTCTGGCTTAGGCTTGGGAGAAAGCAAGTATCCAAAAATTTATCCATTTCTTCCAGGTTTACTAGTTTATGTGCATAGAGTTGTTGGTAATAATCTCTGATGTTGGTTAGAATTTATGTAGAATCTGTGGTGATATTTCCTTTATCATTTTTTATTGCATCAGTTTGGTTATTCTCTCTCTCTCTCTCTCTCTCTCTTTTTTTTTTTTTTAATCTGGCTAGTGTTCTATTTTGCTGATCTTTTAAAAAAAAAAAAAAAAAACAAAAACAGCTCCTGGATTTATTGATTATTTGAAGGGTTTTTTGTGTCTCTATCTTTTCCAGTTCTTCTCTGATTTTAGCTATTTTTTGTCGTCTGCTAGGTTTTGAGGTTTTTGTTTTGTTTTGTTTTTGTTTTTTTTTTAATCTTTCTCCTCTAGCTCTTTCAATTTTGACTATAGGGTGGCAATTTTAGATCTCTCCTTCCTTCTAATGTGGGCACTTATTGCTATTATTTTTCTCTAGAGACAGCTTTAAATGTGTTCCAGAGATGCTGGTATATTCTGTCATCATTCTCTTTGATTTCAAAGAACATCCTTATTTCTGCCTTCATTTCATTGTTTATTCAGTCAACATTCAATAGCCAGTTGTTCAGTTTCCATGAAGCTGTGTGATTCTGAGTTAGTTTTTTAAATTTTGAGCTCTGACTTGATTGCACTGTGGTCTGAGAGACTGTTTGTTATGATTTCCATTATTTTGCATTTCCCATGGAGTGATTTACTTCCAATTATGTGGTCAATTTTAGAGTAGTTGTGATGTGGTGTTGAGAACAATGCATATTCGGTGGATTTGGGGTTAAGTGTTCTCCAAATATCTATTAGGTTTGTTTGGTCCAGATCTGAGTTCAAGTCCTGGATATCCTTGTTACTTTTTCTGTCTGGTTGATCTGTCTAATATTGACAATAAGATGTTAAAATCTCCCACTATTATTGTAAGTGGATACTTTAAAATTTCTAAAGACTTTGTAAGTCATTAGAAACTTCCCTCATGTATCTGGGTGCTCCTGTATTGTATGCATATATATTCAGGATCGTTAACTCTACTTGTTGCATTGATCCTTTTACCATGATGTAATGTTCATCTTTGTCTCTTTTGATCTTTGTTGCTTTAAAATCTATTTTATCAGAGATGAGAGTTGCAACTGCTGATTTTTTTTTTTTTTTTTTTTTTTTTTCCCTCCATTTGCTTGGTAAATCTTTCACCATTTCTTTATTTTGAGCCTTTGTGTATCCTTGCATGTGAAATGGGTTTCCTGGATACAGCACACCAATGGCTTTTTGCTTTTTATCCAATTTGTCAGTCTGTGTCTTTTGATTGGGGCATTTAGTGTATTTACATTTAGGGTTAATTTTGTTATGTGTGAATTTGATACTGCCATTTTGGTGCGAACTGGCTGTTTTGTCCATTAGTTGATGCAGACTCTTCATTGTGTTGATGCTCTTTAACATTTGGCATGATTTTGGAGTGGCAGGTACTGGTTGTTCATTTCTATGTGTAGAGCCCCTTTCAGGAGCTCTTGTAAAGCAGGCCTGGTGATGATGAAATCTCTGAGTACATGCTTGTTTGCAAAGAATATTATTTTCTTCACTTATGAAGCTTAGTTTGGCTGGATACAAGATTCTGGGTTGAAAGTTCTTTTCTTTATGGATGTTGAATATTGGCAACCACTGTCTTCTGGCTTGTAGGGTTTCTGCTGAGAGATCTGCAGTGATTCTGATGGACTTCCCTTTGTGGGTAACCTGATCTTTCTCTGTGACTGCCTTTAGCATTTTCTTCTTCATTTCAACCCTGGTGAATCTGACAATTATGTGCCTTGGTGTTTTTCTCTTGAGGAATATTTTTGTGTTGCTCTCTTTATTTTTAGACTTGAATATTGGCCTAGGCTGCTAGGTTGAAAGCATTTTCTTGTATAATATCCTAAGAAGTATTATCCAGATTGGATTCATTCTCTTCGTCTCATTCAGGTACACCTAGCAAACATAGATGAGGTCTTTTCACATAGTCCTACGTTACTTGGAGATTTTATTCATTCCTTTTTCCTCTTTTTACTCTAATTATGCCATCTTGTTTTATTTCATTGAGTTGATATTCAACTTCTGATATCTTTTATTTTGCTTGGTCAATTTGGCTGTTGAAACTTGTGCATGCTTCACTAAGTTCTCATGTTGTGTTTTTCAACTCCAGCAATTCACTTATACTCCTTTCTAAGTTGGGCATTCTCGTTAGTATTTCTTCATATCCTTTTTTCAGTGTTCTTAAATTCTTTGCATTGTGTTAGAACATGTTCTTTAGCTCACAGAAGTTTCTTACTACCCAACTTTTGAAGCCTGATTCAGTCGTTTCATCACACTCATTCTCCATCCAACCTTGTTCTCTTGCTGGTGAGGAGTTTCCCTTGTAGGAGGAAAGGTGTTCTGGTTTCAGGTGTTTTTATCTTTTTTGCACTGGTTTCTTCACATCTTTATGGATTTATCTACCTGTTATTTTCATAATTGCTGACTTTCAGATTGGGTCTCTGAGTGTGCATTCTGTTTGTTGATAATTAAGTTATTTCTGTTTCTTAGTTTTTCTTCTAACAGTCTGTCCCCTCTGCTGTAGGACTGCTGAGGTCTACTCCAGGCCCTGCTTGCCTGGGGATAACCTGCAGCAGCTGCAGAATAGTAAGGGTTGCTACCAGTTTCTTCTTCTGCTATCTTTGTCTCAGAAGAATACTTGCCAAATGTCAGTCTGATTTCTCCTTTATGAGGTGACTTTTTGGATATACAGGGGTGAGGGAGCTGCTTGAGGAGAGAGTCTGTCCTTTATAGGAGCTCAAGTGCTGAGCTGTGAGCTCCATTGTTCATTCAGAGCTGCTGGGAAGGTATGTTTAGGTCTATTGCAGCAGAACTCATAAACCGCTTTTTGTTCCCAAGTGCTCAGTTCCAGGGAGTTTGGTCTTCATTTATGAGTTTCCGTTGTGTGGCTGCCTTTTTTTTCTTTCTTTTTAGGACTGCCCTGTCCAGCAAGGAGGCAGCCTAGTCACTGTCTGCCTGCAGAGGCTTTGCTGAGCTGCTGTGGGCACCGCTCAGCTGCCATGTCAACTTCCCTGCAATCCTGTTTACATGCGTGTAGTTAGAACTGCCTCAGCAATGGTGGCCCACCTTTGTATTGGTGGACTCTCTCTGTAATGGTAGGTTGCTTTGGCAACAGCGGGTTGACTTGGCAATGGCAGGTAGCCTCAGCAATGCTGGGTTGCCTTGGCAATGGTAGGTTGCCTCAGCAATGGCAGACTACATCAGTAGTGTTGGAGTGCCTCGGTAATGGCAGACACCCATCCCCCACAGAGCTGTACTGTTTCATGTTCAGCTGCACTTGCTGTGAAACTTTCAATGCAGATAGTTTCAGATTGCTGTTCTATTTTCAGGGTGTTGTTAGCTGAGCCTGATCACCTGGCTCCCTGCCACAGAGTCTTTTATTTTCTTTTTTATTTGAATAGTTGACTCTATTTCAGGTGTTCCAGTCGCCTGTTGAATAGGATCTGGGATCTGTGTGATTTCCTGTGCAGCGACTCACTGCACTGGCTTAAACAGCAGTGCTAAGATTTGTGGCACTTTTTGCCCAGGAATCTCCTGACCTGTCTTCCTGTTAAGTCCTCTCTTTAATCAGATGCACGGGCAACTTCTTGGGGCTCCAAATGCCAGACAAAAGGGCACACGGAACGGTTTATTTTGTACAAAGAACTGCTAGCCAAGGTGGTGACAAAGAAACTGTGTGGGGAAAAGCAGCCATGCTGACGAAAAGAAATTCACCTGCCAAAGCAGCCACACTGGTGACCCATGGGACTTCTCTGCCTTGTAATCTTCTGGTCCATGGGCAATAAAAATACAGCATCCACTCACCCTCTGTGCTTTCACTGGGAGCTGCAAATCCAAGCTGTTTTAAAATGGCCATCTTGAATCTTCTTTGATGGCACACATATTTAAAATAATGACTGGAATGATGACTCATGATATTATAATAGGGCATATAATGAATGAAAAGATGTTTTACAAATTTCCAGGAATTATATACAGTTTCCAAACAGATAATATTTTATTTATACAAATATGACTGAAGGAAGATTAAACATCTTTGCTTATTTGTATATTTTCCACAGTGCTTATATGAAACTCTCTACCATATACTAGCATTCCATAGTAGATTAGATAATTTATGAATACACCATATTATAATTTCTGCAGGCATATGTTTTCTTATAGTGCACTACCTCATTATTTTAGAAAGAATGTTTTTCAACACACCAAAAAACCTTTAGTCTCTCTGTAAAAATAGGAAGTTACAAGTATATAAAATTTCATTTTTTGTTTAGTAATTGATGTGATAGAATTTTATTTTTATTTATAATCTTGGCATTTAATAAATATGTTTTATTTAACATATTTTAATGTTGCAAATTACCAGTAAGATTTTTTAGCCAGTTTTAGGCAAATTTTCTGTAAAACAATTATTATTACAATTATTTTGGTCATAATAATTGTAACAATTTAAATCAAACTCTAAGCTTTAAGATTTTAAGTATCTAGTAAATATCAATTGGTTCAACTAGTAACCAAATAAAATAAAAACCTATACCTGTTTTACATTTAATAGTGACAAGTCTAAAGACATACTTGTTTTATTAAGCCAAAAACATTAAATTAGTTCTACTTACCAAATAGACTCTACTTGAAAAATATTTGGATTGGTTTCTATATTATGTGGGTGGTTTTGAAATATATAACTTATAAGTTCTTTTTTTTTTTCAAACAAATTTGGAATAAAGCACTTTTAAATAATTTCAGAAATTAATTTTTTATTGCCATCCACAGGTGTGGAAATATCACATATAGAAAATATATGCAAACATACAGACAGATTAAAGAAGAGATTTTATAGCATTAATTCTAAAATTGTAGCCACAAATTAGGCATTGATATTGTATGAGTAATTTTAGGTGTTCACTGGACAGGGTTAAGGGATACTCACATTGCTGGCAAAGTACCATATCTGTGTATATTTGTGAAGGTGTTTCTGGAAGTTTCTTAAGAACCTCTAATAATTTAGTCATCATTCTCTCATTAGTATTGAGAGGGAGTCTTCACTAAATTAAAATATTCTTATTTGATATAATTATTTTTATAAAAGTATATCTTCTATTCTGTTTTCAGGAGTTCTATTATGTTTATATTTTCTGAAAATAATGAGTTCAAAATAGTCCTCCATGTAAGAAGTATATTTTGTGTTAATGTATTCTGGTTTTCTACTGTCATATCTGGGGGTGGCATATTCCGGTCTTCTACACTGTATTCCATAATTGTTTTACCATCATGCACTCCACCCACAATGAATACACCTTAGTATATCCTCCAGATAATTGTAATGTTTTCTTAATAGTTTATCAGTTCCAGCAAATATAGTTCAGCCATGCTATCTTCTTTACTGTAATTTTTAGTTTCTTAATGATATATGTGTTTGAATATCTTTCTGTTTATTAGCCCTCTTTGTGTCTTCATTAGTGAGTTATCTGCTTAGCTCTTTACTCATTTTTAATTGAATAATCTGTTTTATTTATATTTCAAGATTTCTTTGTATATTTTGAGTGCAAGTTGTTGCTTAGATCAGCATTTTTCAGGTATTCCTTCTCAGTCTATGTCTTGTCTTCCTATTTACTGAACAACAATTTCACAGAGTGTAAATTTTTAGTATGAGAATGTCTACATTGTTAATTATTTTTTCTCTTATAAATTGGCTTCAATGTCATATGTTACAACTCAGTGCCAAATCCAGGTCACATTTCACATAGCTTTCTTTCTGGTCTTTCTTGTAGAATTTTTATAATTCTGCATTTTAAGCTTCAAGATATGTTGAGGACATGTTTTTTATAAGTTGTAAAGTTTTACTCTATTCATTTTTCATTATTCCCTGTTAATGGTTTCATAATTAAAAACAAACAAAGAGATAGCAGAATAATAGGCTCCAATTCAGTTTGAATTTTCAAAACGATAATGTTGAGCCATCTGAACTCTGGCTTCTTTGGTGCTGCAGGCAAGCCAAGAAAGGGTGCCTGGCTGCAACACTGTGACTACAGGGGTCCTGCAGTTATGCCAGTCATGAGCAGAAAGATGCCAGAGCCTGCCATTTCAGACCTTAGGAGTGCTTCAGTGTTAAGGGTCTGACACTTGATAGGATCAGAGCTATGTTCCCCTCAGCTCAGTCAGGAGAAACCCCACCTCACTCTGGAATAGCTGGGGGTAGAGGTAAGTAAAATCCTTCCTCTGACCTTTAAGGATCAAAGGCCCAATAGAAGAGCTTGGTGTACAAAATTAGAGATAAATAATGCTATGGTTTCCAGTGCTCCATAAGGCCTTTCTTTACACCCAATGCATGGGGGCCACAATTTAAGGTCAACACCAGGTACTCATGACACAAATACAACATCCTTCAAAAATTATGACATCTATAATACAAATATAACATTGATAAACTAATGTAACATTGTAATACAGTTTTAACATCAGTAATGTAAAATGTAACACTGATAGTACTGATCTAACATTCCCTAATATAGCTGTAACACTCATAGTAGCAATAAAACACTTATAATATCAATGTAGCATTTGCAACAAAAATGCAACAATTGTACTACTTACCTAACACCCATAATACAACTGTAATACTCACAATACCAATATAGAATCTGCAATACTAATAAAACATCTGTAACACTGATGTAGCATCTGTAATGCTGTCCTTATACCTGTAATTCAACTGTAACACTCATAATATCAATATACCATTCATAATGCTTACATATCATCCACAATACAACTGTAACATAATACCATAATACCAACATACCATAATAACAATATATCATCCACAATACCAATGTAACAACTATAATACTGATGGAAAAACAGTAATACTGAAGTAGCACCTGAAATACTAATATAACACTCATAATATTAACACAATATTTATAATACAAATAGATCATAACACTGATATAACACCCATAATTACTAATGTAACACCTGTTATACATATGTAATACCTGTAATAATGACTTGACATTTCTACTCTTACCAAAGTATTTGGTTTCATAGCTTCCACTGAGTTGGATTTACCCTCTATAATGAACTTTTTTGCTGTTGCCTCTGCTTTAGTGACATGATATAAACATAATTATTTTATTTAAAAAAAAAAACTTTACTTCTCAGTAATTTCATATTTCTAGGAAACTTGCAATAGCATTTAGTATGGTTTTTCCTTTTTTCCAAATTTTCCAGTAATTATTGCTGTGCCAGATTTTCAGCTTCATGCAAAATTGCCTGGTGTGTTTTATCAAAATGAAGACAATGCCTCAGGTTATCGTCATATAACTACCAAAGCAGGAAAATACACAGTTTCTACATGAAAGTCCAATCCACATACCCATTTTACTTCAACACCTCCCTCAACTGGGAGAAAAAGTCTCCTTTCATGTGAGTGCATGTTCCTTTTTCTGGAACTGTTGCTGAGACACCCTCAGTTTTCACAACCCCAATGTTTGTAAAGAGCAGTGGTAACCCCAATCTGTGTCTACTCAGAATTTTTTTCTGAACAGATGGGGACTTTAGATTCCTGGATGGAACACCCTCGTGTACTACTGTACTCTCCTTAGTGCAGCCCACCTGAGGGATTGCAATCCATCCTGCCACCACTAGCAAACTCACTTGGTAATAGCAAAATATTCATTTACAAATGCAAATTTTATCCTGTCACTCTCCTGATTTTATTTTTTAAATTTACAATGGCTGGACACCCCAAGTACTCCTTCCTGTTTTACTCTTCCATTTCGTTAACTCAACTGCCTGCAGTCTCCTCTGCTCTCACTTGTGGGAACACAGGTTCTTGGGTGTCATAGCGATTTTATTGTGCGTTTTCTCAACTCAGTGACCCAGTGCCCACTGTTAGCTGATTTTCTAAGGCCTAAAAGGCACAACAGTTGTAATACTTAAATGTAGAAAAGTTCATGTGTTGTATCTAAAAATAAAATATTATTGATCATTTGTTAGGTCACTTAAGAGATAATAAAAATTATGAAACACAATTTCTAAATCTGGGAAATAATAGTTAATAAAATAAAAATTGTCGTTTGGGATAATTATTAAATAAAAAATCTTGCTTCCAAAGAAAAGTGACACAGTTAATTATAGAAATTTCATATGAATATATTGTACAGACTATTGTCTTGCTATATTCTCTGTATGTAATTAGTTACAAGGTATTTTAGGTTTAAAACTTTTATTTTAGATAGTCTACCAGTACAGTTAACTGACAAAATGTTCTAGTCCACATCATGAATATATATATATATATATATATATATATATATATATATATATATGTATATATACGTATATATATATACATATATATATATATTTGTAAAATTTTCTATCTGTACAATGAATCAATATTATATTATGTTTGTAAAGCTCCCTATATGTACAATAAATCAATTAAAGTTAGACATTTAAACATTTGAATTATTAGTATTTAAATGTAATGAGAAAATGTAATTATGTCACAGCTTTGTAGGGGACTTGGGGCAGGTATATATCCATATACCTCATGAACCCAATGGCTCCCTGTGTTACTTCCTGCTGGATGGAAATTTGTAACCCATGAAGACTGAGTGATAATCTATTACTTTTATTGGAAACTCTAGTCCAGCAGGAAACTCTTCATTTCAAATTTATTTTTTTTTTGTCAGCTATTTTCTTTTTTATCCAAGGAAGGTGGGGCTCAACTAGACTAATTTGACCACACAGAATCATATGACTATGGGAAAAAGTGTTACAGAAAACACTTAGTGCAGCAAAGTGTTTACATGTTTGCACATTTTTTTTAGTTGCTTGTTTTCCATATGCATGTCTCTTTGGTGAAATGTGTGTTCAACTATTTCTCCATTTTGTAATTGAATTGTTTGTCTTTTTTTGCATGTAGTTGAGTAATACATGTTCTTTACATATTGTGAACAACAGACAGTTGTCACGTAAATAACATGCAAATCTGCCTTTCTCTGGCATGTCTTTTCACTTGCTTGGTAGTGTCTTTTGATGCAGAAAAGTCTAATTTTGCAGAAATTATTTCTTTATTTGCCTTTGATTTTGGGATTAGATCTCAGAAACTACTGCTGAATCTAGGTTGTAAAATTTTATTCCTAAAATTTATATTGTCTTCCAGAGTTTATTATTTTCAATATGGAGGTTTTTGAATTATTTTAGTTAAATTTTGTACACGTTGTAAGGAAAGGGTACAATTTATTTGTCTGAATGTGGATAATCAGATATCTAACAGCATTTGTTGAATTTAATGGTCTTGGCTGTATGTCAAAAATCAATGAACCAAAGAGGTATAAATGAATCCAATATTTAGTTTCCTTTATCTATCTATGTTTGTCCTTATGCTAATATTATGCTGTTTTGCTTACTGCTGCTTTTTAGTAACATTTGAAATTGAGAAATGAAAGTCTCCAAGTTGGTTTCATTTGCAAGAATATTTTGGCTATTCAGCATCTCTTGAAATTCATATGAATGTTATGACTGTCTTGCCTATTTCTGCAAAAGAGTTTGATATTTCATAGGAATCACAATAAATTTACAGATTGCATTGTGTATTATTGCCACCTTACAAAATATCATCTTATAATCCAGAAACATGTAGTGTCTTTAAATATACTTATAGTTTCTTGAATTTATTTAAGTAGTATTTTGTAATTTTCCATATCTAAGTCTTGCACCTTGGATCAATTTATTTTTGAAAACTTTATTATTATTATTATTATTACTACTACTACTACTACTACTAATGCTACAGCTACTGCTACTGCTACTACTACTGAGGTGGAAGTGTCAGGATGTATTTATAGTTCACTGCAACTTCAAACTCTTTGGCTTAAACAATCCTCCCACCTGGCCTCCCAAAGTACTAAAAAATTATAGACATAAGCCACCATGTTTACCCACTATTTTTTTCTTACTCGTTTGAAAGTTGCCACAAATGCTTCACTTGACAGTCAATAAAATTATACTACTTTGAATTGCCTGAAAGGTACGATGCACAAGATCTCTATGTCATATAGTTTAGTCATGGACCTCCTGGGTAGTTTAAAAATCACCTATACATTAGTATACTTGTTTATTTCTCAGTCTGTCAACATGTCCTTAGTTTGTTATATTGTGAGCAAATTATAACTCTGCTATGCAAAAAACAAAACAAAAAAAAAACTTTTCTCATCATTAATTTTATAGTTACATTGCATATGAGAAATGCACTATCTATGAAGAACAAAAAACAACTCAACTGCAGAACTTAAACACTGAAGAGTTAACAGTTTATTATAATTTATTTCATTATATCAATTTATTATTTTTCTATAGAATCAGTTATATTTATATACATGGGATTACAGGTATGAACCTTCAGGCTTGGATATTTTTTGTATTTTGTGTAGGGATGGGGTTTCTCCATGTGAGTCTGATGGGTCTGGAATTCCTGACCTCAGGTTATTCACGTGACTCAGCTTCCCAAATTGCTAGGACTACAGTCATGAGCAACATCACCTAGGCATATTATGTTTTCAAATAATTCTACTTTAATTCCTCAAAAACATGATTAGTTTCTGGTTAGTCCCATTGCCACTACAGCTCAGATCCCAGTGTAGCAGCACAGTCTTTGCCACTATAGCTCAGATCCCAGTGTAGCAGTGCAGTCTCCACATCAGCGATTCCCTCCACTGCCAGCTGCCTGCACCTATGGATTTCAGAGTAGTTGAAGATTAGCAGTCTGTTTTTTTTTTTTATTTTTATTTTTATACACAAAATTGTTGTCTTGATTTTATTTTTATTTAGTTTATTGCTAGTGTATGAAAATAAATTTTTGTGTTTTGATATTTTGTCCTATACATTTGCTTAATTTGTTTACTAGATTTTATAATTTTTTGTTAGTTCCATATGATTTTCTGTATATGAGATTATGAGATCTGTGAGTATACAGTTTTACTTTTTCTTTTTACATATGAATGGCTTTGTGTATATTTTTCTCTAATTGTTCTGGACAGAACTTCAAGTGCAGTGTGGAACACAGTTGTGAAAGTGAATATCATTGCTGTGTTTCTCAACTTAAAGCTTTGTTTCCCAACAGTTCAGATTATTATTCTTAGGGGATTTATAAAAAGATGTTTTATCATGTGAAAGATATTCAATCACGTTTGTTGAATGTTTTATTATTAAATATGTTGGTATGTGTCTTTTAAAAGAGATAATGTTAGCATGTTAAAAAAAATCATTGATTTACCGAAAAAATAACCATTGTGTTGTATAAGGTCTTTACTATGTAGCAAATCCCCTGTACTATTATTCAGTTAAACATTATGTCTATAATTATTGGATGTATTAACATTTGTTTTTCTGTCCCAGTGAATTCATATGTTTAATTCAATACTCATTTGGAATTACACAGAGATGTGGCTTGATGTGCTACTATGGGCATAAGGGGTGACAAGTTGGAATCATAGAGAATATATTTAATTTATTTTTTTTCAATAATGACGGAGTAACATTAGGAATAGGATAGAAGGCAAGGGTTAGGAATAGGAGCTTACAATTGCAGAACTAAAATTAATGTGAGATTGACAGTTAGTGCTTGAGTTGTGTTAGCGGTTATTGTTGTGATAGAGTTAGGGTTAAGGTTAAAATTCGGATTAGGGTCAAGGGATAATGTTAGGAGTAAGCTTAGGATCAAAATTAGAGTTAGAAGTTATGTTTGGGGTTGGGTTATGCTTCGATTTGGGGTAAAATACAGAACTATAGTTAGAGATTAGGGATTAGGGTAGGATTAGTTTCTGGCTTAGGGACATTGCAAGGGTTGGCGTAAGTGTTCATAGAGATAAGGCAAAGGTGAGGGTTAGGGTTAGAAGGCTACTGTGTTACTGTTAGGGTGGGCATTTAGGGTTAGGGTTAAAATAAGGCTAACAATTCAGTTTAGTGTTGAGCTCGGGTTCTGGTTAGTGTTTTCTGTGTTTAGGATTAGAGTTAGGGTTTGGGTCAGATTAGGATTGAAGAAGAGATTAGGTGTAGGTTTAGTGTAAAGTTTAGGTTAGGCTTGAAGTTTGAGGTTAATATTAGGGTTGGGTTTATTGTGTAAGTCTTATGGTTAGAGATAATATTAGGGTTTGATTACTCTTAGGATTTACAGTTAGGCTTAGGGTCAGAGTTTAGTGTTCGGTTTATTATTAGGTTTTAGAGGTTGGGTTATGTTTCATGTTAGGGGTTATATGGATTATTTTTAATCTGAAGGGTTGAATTTAGCCTTAGGTTTTTGGTTAATACTATGATTAGGATTAATGTTTATGTTTATGGCAGGTTATAGTATTTATGGTTAAGTTTAGTCTTAGTTTTAGAGTGTTAGAAGGTTCTTGTTATTAGTTAGCGTTATCTTTAGTGTTTAGTGTGTATGATTATTGTTAATGTTAGGCTTTAGTGTCTCCTGTTAGCTTAGGGTTTACTTTTTGTTTTAGAGTTATGTGTATGATTACATCAAGATTATAATTAGGTTTAAGATATTTTTGGTTGGGGTTATGATTTTGATTAGAGAGTGTTATGTTTAGGGTTGGAGTTGGGATAGGGTTGGAAGTACTGTTATGATTATAATTAGCAGTTAGCATTAGGGTTAGTGTTAAGGTTATATACTTAAGGCTTAGAGTATAGGGCTAACAATTATGGTTGGAGTCCATGCTTATATTTTGTTGTAAGTATTAGAGTTAGGCTTAGAGTCAGGCTTTGATTACTGTTTGGGTGCAGGTCTTGCTTTGGTATTAGCAGTTAGAATTTGGTATTAGAGTTCATTGCTCTGTGTTGTTCAAGTCTGTGTTAGGATTAGGGTTTTATGGTTAGTTTTTATATTGGGTCTGTGATTCGTATGTTGGGGTTACATATAGGGCCAGAATTAGGTTTAGAGCTTCGGGTGCTGTTTAGTGTTACATTTCGGTTAAGAGTTAGAATTATATTTAGGATTAGAAATTTGTGATTATGATTTCAATTGTTGGGTGTTAGGCTTCGTTTTCAGCATTTAGTGTTACGACTGGATTTTCTCTTGAGTTTTGCTTAGAATTTTATGGTTAGGGTTAAGATTACATTTATTGCTAAGGTTATGGAACAGGGATAGCTTTGTGTTTGGGATTGTGTTAGGGTTAGGGTAGGTTAATGGTTAGGGTAGTTTTAGGATTAGGATTTTCCTTTATGGCTAGAGTTCATATTAGGGTTTGGGTTCGGTTTAGTTTTAGGGATAGTGTTATAGGGCTAGGGTTAGTGTTAGATTTAGTGTTTGTGTTAGGGGTAGAGATAGTGGTAGAGTTCATTGTTAGTATTAGTGTTTTAATATTAGTGTTTAGGTTCATTTTTGGGTTTGGGTTAAGATTTGCATAGGGTTATGTTCAGCATCAGTGTCAGCCTCAGTTTCAGGGTCATGGGTTAGGTTTAGGTTACAATTTATGCTCTGGGTTAGTTTAGAATTATGAGTTAGGGTTGGGGTGGCAAGTCAGGACTTTGGTTGGAGTTAGGGCTATTAGTTAGTGTCAGAGGTTTAAGATTAGTGTAGGGTTAGGGTATGGTTAAATTTAGGGTTAGTGGTAGAAGCTGAAGTTAACGGTTTTTGTTAGGTTTACAGTATTAAGATGATGTTTTTAGTTTTAGTCTTAGGTTTAATGTTAGAGTTGTGTTTAGGGTTAGGTTTTACCGTTAGGGCTAAGGTGTAGGATGAATACTTAAGATTAATATTAAGGTTAGGGCTATGTTTGGTGTTAGTGTTAGTGTTTGGGTTAAAATGATGGTTTGGGGTAGGTTTCAGATTAGGGTTAGGGGTAGGTTTAGTATTAGGTTTGGGGCTAAAGGTATGTTTCAGTTTATGAATATCATTCAGTTTCGTTTGTGTTCATGTTTAAGATTAAGGATTTAGGGTCATTGTTAGGGTTTGGGTGGTAGTTATAGAGGTTAGCTTTAGGGTTAGATGTATTTTTCTGTACCACCTATATTCATCAGTGGATCAGTCAGCATACTCTTTTTGCCCTTTGAAACCCATTTGCACTCCAGACATACTCAGATTTTGAAATAACCTGTCTTCAAAGTGTAGCTACCAACTGTGGCCTTCTCTTCACTGATAGTTTGACACTAATTGGAATTTCATGCCTGCAGATAGTTGGGTCTCCTCTCAACTAAGGAGGGTGTAAGGCACTGGGAGTTTGAACACACCTGTCTCCCTCCCCGCTTGAAAATTACATTATCAGAATATGCTCATCATCTAGCTCTGCCTTGGAAATCCTGTCTGCACCGGCACCTAGCCCACCTTGGAAATCCCCTCTGCACTCAGCACTTAGCCTGCTCACCAAAAATCCCACCTACTTACAAATAGCAGCTTGCCCCATCCACATCCTCTTTCTCCAAATCCAATTGAATGCCTTCATTCCTGATAACACACCACTCCTGAGAGGAGTCAGGCATGACTTCCCTGGTCCTTCTCCCCAGAACCACAGAACCTCACCTGGGAGATGAATAAACTGGCATCTAATTTTCTTGAGCTGGCCTCAGTTTTCTCAATTTTAACTTGGCAATAAACGTACAAAGAATAAACTTTACAAGTAGCGCCAAAACTCTGGAAGGAGTTGTACAACCTCTCCTGGGGGAAACTGACTCCTCCAAATGAAGCCAGACCAGGGAACCACTTCATCACAAGGTAACAGGGAACTGCTCCGTTGCAAGGTAAGACTCCTGTTACCCACAACCTCTCTTGCTGCCTGCCTCATGGACTTCCTGCTCGCTATTGTGGCTGCATCAGGAACTACTTCTTGTTTCTCATCATGGGCCTGGGGCACCAGTCTCGTCTCACCATGTGTCCCAGGCCCCAGCCTCATCTCAAGGACCTGAGTGTAGAGGAGATGTCTCTACTCTTTTGTCTTCTCCCCATGAGGCATTCTGGGGGTCAGAAATTTGAGGGAGATGTCTCCACCTTCTGGAACCCTCTCGTATTCTCATGGACTCCCTGCTCATAACCACAGTCATGTCACGAACTCCTTCTCACTTCTCCCCATGGGCCCGGGGCCCCAGTCTCATTTCACCATGGGCCTGGGGCCCCAGTCTCATCTAGAGGACTTGACCAGAGAGGATACATCACTACTCTCTTGTCTTCTCCCTGTGAGGGGATTCTGGAGGTCAGGAATTTGAAAGAGACATCCCCATCTTCCTGAACCCTCTCCAGTGTTCAGTAGGGCAGTTCGAGACAGCTTTCGAACATCTCCGCAACAGCGGCCAAAGTTTAGGTCAGGCGTCCTGAAACTTTTTACACAGGAGGCCAGTTCACTGTCCCTCAGACCATTGGAGGGCCGCCACATACTGTGCTCCTCTCACTGACCACCAATGAAAGAGGTACCCCTTCCTGAAGTGTGGCACAGGGGCAGATAAATGGCCTCAGGGGGCTGCATGCGGCCCACAGGCCATAGTATGGGGATGCCTGGTTTAGGTATTCAGAAGCCCGTTTGTAAACCCCAATCCTGCCCAACAGCAGGACCAGATCTCTGGCTTATGGTACTAAAACATCTATCTCAAATTCTCAGATCAGCCTGTTTGGCATATAAGGCCTCGTTAAGTGAATAACTCTGTTTTATTTCTTTCTCTTCTTCTACTGAGGTCTCACTGTCTCTCTCTCTCTTTTTCTTTCTTCTTATAATTGTTACACTGTTACAGCCTGTAATCTCTGTCAGCCACCCTCCGGGAAAGGAGTACTTCTGCCTGTGTTGGGTATAAGACATTTCCATATTCGATTCTAACCCCTGACTACCCCACAAGAGTGAACCATGGGCAATCAAAAGTCCCCCCACCCAGACCCTAAATCACCATTAGGATGTCTAATCCAAAATCTACCCAAACTAGGTATTTCCATGAAAAATAAAAGACTGCTGTTTCTCTCCACCTTGGCCTGGCCACAGTATCCCCTAGACAACCAATCTAAGTGGCCTCCAGAGGGCATGCTCAACTTTAATGCCCTGAAAGATCTAGACAACATTTTCCAAAAGAACAGTAAATGGTCAGAGATCCCCTAGGTGCAGGCTTTCTGGTACCTTCGCTCCCAGCCGGCCCCCTGCTTCTCTTGTTCCTCCTCCCAGGTTCTGTTAGCCAAAACCCCACCCTTGCCCTCAGCCATGCCTGGCTCTGCACTCTCTGAAGACCCTTAAGACCTGTCCTGTCCTGCCCACTTTGCCAACACCCCCTTCTTATGAGAGGCCTCAACCCCCCACTCTTCTTCTCCTTTCCAAAACCCTAATATAACTTCCCTTGTCAGTGCTCATACCTGCACTCATAACCCCCACTCCTCTGTCCTTTGTGTGAGGTAGCCAGAGCAGAAGGCATTGTCTGAGTGTACGTCCCCTTCTCTCTCTGTGATCTGTCAGCTATTGAAAAATGCCTGGGGTTATTCTCTACCAATCCTACCGCTTATACCAAACAATTTTTTTACCTCACCCAGACGTACAACCTAACCTGGCATGACACCTATGTGATCCTGTCTTCCACTCTCACTCCTGATGAGCGTCACCACATTCTTACAGCGGCCCAAGCTCACACTGATCAGGTACATCTCAAAAACAATGAAATGCCAGTAGGTGCAGTGGCGATCCCCGAGGCCAACCCTAATTGGGACTATCAAACCAGTCAAAACGGCCGCTGCCATAGATACCAAATGTTACAGTGCCTCCTAGCAGGCATGCAAAGTCCATCTCAAAAGGTAGTTAATTATGGCAAGTTAAGGGAAATAACTCAGGGTCCTGATGAAAACCCAGCTGCCTTCCTAGACTGATTAAGTAATGCTATGACCCTCCATACCCAGCTAGATGTGGCCTCCTTAGCAGGGGCTACAGTCCTAGCCACCCACTTCATCTCCCAGTAAGCAGCTGACATGAGGAAACTTAAAAAAAAAAAAAAAAAAAAAAAAAAAAAAAAACAAGGAGGGCCCCCAAACTCCCATACAGGACCTGGTGAACATGGCACTTAAAGTTTTCAATGGCTGAGAGGAACAGGCTGAGGCCACCCACCAGCCCGGTTTACAGCAAAAGGTAGGCCTTCAAACTTGAGCTCTTGTAGCAGCCCTGAGGCAGGCAGCCCACTGAACATTTGGTGGAGGGGGTCCATCAAAATACTTTCAAAATTAGGCAAAGGCCCCACCTTGGCCCTGTTTTAGATGTGACCATGAGGGACACTGGGCATGGCAGTGCCCCTGCTATTGTCCACCTCCTTGGCCCTGCCCATGCTGCAGACTGGACACTGGAAGGTTGACTGCCCATCCCAGGCTGCAGGCTCACACCCCACATCTCTATGTGGAGGGCAGGCTGGTCCACAAAAGCAGTCCATTCGCTTGAACATCTTGACCTTCTGTATGACGAATGCAGCCCAGACTCGAGGACCCCCATCACCTTTGATGAGCCCAGCATAACACCACAGGTAGTGGGTAAGTCCATTTCCTTTTTAATGGAAACAGGGGTTGCTTATTCTGTACTGCCTTTCTACTCAGGACAGCATACCTTCCCAGGTTTCAGTCTTGGGGATTGATGGAAAGCCGTTCTCTCCTAAACAAACTCATCCCTTAGCCTGTGTCCTTGAGGGACACCCCTTCTCCTTCTTTCTAATTATACCCTCATGCACAGTCCCCCTTTTAGGGTGACATATTCTCCAGACTGTAGGGGCCACACTCCAATTCACTGGCTCCCCACATTCAAGCTCTTCCTCTGTCAACCTCCTACTGCTACTCCTAACCAGTATCACACCCTGCCTTAACCCCTTGCCTAAACCCCCTATCCCTCCTAATGAAGTTAATCCCTCAGTATAGGATACTTCCAAGCCTGGGGTGGCCAGACACCACACACCAGTTAAAATACTCTTGAAGAACTCTACCCACTTTTCCTCACTTCCTCATTTCCCCATCTCAAAAACCCACCATTATGGCCTGAAGCCTATCATCACCCTAATTCTGGCCCAGGGACTCCTAATCCCCATCAGTTCCCTTTGTAATACTCTTATCTTAACAGTCTAAAAGCTGACTGGCAACTACCACCTAGTTCAGAACCTGCAACTCATCAATGAGGTAGTGGTACCCATCCACCTGGTGGTTCCCAGCACATACACTCTACTATTCAACATTCCCTCCACTACCTCTCATTTTACAGTTCTTGACCTGAAGGACGCCTTCTTTACTATTCCCCTTCACCCAGAGTCTTACTTCCTTTTGCCTTCATTTGGACCAATCCTGACAACAACCTGTCACAGCAGCTCATCTGGACAGTCCTGCCCCACAGATTTAGGGACAGCCACAGTATTTTTGGACAAACCTTAGCAGCTGACCTTAACTCCTGCTCCCTCCAACCCAGTCTCATTCTCCAGTATGGGGATGATCTGTTACTTCATAGTCCCTCCCTCTCTCTGTCTCAACAACATACTGCCACTGTCCTTAACTTTCTTGGATCCGAGAGGTACCGGATATCTCCCTCTAAAGCACAGTTATCAGTCACCTCAGTAGTCTTACTTAGGTATTCGCCTCACCCCCAAAACTAAAAGCCTAACAACTGACCACCAGCAGGCTCTTCTTTCATTGCAGCGCCCGAAGACTCCAGACCAGATTCTCTTCTTAGGATTTGTAGGATACTTCCATCACTGGGTACCTAATTTTGCTGCTCTAGCTAAACCTCCGTATGTGGCAGCTAAGGACATATTCACGAAACCCCACTTTCATCCTGGAGTTGTAAAACAAGCTTTCAGAACCCTACAAACTGCTCTGTCCATGGCACCTCCACTTCATCTGCCAAACCTTAACCATCCCTTCCATTTGTTTACTGAAGAAAAACAAGAGCTTTTTTTTAGGAGTCCTAACCCAACCACTAGGTCCCGATTATTGTTCTGTAGCATATTTATCAAAACAACTTGGTCCCACAGTCAGGGGATGGCAGCCTTGCGTGCAGACCCTGGGGGCAGCAAGATAATTTACCAAGGAATCCCTAAAACTTACCTTACGCCAGCCTATCTCAGTGTTCTCTCCTCATCGACTGACCAACCTTCTCTCTCACAAATCTCTTGCTCACCCAGGTGTTTCCCCTTCCATCCCATTCCTCCTCCTCAGCATTTTGCTGCCCTGAACTAACAGCTACATTTGCTAAAACTCAGGAGGGCCTGTCTGACCTTCTCTTATCTAACTCAGACCTTACCTTTTATGTAGATGGGAGTTCAATAGTGACACCTGAAGGAGTGGCAAAAAGCTGTCTATGCAGTAGTTACAGACTAAGCCACATGCAAGGCACGCCGCCTCCCTGATGGGACCACATCACAAACGACAGAGCTCAGTGCCTTAATCCAAGCTCTCAAGCTAGCAGAGGGAAAGGAAGCAAATACCTATATTGATTTAAAGTATGCTTTTCTTATTACCCACTGCCATGCTGCGCTCTGGAGACAGTGGGGATACCTTCCTATGAAAGCTTCCCCCATAATTAATGCTACCCAAGTTTCTAATCTCCTGCAGTCCCTATCACTGCCCAAAGAAGTCACTGTCATTCACTGCCGAGGACATCACACCCAGCAGGATGCTGTTTCCCGAGGCAATGCAGGGGCAGATGCAGCAGCAAAATTCTTAACCAGTACCAGGCTAGCCCCCATTCCAGTCCTGTTTCTCTCCATGACCACACCACCAATTTACTCATCATCAGAGAAACAGGCTTTCATATTAAAAGGTAAACAGAGTCTGATTATGTTGGGTCTTCCTAAACAACAAAATCACCCATCCCCAGGAACAGGCCCTAAAAATTATTGCTGAAATACATCAATCCTTACATATACGGCCCAAAGTGTTGCACCATTTCATGCAGCCCCTCTTTTTCTTGCCAGGTCTGCAACAGACAATTAAGTAGGTACACAAAGCATGTGTTACCTGCTCTAAAGTCTCACGTCAGGGAAGCTTAAGGCCACAGTTTCCTACCCACCAAATGCGTGGCCATCTGCCAGCACAAGACTGGCAACTTAATTTCACCGATATGCTCACGCACAAAAAATTCTGCTACCTCTTAATCTTTGTAGATGCCTTTTTGGGATGAATTGAAGCCTTTCCCACCTCCAGGGAAACCACAGACACAGTGGCCTCCCTTTTAATGCAGGACCATATCCCTCATTTTGGCTTACCTGGAAACATTGAGTCAGACAATGGTCCAGCGTTTACAGCCTGGGTGTCCAGCTAGTCACCAAGTCTCTCAATATCTCTTGGGAACTACACATTCCCTACCACCCCTAGTCATTGGGTAAAGTTGAACTGGCTCATGGCATCCTCAAGAATTATTTGGCCAAACTCACCATAGAGGTAAAACTCTCCTGGCCCACACTTCTACCTCTTGCTCTAGGCTGGATCCAAGGAACCCCACAGGAGTCAACGGATCTCAGTCCCTTTGAGTTGCTATATGGCAGGCCTTTTCTAGTTTCTCACAATCTCCCTGTACAACCATCTCCTCTGGCTTCCTACATTCCCTACCTCTCTCTCCTCTGCCACTTACTCAGGGAACACGTGGACTGTACTCTCCCTGTAGTTCTGGGACCAAAGGACTCCTACCCTATACCTCTCCAGCCAGGTGACAGTGTCCTCCTCTGGGAACTCGAGCCAGGGTCTCTGCAGCCCAGGTGGTCGGGACCCCATATTCTTATTCTAACAACCCCAACTGCTTTCAAACTTTTAGGTCAGAACCCTTGGAACCATATGTCATGCCTCAAACTGGCTCCCAGGAATGAGCAGTGGAGGTCCAAACCCTTGGGTCCCACTCACCTTTGCCTCACCCATAAACCCTACCTGTCAACTCTTACCCTTCAAATTCTCCTCCTAACAATCCTTCTGGTATCCCCTCTTTAAGCAAACCCTTACTATGTCTGGTGGTTCTACCTTCAGGAGTCCTGGAAAGAAGGCCCAACCACTAAAACCCAATACCTTGTCCAAGCAGATTGCCAGCCCACAGGCTGCCAATCAGCTGTAAAATTTGAATTCCCCAAATCCAATTCCAATACTATCAAAAGCCTCTGGAATAACTTTGGCCTCTGCTTTCTATATGAACAAACCAAAGACTTCTGTCATTCGAGGGGTGATACCTATAGTGGATGCCCATAGTCTTCTTGTGTTATACACAGAGCCTTCAGAACAGACACCTCCCCAGCAAGTAAAATGCTTTTTCTCAACTGAAGTAAAGTGTTCCTTATCATCCATGATCTCTGGGATACCCGCTGCAAGGAGGGTACTGCAGGTAACATATACACCAGGTTTACAAAGAGCTGCCCCAGTGGTACCTGGCTAACATTTTTGTCCTATACAGAGATTATACCCATGGAAATAGAACAACTCAATTTGTTAAGATATTCCATCTTACAAAATGAGGATATTTTAACTAACCAACTTAAGCCCTCAAGTCAACCCAGACCATCAAACTATGCTCCCCAGTCTTTCTCCTGGCTAACTCTAATACAACAAGGGGCTTACATTTTAAATGTAACTGGGGCCACAGATTTCACCAACTGCTTTTTATGCACCTTCCTTTACAACACCCCCCTCCCCTTAGCTGCAATTCCCCTCCAGACTGGATTAAAGCTGTCACAATCTCCCATGGGACCTGACACCACCTAGACTGGTATCCCCTTGTTCAATGTACATTCTCAAAGTCTCTCTCTCTCTCTCTCTCTCTCTCTCTCTCTCTGCTCTGGGTTAGCCAGTGGCCCCAGCCTCAGGTGCAACACCACAACAGAAGAAAAATTATCCCTTTATGCACCTTCAGGTGGATACTTTTGGTGTAATAAAACCCTAACCAAAGTTATTAATGCATCCCTCCCTTTCCCTTTTGTGCCTGTCACACTAGTCTTGCAGTTAGAAGTGTAAGGACAAGCTCAGTTCCTATCCCTCATCACACTGCCCCCTAATCACCAGAGCAAATGAGCAGTCTTCCTCCCAATAATAGTTGGCCTCTCTTTAGCATCCTCTCTAGTAGCAGCTAGAATAAGGCATAGTGCCATGGGCTACAGCATCACGTCAGCCTCCAAACTGGAAGATAAGCTCCATGTGGCTATTGGAGCATCAGCCGCCTCTCTGGCCTCCTTCCAGTGACATATTACATCACTGACTCAGGTAACTCTCCAAAATCGACAGACCCTAGACTTACTAATGGCATAAAAAGGAGGTAACTATTTCTCCAGGAGCAGTGCTGCTATTATATCAATGAAACAGGCCTTGTGGAAGAAAATGTCAACACTCTGTATCACCTCTAAGAGAACCTCCACAGGAAGCAGAGCAAACCAGCCTCATCTCTCAACTGGTGGCAATCCCCCATGCTTACCTGGCTGACTCCCATTATTACCCCCGTTATTACTGTGTATCTTCTACTAATACTAGTCCCTTTTTTCCTCAAGTTTTTACAGGCCCGCATAAGAAAAATTTTAGGATGGCTTTTAACCAGATGATGCTTCACCCCTATATCTGACTCCCAATAGAGGCACCAGCCAACTGACTCCTTCCCCCCAATTTGCCCCTATTCAGCAGTAAGTAGTCAGAAAGAAGCAGTGTCCTATATAGCATCAAAAAGGTCAGAATGTAAGGCTGCTTGCCTTGCTGGGTGTTCAAACATGCCCATCTCCCTCCCTGCTTGAAAATTACATTATCAGAATATGCCCATCATCTAGCTTCACCTTGAAAATCTCCTCTGCACTCGGCACCTTGCCCGCCTTGGAAATCCCCTCTGCACTCAGCACCTAACCACACCCTTGAAAATCCCCTCTGCACTCAGCACTTGGCCTGCTCACTGGAAGTCTCACTTACCTACCAATAGCAGCTCTCCCCATCCACATCCTGTTTCTCCAAATCCAATTGAATGCCTTCACTCCCTCTAAAACCCCACTCTTGAGAGGAGTCAGGCACGACTTCCCTGGACCACAGAACCTCACCTGAGAGCTGAATAAATTGGCATATAATTTTCTTGTGCTGGCATCAATTTCCTCATTTTTAACTCGGCAATAATCCTACAGAGAATAAACTTTATAGAGGGCAGGCATCTCAACAAGATTCCTGCAGATAGAAGCCATCCACTCTGAATCTTCCCTCCACTGAGAGCATCAGAGATGTTTTCATAATCTGCCTGCACACTGTAGCTGGTCACTCTGGGTTTTCTCTTCACCAAGTGTTTCACAGATGCAGGTGCATCCTGCTTGTGAAACTGAGTTAACCATTTTGTGTCATCTGTGAGTTCTATCTGCACTTGTTAAGGCACCTATTTACCTTGATTATTCTCCAGTTGTCAACATATTCTTTCTTGATATGAGACAAGAACTCTCATAATGGTACAATTGAAAAAGTAGTAACAGATACAGAGCTGTAACTTGGGAACCCCTACTTGACACTTTGCCTTTCAGGATTAAGGAGGAAAATGCATAGAAGAGCTTCATTCCTTAAAAAAGCCCACTCCTAAACCTTCTCTATGCCAGGACTGTGATACCGTCATTGGGGCTCTGCAGTTTCTGGAATTGCTAAGCTTCTTTACGCCACTGCATTCCTAAACGCCTCTGTGGAAAACAGCCTGTGGCATGCTTAATTCAAACAAGAAATCATTTTCACCAAGCAAATATCACTCTAATTACAACTGATCTTCCACAAATCGAGTACCAGGTTATGCATGAAAGCAGAGACTGAAATTTACTATGATGAAAAAAAAAAATTCCTTCAATTAACCTATTGAATACTAAAATTACATGGTTACATTTATATTTCCTTTTCTTTTTTTTTCTAAATATAGGCCTAAAGTGTTCTGTTTTGTTTCCAAGGATAGTTTCAAAATTACAAATATATATATACGTGTGTGTGTGTGTGTGTGTGTGTGTGTGTGTGTGTGTGTGTATGTTTGTGTCTATATGTATGGATATATATATGAACATAAACATATTTAAAAATACTATATATTTCTGTGTGTATATACATATGTGTGTATATACATATGTATGTATATATACATATATACACACATATATAAATGCATATATACATATACATACATACATATGTATACATAAATACACATTATATATACATACACACATATATACATGTATATATACACACAAATATATATACACATGTATATGTGTATATATACACACATATATGCATATATGTTTTTGTGTACATGTGTATATATGTATATATGTATATGTACATACATATATACATGTATGTAGGTATGCATGTATATACACATATATACATGTATATACATACATATATGTATATACATATACACAAATATACATGTATATATATACATATGTACATACATATACACATATATACATATATACATATACATATGTGTATATGTATATATTTTTATATGTATATACATATACCTATATGTGTATATGTATATACATGTGTATATATGTATATACACGTATATATGTGTATATATTTGTATATATACACATATATATGTATGTATGTATGTTTCCGTGTGTGTATATATACACACTATATATGTATAAACATATATATGTGTATAAACTTCGACATGCCTTTTTTTAAGTTAGTTATCTAAAAAGGAAGAAATAACAAATTATTTTAGTCTAATTTCTTCTGCAGCAACAGAGTACCACAGACTGGACAATTTGCAAAAACACTTGCATTGTCATGGTTCTGGAGGCTGGCAAGTCCAAGGGGCTGAATCGGGTCAGTTCTTCCTTTTGTGATACAAGATGGCAGTCTGGCATCAGATGGTGAAAGACATATGATGATATGAAAATTGGGGCCAAACTCATACTTTGATCCAAAGCATACTCACATAGTAACTAACCTCTTCTCCAGATAAAGTCAAAAATCCAGTCTTGAGGATGTAGCTTCATGGCTAATCACCTCTTAAAGTTTCTATCTCCCTTCCCGATCACAAATGGCCACGTAATTTCAATGTAAAATTTGGTGAGGATATTCAAAATTATAAAAGTAAGCAAGAAAAAAGAAAAATAAAGTGGAGTTAGAGAAAAGTAATAAGTGACTTCTCAAGTAGTGTGGCATCAATTAAATGAGGGCCTAAATTAGGATCACACAAAGGTATAGATGCTCAGAAGCAATGAGACAGAACCACACAAACACAGAAAATCTAGGAAAAGTTAAAAAACTCTACATATTTTGATATTTTCTTAATTACTTTTACTCAGTTATTTTAACCTTGGATTTCAGTAGTCAAAGATATTCTTAATTACAGTTCACACCTAGTGAGTTCAGTAACCCTGATCACAATTATTTTTATAATCACTTAAGCAATAAAGATCACAAAAGATTATGTTCATGTATGGCATTACTGTCAGCACATGGTGGAATATTACAGCTGTCATTAGCCATAATAATTGTTGATCTTCCACCAAAGCTTTCCAGTAGATTTGAACCTTTAATAACCTTCTGCAAGATTCCAACTTCCATTACTTCTAATGCACATTTTTCTTCTTCCTTTTTTTCCCTCCTGAGGCAGAGTCACACTGTGTTGCTGAGGCGTGAGTTCAGTGGCACAATCTCATCTGACTGCAACCTTGACTTATGATTTCAAGCAATTCTTGAGCCTCACTCTGCTGAGTACGTTGGAATAGAAGCTCACTACCACACAAATCTAATTTTTGCATTTTAGAGAGATGGTTTTACACCACATTGATCAGGTATTTCTTGAACTTCTGTACTCAGGTGTTCCAGACACTTTGACCTCTAAAGGTGCTGAGATTACAGGCTAGAGCCAGCACAACTGGCCTCCGCTGAACATTTCTACCACATTAGATTCATGCTCCATCTAGATCAGTTTTAATTGCTTGTGTTGGCATTTAAGATCTTCTAGATTCTGAGCCTAGATCCTCAGTATGACTGAACAAATCCCTTCAAGACCTGATATTTGTTTGCCTTTCAACTTCATGTATTTCTGTTTAACAACTGTCCATTTAATGCAATATTCAGACAACACCAATTTCAGCCCTGCCTTTTTCCATTTAATAACTTTGGCCTTATTTCTTTCCTCAAGATAAAAGGCTATCTCCCTCTTCACCTATTTAAGACTCCTAAGGCACAGACATCACTCCTTTCAGAAGGTGCTTATGTATCATATTAGTTTTCTTCTCTGTCTGTCTTGGACAGCCAGCTCTGCTGAAACACATTACCTGGTATATGAATGTAGGTGTGTGTACATATATCTGAATATATCACATACATATGTGAATTAGTCAAAGCTAATCATGGATTTAAAACAATGAAATCTGTTTTACTGTAAAAATGAACACTAATGATTTTGTGACATTACTTTTTAATCTTTGTTCTTTAGCAACACTTTCCTTTAAAGGGTAGGTAAGAGTCATATTCATTAGAGATGTAATAATTTTGTCCTACTGACCCTAGTGTCATTGCTAATCACTTTAATTATCATGCTTTATTATTTTTGTCTAGGTAAGAATTTTCTTCTTCTAAAATATTTTTCCATCTTCTGCTTTGACAATCAGGTCCTTGCCTGAAAGAACTAAGTATGTGTGAACCACTCTTTCTTTTAATTGCAGCGGAAATTCCCAGCTGTTACGCTAAAATAGATTACACTGGAAATCCCATATGCACAAGTTTTCAGAAGCAGCATTCCCAGTGGAGTTGGTATATTATTTAATTTCCAGTGTCACAAGCTAAGTCTTCACAAGATTTATCCTTCAGTTTTTTTAGGACACCTGGTGTTTGAATGGCATATGTATTTGGACAGTCAGATTCCTCAGGCTGGAGACCTACTGTTGCTATTTTACTATACGCATGTATTTTCAAGTTGTGCCTAAATATTAAGTGTTTGAAGTCAATGATCTGCATGAGGAATGCTGATTTCTTATCTGGCATTACATAACACACAAAAATGATCATTTCACCTATATCTACATACTGTATATATATATATATATATATATATATATATATATATATATATATATATACCAATTTTAAGTTCTCAAACCATATTTTCACAGAGTAATGAGACATTTGTGGTTACATTCTGAATATGAAGAAAGTTTAAAAAAACAAGTCAGATGTGGCTCATGACTGCACTCCCAGCACTTTGGGAGGCTGAGGCAGGTGGATCACCTGAAGTTAGGACTGATCAACATGGTAAAACCCCATCTCACTTCCAAATACAAAAATTAGTGAAGCATGGTGATGGGCACCTGTATTCTTATTTATTCAGGAGGTTGAGGCAGGACAATTGCTTGAACACAGGAGGTGGAGGTTGCATTAAGCTGAGATTCTGCCATTGGATTCTAGCCAGGGTAACACAGTAAGACTTTATCCCAAAATAATCAACAGTGAAAACAAGGAGATGTCTAAGATAATAAAACCTGAAAAGATCAACTTGGATGGCCATCAGGACAACAAAGAAAAAGAAAAATGACATTTTAGAAAGATAGGATAAATAGTGAAGAATAATGAGACAGGTTAAAATTTGGAATACAATGTTGTAAGGACAAGGCCTGAATGAGGCAATTGCTAAAAAAACAACAAAAGCAGCAACAACAAAACAAGCAGAGGAAGGAGAAAAAGGAAGGTGAAGAAAGAAAATGGAGTAAGTCAAATGCAAAACATACAGTGGCTAGCATGATTAGTTTATCTGTCTATCCACACTATCTAAAAATTCTTTATACTCTGACGAACATCTTGACGAGATTTAAATGTAACCAGTCAAAGAGCAGTATAATCCAGAAAATAGCGTAGCTTCTTCTAAGATTTAAACAAAGATATTCTATCTCCTTAAGTATTCTCTCAATAGTTAGGTCAAACTATTTCAACAGCAAAAATTACTTCAAATTTGCTGTCCAAAAGAAACACCATGGGTGTTATACATCTGGAGTCATTACTTAAAAAATAAAGTAGATGAAGCAGGTGTATTTTTCTCCTCCTATAAACACAGTTGATATGCCAGGGTTTCGTATATAAAGCAAACATAAGTCTCTGAAAGGTAGAACAAGCAGATAAACTGGAAAGAACATTGGAGACCCAGAAAGTGATAAGATGGGTGAATTCCCTGGATTCTTTCTGCCTCATGTTATCACAGACTTGATCATGAAGGAGATGGACCTTAAAGATATAAATTCACACAGACAAAAATGTTCCCCAAAACCCAACTTCTATAGCCACAGGGTACAAAAGGTACACATACTGAAAGACTAATCTTTTATAAAACAGCCATTATATTTTAGCTAAACAATACAACACAAAACAAAGTAGAACCAAAAATCTAGCCAGGACAAAAAAGTCTAAGTTGGAACATCGGTTGCACCAGGCAGTAATGAAGCACCGCCACCCACTTCTGGAGTGTAATCAGAGAAGGTAGACTACAGAGCTAGAGCTTTCAATTCTTCCATGTGGTCACAAGATGCCCTTCCCCTCCTAACCAGGCAGGTACAAATAACCCCTAGGGTGAAGCTCAATCCTGCATATGTATTCATCAGTAATGAGGAACCCTTCTTTGGCTGTCAAAGGAAGTGAAGCAGCAAATTTGAAATTGTGCCTCTATTCAACAAGCATACTCTTTCTTCTGTTAGGGTCGTATAAGAAAAAGCCATCTATAAATAGATAATATAATGTTATAATAAGATCCAGAGTCTCCAAACAGTCTCCCAAGTGTTAACTTTTCAAATAAAAATCTCTCATTTTGGCACACAACAGTAAGCTCTTCACCTCAGTGAAACAATATAATAAATATCCACAGAGAAATGTCAGTGGTGTTACAGGATAAATTTGGTGACAATATTTCCAGTCAGAAACCTCTGTGGACATGGCACCTGTTCCTGCGTACTTGTACTGCGTTTAGGAAGAATGAAGTACACAGGCAAGTGAACAGAGGAGGAGGAGAATAAGTAGGAGGAAAAGGACGTGGAGAAGGAGGAGGAAAAGGAGGAGGAGAATAATAAGGAAAAGAAGAAGAGGAAGAAGAAGAAGAAGAACAGGAAGAAGAAGAAGAAGAGGAGGAAGAAGAAGAAGAAGAGGAGGAAGAAGAAGAAGAAGAAGAAGAAGAAGAAGAAGAAGAGGAAGAGGAAGAAGAAGAAGAAGAAGAAGAAGAAGAAGAAGAAGAAAAAGAAGAAGAAGAAGAAGAAGAAGAAGAAGAAGAAGAAGAAGAAGAAGAAGAAGAAGAAGAAGAAGAAGAAGAAGAAGAAGAAGAAGAAGAAGAAGAAGAATAGGAAAAAGAAAAAGAAGAGGAGGAGGAGGGGTAGGGGGACAGGGAGGGCGGAAAGGGGTAAAAGGAGGGAGAAGAAAGGAGGGAGGAAGGAGAAAAAAGAAAGGAAGAACAGGAGAAAGGAGAAGAAAGAGAAGGGTGTTTTATGTAGTGTTAAAAGAGCTCAGAGGAGTGTATTGCTTCTCTCTTTAGGCACTTCCTCCCAAGGAACATTCCAATCTTAGCAGAAAGGATGCACTGGAAAGGGTGGCTTCTGTTTGTAGGCAAGTCATTTGGACGTCTCTGCACTTCTCTGAAGCTCTTTGCTGCACCTGCTACTCCCAGTAGAGAGAGCACTGCTTTCTGTAGCTGGTGTTGCTGGGTACTCCTATTTGTAGCAGATTGGCTTTTCAGTCTCTTTATAAGTTATTATGAATGAGCAGAAGTTTATAACTTGGATTTAATCAAGGTTATCAGTTTTCCTTTTATGGTTTATACTTCTAAATGTAATAACACTTTGCTACACCTAAGAGGATTGAATTTTCTGTATTATTCTTTGTTTCTATATGATAAAGTTTTATATTAAATGTCATAATTTTATATTACATTAATGTTTATGAGCCTTTCTGAGCTAATTTCTGTAGGGTGAGGTTTTTGCTAGAGCTTTTTTTTCTGTTAATCTACTGATATCCACTTGCCTTGCCAAAATTTATTGAAAAACACATTTTCTTCACTGATTTGCGTTTGCCAGTTTGTGTGACACCACTTAATCATTTTCTGACCAGTGTTGCTCTATTCCTTGGTATTCCCTTTTTCTCTATTTTTATATGAATCAATCCCCATGCCAATAGCAAACTGTTTTGATTACTTTAGCTGTGTAATACCTCTCTAATACATTATTGATTGTTTCATTCCTGTATATAATATTTAAAAAAAAAGTTCTTAGCTATCCTAGAAAGGAAGTTTGCTTTGTCTGTAAACATTTTTGCTGATATTTTGATAGGAATTTCATAAAATGTAAAGATTAAGCTAGAGAAAATTAACACAACATATTGAATATTCCCATCCATAAACATAGTGCATCTCCCTTTATTCCATTTTTATATTTTTTCCACCAGAGTTTTATGTTTCAGCATCCAGATTCGACTACCTACAATAAAGTGATTTTATAAAATAAATATTCACCAAAATAAACCTCAAATAAGTCTTTATAATTTATGTAAAATCGCCAACTATTTATAGATTATAAATAGTATAGACCAATGAAGAAAATACAAATAACTTCCATACACTTTGAAAAAAATTAAGTTGGAAATGCTTCCAGAAATTATAAGCAAAAATAGGTTCTTCCACAGCTGCAGAAGGAAAATAGTGATAACATCTTTCTCTCCAGATTTATTTGTTAAGCAACAAGTGATTTAATAGAAATAAAGAACCTATTGCTAGGTATCTGAAAAAAAAAATTGCCAAAGCAACTGTTATAAAAATGAGATATCATAAGTGTAAGACAAACATTATTTTAAAAAATCAAACTATCAAGAATAAAAACATTTCTGAAGTCTATTCCACAATAATCCCATAATGCTAGTTTGAGACTAAAGTTGGAACTTCATTAAAATATTCAATTGAAGAGTAAAGGTGGAGTTATTCCCAGGAAAGAGACAATAACTGTGTCCAATGGGGCTGACCTCCCTGCCTAAATAACTGGTGAAATAATGTGTTTTTATGGTGTTTATCTAAAATTTTTCAGTGAATACAGAAAGTCCTGGCCCATGGATACTAGGACCTCACTCAGAATGAGGTTTTGATTCAAATAGAAGTTGAGAACGATTCAGATCTCACCCTTTATCTTTTAGAATATTCAAGTCTGGGGTCAGAGTTTTTATATTACCTCCAAGCCATAACTGCCTCAAAAGCAGAAACTGGTATAAAATTATAGCTTGCCAAAATACTTTTCTAAAATCCTGGAAAGATTGACCATAAAACTCTCCAGTTAAGAATAAGTTGACATTTAATTACTTAAGAATGCTTTATCACATTATGGACAACATTGCTAATTCATTGAAACAAAACATGTCCTAAGCGATAGCCAAAAACAAACAGCAACAACAAAAAAGACCCACTTAAGGGTCAAACAGGAAGAATAAAATATTGAATCAAAATGGCCTTCATAGTAAGTTTTTGTGTTCTCTGAGATGAAAGAATAAAATATAAAGGAGGAAAAAGTTGGATAGGAGAACTAAGATAAATTTTTTACTTGACAATTATACAATAATTGAAAAAGGAATCTGTCTCATGCAATACTGAGAATATTACTTACTAAAATATTGAGTTATAGTAAAATGCTACTTGTTATTTAAAATAAAAATATAATTGGAAATCTCATATTTTATTTGGTAATGATATATGAAGGAGAAGTTATTGAAACTTAGCTCAGAGTATGAAGGTCTCATACACCAGAAGACAAAAGTACATAGAAAAGGCAATGGAAAAAATATAAAAATACTTTGTACCTACACTATTATTCAACATAGTTTAACACTTAATAAAATACATTTTTGACTCACAAATTCTAAACCTATACTAAAGACTTATCAAAAGAGCAAAGTACAAAATATAAAAGCTTCTTTTTCTTTTTCTTTTTCTTTTCTTTCCCCCCCTTTTTTTTTTTTTTTTTTTTTTTTTTTTTTTTTAAAGGGGAGTTCGCAATATGTTTTACTTTGTAACAAAAATAGTCAATTAATTAGGTACTTCTGATTAACTACAAAAATTCTATAAATATTGTGATTAATGTCAAGGCAGGAAAATTAAATAGGAGTAAGAAAACTAAATCAATACAATTAGAGAAATAGGTGGCAGGTGGGGAGAGGAGAAAATAGAGGCAGAAAGAAAAGAGGAAGAGGCAGAAACACAAAAAAAATCTAGAGTAAATTTAAAAATGTCTAATGCGTTAGTTATGTAGTAAAGAGAGTTACTCTATTAGATGTAAATGCTTTCTGTGTTAAAATATAAAATATTCAAACATCAGATTGATAAACATTTGCTTTTACATATTAAGAATCACACTGACATATTGAAAATAAAGATTTAGACAATATTAAAAGGTATTGATCAAGAAAGCCACTGATAATGTATTAGACAGAAGATAATTTTAGAAAATGCGAGCAATAAAGAGGGAACATAATAGATAAAAAGATGACACACAAAATATAAGATAGCAAAATATGAAAAAAAAATAAAGTTAATGTACAGTCACAAATGTAAATTTCTCAGTATCACTGTCTCAATATGCACCTGAGGCAAACTTGGTGGATTTTAATTTATGTTGAAACATTCCAAATGTAATGAGAAGTATTCAATATCACTGGTCTAGACTCATAAGTATACAGAAAATTACCAGTTAATGCAAAGCCAACTAGCAGGGCATGCTTGCAGAATCTGAGAGCTTTATGATAGAGCAAGTATTAATACAGAATAATCCTCATCCTTTTTAATGTGAAGTCCATCAAATCTAACAAGATTAGATGCCTTCTTTTCCTTTTTAACATGCTCACTAGCCATCATGCTCAGCATTCTCTTTCAGATCCAATTTCTTTTGATACTGTCTTCTAACTAGCCTTACTTGGATGTTAGTAATATGAAGGCTTACTAAGCTATCAAAGCAAATAAAGAACAGGAACTACATGACATCTAGTCTCAAGAAAAGCAGTAACTCAATTCTTACACATAAATGTTTTCCAGAGTGTTTCGGTTAATGCATTTACAGCTCTGACAAATCATTCCCAGCTGCTCTGCAGTACAGTTGCATATCTCACCAAATTAATGTAGGATATAAATACATCACTGTCTCAAGTTGCTGGGATATAGCTCCAGAAAAACCTTCCAAAGGGGAAATGTTTTTTTCTTTAGAACAAATATGGGAGTTTTTATGTTAGCAAAAATGTCACACTTTTTGATAGGGTCCTGTGGCAGGCCAACATCAAGGCATGAGGCTAAAAATTCACATATCTGCTATCTGTCCTCAAGTATGCATTATTTATATAGAAAATAAAATGAAATTGGTGTAAGTTCCAATTCTGACCGCTGATATTTATTAGACGATGCTAAAATTAGCTAGAATTCTGCGGACTCTACTACTAAATAATCTGGATTCTGACTCATTGACATGCTTTCCAAAAGCAATTTTATTAAAGATTTAATTTCAACAAGCTACTGATGCAGTTCTCATTATTCTTGGGAAATAACTGTCAGCTCTGCCTTAAGAAGCATTTGTTTTAAAATTCTAAGAATTTATATCATAACTAGAGACCCAAGTATCTTTCACAAAATATTGTTTTATAAGTGTGTTTCTTAAGAGGTGTTATCTTATTAAAACAGTTATTATTTTAAGCCATTTTTAATTGTCTGGTTATACAATTTTTATACCAATCATCTAAAACCTAATTACAAATTGACAACAGATCTCTACAGTACTATTTTTATAGACTTGAAGATGTAAGTGATTTAAACTCTGATTGATATTTTATTTTTTCTCATCTAAATATTAGCTTCCTGAAACAATGGAGTTTGGTTTTATCAAAAAAAATTTCCTGAGTTTAAGACATTTTCTAAACAAACATTGCTGCTATATTATGGTGTGCCAGGCAGTAAGTGACTATAGGTAATGGTTACTAGTGATGGTAAATTCTGTTTCTCTTTATGAAATAATCTATATAACTGTTGAGTACCTCAGTGCTTTCTAAATGGACCGCTTACTATTGGATTAACTATTTTTATTCACATTAAGAATTCACTTGTGATTTGGCTGTTTTCTGGTTTGTATAAAATACATGTGCAGAATTGTATTCAAATAAAAGGAAAGAGGCACAACACTATTAGCATGCTATTAAATTTGTCAATCAAGTATCACACATCAGTTGATTTTTAAAGTAATTTCCAAAATTACCTATTGTGATTTTTTGAAAAAAACTGAAAAAGCTCTCCTCTGTGTAGAATAAGTATTCCAAGACAGCTTAGTGCATGGCTTTCTTGTTGCATGGCAGATTTATCTATTAGTTCTGATGGCAGAGATGATGCTGTCAGAGGCTAGTGTTCTGGAAGAGAAGGTGTCTAAACCCTAATTTCGCTTTTCTAATTCTGGCAGCTATTAACAGAAATTTCTGTATATTTTGCATAAGTAGTCTAATTTTTTAAGGTAAGGGGCAATTAAATTTTGCAATGTATAATTTTTTGTAAGCTAATGGTGAGTCAGTATTTTGAATCATTGTGAAAGGTTTTCTGTAATTCTATACAAGTGTTGCAATAAATATTTCTAGAAATTAGTCAGAACTTGTGTATATTTAATTTAAAGATATACTAAGGTGGAAATAATTGTGGATGTCCTAAGAGTAATAAAATAAAATTATAGCTAATTCCCTTAATTTTTACCACATATACCTTCTATATTTATATGTCCTCAGTATGGTGTGACTTTTGAATAATGGGCAGAATAAATATTTCACATTGGTATGAATATCGGCCAATATCGATGGTGAATACACATGCAAAAGTCTTCAATAAAATATTTGCAAACCAAATGAAACAGCACATCAAAAAGATTATTTATTGCAATCAAGTAGTTTCAACCCAGTGATATAAAACTGGTTCAATATATAAAAATCTATAAAAGTAATCCCTCACATAAACAGAACCGAATACAAAAAACACATGATTATCTCAATAGTTGCAGAGAAGGGCCTTGGGCAAGATTGAACAGCCCTGTGGGCTAAAATCTCTCAATAAACTAGATATTGATGAAACATATCTCAATATAATTAAAGCTGTTTATCAAAAACACATAGCCGATATAATACTGAACAGGCAAAAACTGAAAGCATTTTCTTTGAAAACTGGCTCTAGAACAGGTTGCCTTTTCTCACCATTTCTATTCGACGTAGTACTGGAAGTTCTAGTCAAAGCAGTCAGTCAAAAACAAGAAATAAATGGTATTTGATTAGGAAATGAGGAAGTCAAATTGTCTCTAATTGCAGAAGACATGATTGAATATTTAGAAGACCTCATGATCTCAGCCTCAAATCTCCTTTAGATGATAAGCAACTTCAGCAGAGTCTCAAGATACAAAATCAATGTGCAAAAATTACAAGCATTTTTAATCTACACCAATAACAGACAGAAAACTAAATCATGGGTGAACTCTCATTCACAATTGCTACAAAGAGAATAAAATAAGGATAACAATTAACAAAGGACTTGAAGGACCTCTTCAAGAAGAACTACAAAATACTGCTCAAGAAAAAGGAGAGGACACAAACAGATAGAAAAATATTCCATGCTCAAAGTTAGAAAGAATTTATATTGTAAATATGGCCATACTGCCTCAAATAATTTCTAGATTCAGTGCTCTCCCCATCAATGTACCACTGACTTTCTGCAAAGAATTAGAAAAGATCACTTGAAATTTCATATGGAACCAAAAGAGAACCTGCATAGCAAATACAACACGAAGCAAAAAGAACAAAGCTGTAGGCATCACGGTACCTGACTTCAAACTATACCACAAGGCTAAAATAATGAAAACAGTATAGTAATGGTACCAAAACAGAGATATAGATGAATGGAACAGAATAATGGCCTTGGAATTAATGTCACACATTTACAACAACCTGATCTTTGACAGCCCTGACAAAAGCAATGGGAAAAGAATCCCCTTTTTAAATAAATGGCATTGGGAAACCTGGGTAGCCATGTGCAGAAAGTTGAACTAGACCCCATCTTTACACCTTATAAAACATTAAACCCAGATGAGTTATAGGTTTAAACATAATGCCTACACTCTAAAAACTCTAGAAGAAAATATAGGCAATACCATTCAGGACAGAGGCATAGACAAGGACTTCATGACTAAAACACCAAATGCAATGGCAACAAAAACTAAAATAGACAAATGAGATCTAATTAAACTTAAGGGTTTCTGCAGAGACAAAGAAACAATCATTGGAGTGAATGGACAACCAACAGAATAGGAAAGTTTTTATAAGGTACTCTTCCGACAAAGGCCTAATATCTAGAGTCTATAAAGAAGTAAACCAAATTTGAAAGAAAAAAAAAATCACATTAAAAAGTGTGCAAAGCATATGAACAGACAATTTTCAAAAGAAGACATTTATCCATCCAACAAACATAAAAAAAATGCTCATCATCATTGGTCATTAGGTAAATGTAAATCAAAACCATATTGAGATACCATTTCATGCCAGTTAGAATAATAATCATGAAAAATTCTGGAAACAACAAGTGCTGGAGAGCCTGTCGAGAAAGAAGAATGCTTTTACAGCATTGGGGGAGGTGTAAATTAGTTCAACCACTATGAAAGACATTGTGTCAGTTCCTGAAGGATGTAGACACAGAAATACCATTTGACTCAGAAATTCTATTATAGAGTATATACCCAAAGAATTACAAATTTTTCCATTATAAAGTCTCATGTATGTTCTTTGTGACAGTTTTCAATAGCAACGACTTGGAACAAACCCAAATGCCCATCACTGACAGACTGGATAAAGACAACGTGTCACATATACACCATGCAATACTATGCAGTCATATAAAAGCATAGCTTCATATCCTTTGCAGGGACATGAATCAAACTGGAAACTATCATTCTCAGTTCACTAACACAAGAACAAAAAAACAAACACTGCATATTCTCACTAATAATTGGAAGTTGAAAAATGAGAACTCATGGACAGAGGAAGGAGAACATCACACACTGGGATTTGTTGGGTAATTGGGGAGGGGATGGCAAGGGAGAGATAGCACATATTGAGGAGATTGGGGAGGAAAATTGTTAGGAGATATATTTAATGTAGTTGAAGGGGGGATATATGCAGCAAACCACCATGGCAGATGTATACATATATAAAATCCTTCCCAATCTGCACATGTAACCTAGAAGTTAAAGTATAATAAATAAATATATACATATATATATATATATATATATATATATATATATACACCCATATATATGTGTGTGTATACATATATCATTCACACATTATATATAGAAAATATACACACATTTATTATATGTATAAATATATATACACATTTATTATACAGACACACACACACAAACACACACACACACACACACATACACATGCACATATATGATAGACGATAGACTTCCACCAAGATGGTCAAATAAAAACAGGTCCTGAATGTGGCTTTCAGAAAAAGCGAAGCAGAAGACCAGTGAACTCCATATGTCCAACTGAGATGCCAGGTTACTTTCAATGGGATTGGTTGGACAGTGGGTGTAGCCGAGAGAAGGGAGCACAGGCAGGGACTGGTGATGCCCCACCCGGGAAATGTGACTGATTGGAGGATTAGAGAATTTACCTCCTCAGCACTCCCATTCAAATAGTGTGCTTCTTCCCTTTCCTTTGCAACCCACAGTCTGGGAGAATGCATCCAGGCAGAGAAGTGTAGTGAGTTGCCAGTACAGATCTGAGCAATAGCTCCAGCCAATTCAGCACTGAGTTCTCAGCGCAAAACTGGTTGAAGGTTCTGGCTAACATTGAGAGTGCCGGCAGAACAGATAACCTGCTCCCTAGAAAGAGGGAGAGCTAAAAGCAGGGAAACAGGTGATACAGTTTGGCAGGTCCCACACCCACAGACACCAGCAAACTGAAGCCTTCTCACTTGACAGTTGCCCAGCTAGCACATCAGTTCAAGCTTGACATAGGACAATTGAGCTCAATGGGGGAATAGGCATCCACCATATTGAAGGTGGGTTTAATCTCAGCTGCATAAACCAAAGCCAGAAGAAGCCTACACACAGTAGGTAGGCTGAGTCCAAAGTCTTAGCAGTGTCTGTTCTGGCACACAAGGGACAGACTGTGTGCTGTCTAGTAGGACAGCTTCCTCTAGTAGCTCCCTGACACCTGCATAGCAACAACAACCAAAAATCCTCATACACTGGAGGGTCCTGACTCTTAGAAGAAAAACCAAAAACAACAACAACAACAACAACAACAACAACAACAAACAGAAATAAATAGCTTCAACATCAACAAAAAGAATTTCTACTCAAAGATACCATCAAAAATCATCAACTTGAAAGGTCAAAGGTAGATAAACCCATGAAGTTGGGAAGAAAACAGTACAAATAAAATGAAATCATCAAAGACCAGAATATCTCTCTTCCTCCATGGGAACATAACTAGACACCAGCAAGGCAAAAAGCAAACAAACAAACAAACAAACAAAACAGAATAGGCAATGTGTATGACAAATTGACAAAAGCAGGTTTCAAAATGTGGATAATAACCAAATTCTCTGAGTTAAAGAAACATGTTCTAACTCAGTGAAAAGAAACAAAAAATCTTGAAAAACATTAGACACAATGCTAATCAGCTTGGAGAAAATAAATGACATGACAGAGGTGAAAAACACACTATGAGGGCGTTGCAAAACATACACAATTTTCAGTAGCCAAATGGGTCAATCAGAAGACAGAATATCAGAAATTAAAGATCAACTCAACGAAATAAAATGAGAAAACAAGATTAGAGAAAAAACAGTAAAAAGAACAAAGCATCCAAGAAATATAGGATTATGTGAAAAAATTTATTCTACATTTGATCAGTGTAACTGAGGGTGATGAGGAGGCTAAATCCAAGCGGGAAAACACTCTTAAGAATATTATTCTGAAAAGCTTCTCCAATATAGCAATTCAGCCAAACTTTCAAAACCAGGAAATACAGAGAACAACAGAAAGATATCCATACAGAAAAGCAACCCCAAGGCACGTAATTGTCAGATTCATCAGCAATGAAATGAATTTAAAAATGCCAAGTGCAGCCAGAGAGAAAGGTTGCATCACCCATAAATGGAAGCCCATCAGACCCACAGTGGATCTCTTGGCAGAAACTCTACAAGCCAGAAAAGAGTAGGGGCCAATATTCAACATCCGTACAGAAAACAGCTTTCAACCCGGAATATGATAAATGGAAGAGTAATAAAATTCTTTATGGACAAGCAATTACTGAGAGATTTCATCACCACCACACTTGCCTTACAAGAGCTCCTGAAAGAAGCACCAAACATGGAAAAACAAAAACAAAACAAAACAAAAACATTACCAGCCATTGCAAAAACGTATCAAATAGTAAAGCCCAACCATGCAATGAATAAGCTGTGTCAACTAACGTGCAAAACAGCCAACTAGTAACAAAATGGCAGGATCAAATTCCCACCACATATAATAATATTAATGTTAAATGTAAATGGCCTAAATGCCCCAATCAAAAGACACAGACTGGCAAACGATAAAAAGTTAAGATCCATCAGTGTCCTGTATTCAGAAAATCCAACTCACAAGCAAAGACACACATGGACTAAAAATAAAGGGATGGAGAAAGATTTGCAAAGCAAATGGAGCGGAAACAAAAGCAAAGTTTGCCATTCTAATCTCTGAAAAAATATACTTTAAATCAACAAATATCAAAAGAGACAAATAAGGGCATTACATGATGGTAAAAAGATTAATGCAACAAGAAGAGCTAACTACTCCAATTATATATACACCCAAAACAAGAGCACCCAGAAACATAAAACAACTTCTAAAGACCAGCAAATGCTTAGATTCCTACACGATAATAGTGGCCAGACTTTAACATTGCACTGGCAAGATAGACAGAGTAACAACACAGAGAATTAGCAAAAATATCCCAGACTTGAATGCAGATATGGACCAAGTGGACCAAATAGACATCGCCAGAACTCTCCACTCCAAATCTGCAGATCACACATTATTTTCAACACCACATCACACTTACTCTAAAATTCACCACGTAATTGGAAGTAAACCTCTCATTAGCAAATGCAAAAGAATAGAAATTATAAAAAGGAGACTCTCAGACCACAGTGCAATTGAAATTAGAACTCAGGATTATAAACTCACTCAAAACAGTACCACTAAATGGAAAATGAACAACTGGCTCCTGTGTAACTACTGAATAAACAATGAAATTAAGGCAGAAATAAAGATGTTCTTCAAAACCAGTAAGAACAAAGACAATGTAGCAGAATGTTTGGAACACATTTAAAGCAGTGTCTAGAGGGAAATTTATAGCAATAAATGCCCACATGAGAAGTGAGAAAAGATCTAAAATTGACACTGTATTGTCAAAATTGAAAGAGCTAGATGAACAATATCAAAAAAGAAAAGAAAAGAAAACTCATAAGCTAGCAGAAGACAAGAAATAACTAAGTTAGAGCAGAACTGAAGGAGACTAAAACAGAAAAGCTCTTCAAAAAAATAATAAATCCAGGATCTGCCTTCATTGTAAAAATCAACAAAATAGACAGGCTACTAGCCAGACTAACAAAAAAAGAAAAGAGAGAAGAATCAAATAGATGTAATAAAAATTGATAAATGGGACACCACTACTGATTCCATGGAAATACAAATTACCATCACAGATTACTACAGACAACTCTATGCACATAAACCAGTAAACCTCAAAGAAATGGATTAATTTCTGGACACTTGCACCCTCCAAAGACTAAACAGAAAGAAGTTTAAACCCTGAGTAGATTAATAATAAGCTAAAGTTGAGGGAGAAATTAATACTCTACCAACCAAATATATATATATATATAAAAATACTCTACCAACCAAATATATATATATATATATATATATATATATATATATATATAATACTCTATCAACCATATATATACATATATCTCCAGGTCCAGCTGGGTTGATAGCCAAATTCTTCCAAATGTAAAAAAAAGAACAGGTACCACTTCTTCTAAAACTATTCTAAACAATATAAAAAGAGGGAATCCTCCATAACTCATTTCATGAGACCAACATCATCCTGATATCAAAAGCAAGCCCAGACTCAACTAAAAAAAAAAAAAAAAAAAAAAAAAAAAAAAGCCGCTATACATGATGAACATATATGTAAAAATCTTCAATAAAATACTTACTAACTGAATGTTGCAGCACATCAAGAAGCTTATCATCACTATCAAGGAGGCTTCACCTCAGGGATGAAAGTCTGGCTCAACAGAGGCAAGACTATAGATGGAATCCATTACATAAACAGAACCAAAAACAAAACCACATGATTAACTAAATAGGTGCAGAGAAGGCCTTTGACAAAACTGAACAGGCTTCCACAAAATTCAACAGCCCTTTATGCTATACACTCCCGATAAACTAGGTATTGATGGAATGTACCTTAAAATAATAAAAGCTATTTATGACAAATCCACAACCAATATTATACTGAATGAACAAAACCTGGAAGCATTCCCTTTGAAATATGGCACTAGACAAGGATGCCCTCTCTCACCACACCTATTTAATATAGTATTGGAAGTTCTAGCCAGAGTAATCTGGCAAGAAAAAGAAATAAATTGTATTCATTTAGGAAAACAGGAAGTTAAATTGTCTCTATTTGCAGATGACATGATTATATATTTAGAAGACCCCATTGTCTCAGTCCAAAATATTCTTAAACTGATAAGCATCTTCATCCAAGACTCAGGATACAAAATCACTGTGCAGAAAACACAAGCATTTCTATGTATCTATAACAGGATAACAGATATCCAAATCCAGAGTATTCCTTTATTCACAATTGCTACAAAGAGATTAAAATACCTAAGAATACAACTAACAAAGGAAGTAAAGGATCTCATCAAGAAGAACTACAAACCGCTGCTGAAGAAAATGAGAGGACACTAACAGTTGAAAAAACATTTTATTCTCAGCTTTAGAAAGTATCAGTATCATGGAAATGACCATACTGCCCAAAGTAATGTATAGAAACGATGCTATCGCCATCAAACTATCGACCTTCTTCACATAACAGGAAAAAAAAAAAAGAAAGAAAACACACACACACACACACACACACACACACACACACAAAAAAAAAAAAAAAAAAAAAAAAAAAAAAAAAAAAAAAAAAAAACACTTCGAACTTTATAAGAAAACAAAAAAGAGGCTGCAAAGCCAGGACAATCCTTAGCAAAAGGAACAAAGCTGGAGGCATCATGCTACCTGACTTCAGACTATGATACAAGGCTACTGTAATCAAAACATCATGATACTGGTACCAAGTCAGAGACATACACAAATGAAACAGAACAGAGGCACTAAAAGTAACGCCACACATTTACAAAACTGGGGAAAACAAAACAAAACAAAACAAAATCGACAAAAATAAGCAATGGGAAAAGGATTCCATATTTAATAAATGGTGTTGGGAAAACTGGCTAGCCATGTGCAGAAAGCTGAATCTGGACTCCTTCCTTACACATTACACTAAAATTAACTCCAGAAAGATTAAAGATTTAAACATAAAACATAACACAATAAAAACTCTAGAATAAAACCTAGGCAAAAACATTCCGTCCATAGGCATCCATAAAGACTTCATGAATAAAACACCCAAAAGCAATGGCAACAGAAGCCCAAACAGACAAATTTGATTTAAGTAAACTGGAGAGTTTCTGCACAGCAGAAGAATATATCATTAGAGTAAACTGGGATCCAACAGCATGGAAAAAATTTTGTAATATATCTGTCTGACAAAGGGTACTATGAAGAATCTACAAAGAATTAAAGCAGATTTACAAGAAAAAAATGCTCTTTATTACTGGTCATTAGAGATAAGTAAATCAAAACCATATTGAGATACCATCTCATGCCAGTTAGAATGACTATCATTAAAAATTTTGGAGACAACAGATGCTAGAGGCGATGTGGAGAAATAGAAATATTTTAACACGTTGGTGGGAGTGTCAATTAGTTCAACCATTGTGGAAGGCAGTGTGGCAATTCCTCAAGGACCTAGAATTAGAAATGCCATATGACCAAGCAATCCCATTACTGGCTATATAACCAAAGGATTTTACATTGTTCTCTTATAAAGATCCATTCACTTGTATGTTCATTGTGGCACTGTTTACAATAGCAAAGATCTGGAACCAATCCAAATGCTCATCAATGATAGACTGGACAAATAAATGTGCAAATATACATCATAGAATACTATGCAACCTTACAAAATGAGGAGTTCATATCCTTTATAGGGACATGGATATATCTGGAAACCACCATTCTCAGCTAACTGACACAGGAACAGAAAACAAAACACTGCCTATTCTCACTCCTAGATGGGTGTCAAACAATGAGAATACATGGGCACATGTAGGGGAACATCTAACACTGAGATCTTTTGGGGGTTGGAGCAGTGAGGTACAGTGATGGGGAGGGACGGTGGGGATGGATAACAATGGGAGAAATGCCTGATATAGGTGATGGGAAAATTGATGCAGCAAACCACCATGGCATGTTTGTACCTATGCAAGAGTCCCACAATATCTGCTCATGTACCCCAGTATTTAAAGTAGAGTAACAGAGATAAATAAATAAATAATAATAAAAAACGAATATGGAAACATTGGAATTTTATTGACCTTGAGACTCTGAATATAAACAAGCAACAAGAACACTAACAAACAAAAAACAGTTTGGATTGGGTACGGTGAGACATGCCTATAATCTCAGCACTTTGAGACGCTGAGGAAGTGAATTTCTGATGTCAGGAGATTGAAACAAGATTGGCCAGCATAGTGAAACTTCATTGCTACTAAAAGTACAAAAATTAGTCAGGTGTGGTGGCAGGTACTTGTAATCTTAGCTACTTGGGAAGTTGAGGCATGAGAATCTCTAGAATCAGGGAGGCAGAATTTGCAGTGAACCAAGATTGTGTCAGTGCATTCCAGCAAGGGCAATAGAGCAACAATAAATTTCAAAAACATAAATAAAAAATGAAACATCAGCTTATATTCTATTGACAACAAAATCATCATTTTACAAAGAGGATGACTTCTCTTCTAAATAATTTACTTAAATACGTTTTTAAGTATAAAATGTCCTTTTTGAATAAATAAGTATTCCATAGAAAATTTAATGTAAAAATTCAAGTTTATTTAATAAAATTAATTTTTTTTCATAGATCAGCTGTTTTGCTTGGCCATTTTATTTGAAATTTACCATATGTATTGTTTTCCAAACATATTAGTGTAATAAGTATATGTATATAATTTAATTTTGCAAGATTTGTGTGTTTTCCCATAAAGTCACTAGTTATTCTGAATTTTCTAAATTTTCTTTATTTGCTTACTAATCAAATTAGCTAATATCATTTATACATAATCATGATTTGGAAAATTATGAAATTATATTTTCAACCAAAACAAAACACCATTTTAAAAGTATTTTAACATATTCTATAATATTTCTGCTTAATTATATAACTTCCAAGAGTCTTAGTAATTTTAAAATATATTAATAGTAAATCAACTAATTAATGGATAATTTTTGGATACTTGGATAATTTTTAAGTAAGATAAAATGCTGCAACAATTATCACTATACATATATATGAATGTACGTGCTTAACAATGTATGTATGTATATTGCAAGTCTCTAAAAATGCTTGTTTATGGACAGATAATTATTAATCACCTACCTCCCACATTTTTCCTATAAAAATTAAAGAAAGCCAAAATAGTTAAAAGGTACAGTATTATTGGTGATTGATAATATTCTAACAGAGATATCAGGGGGAAAGTAAGATTATGTTTGGATAGTGATGAAATCTTCTTTAGTTTATCAAGGAAAGCAGTAGTTGTTTTACTCTAAACTAAAATATCTGATGTTTTCAGAATACAACAAAGAATAGGGAAAGAAAACCTTGTTTCTATTGATATCACCATCATAATTTCTTAGAAACACAGACATGACAGATTAAGAGTATTTGACTGTGGAACATGAGAAAAGAGCCTGCCTTAGTCGGTTATTGAGTATTCAGCTGGTAGAGCTTGGAAACATGGCTGTAGCATAATTTTTTGAAAAAAAATATTTAAAATGAACTGGAACACCTTACTATTGAGCTGTGTTCTATACATAACCATCGATGACAGGGGTAAGGGTGCTACTTTAAAACATATCTGTGCCAATTTTCAGTTCATGAGAGTTATAAACATATACTGTGGAACATGTTGAAAAGACAAATTGAAAAGACTAAAGTTTACCTATTAATTTTCTCCAGAAATGATACAATCAATAAATACCAATCTAAAATATGAAACCTCAGGGTGCTCGAGTACTAAAAGGTAGTTTCTTTTTTTTTTTTTTTCAATGCAAAAATATCAACTCACAGGTAACAGAGTGTCAGAAATAGAACATTATCAATTAGAGATTCCTGATGTAATAAAACAGTTCTATGAGAGCTAATACTTGCTTCTTAGAATGATCAGATAGTCCAAGGAAAAAAACTAACAAGCAAACAAACAAAATTTATTGCTTTCAGACAGATCCTATAAGAATATGAAAGAAAATTGAAAAGATCAACAAACAGATATACTACTAGCCAGACTAATTAAAAAGAAAAGATAGAAAATTCAAATTGATGTAATAAAAAATAATAAATAATACATCATCACCAATTCCACAGAAATACAAACTACCATCAGAGATTACTGCAAACACCTCTATGCAGTTAAACCAGTGAATCTAGAAGAAATGGGTACATTCCTGGACACTTACCTCCTCCCAAGACTAAACCAGGAAGAAGCTGAATACCCAAAGAGACCAATAATAAGATCTGAAGTTGAGGCAGCAATTAATACCCTAACAACAACAACAACAACAACAAAAACTTCAGGATCAGACTGCTTCACAGACAAATTCTACAAAAGGTCAAAAAAAAAAAAAAAAATGTTGGAGCCATTCCTTCTGAAACTATTCCAAACAATACAAAAAGAGAGAACCTCCTTAACTTATTTTATGAGACATTTTCCAAGTGGATAAAGTAAATCACATTTCAAATTATCATTTGAGCATCACAGCAAACAGATAATGTGTCATTTAAAGGGATGAGATATAAAGAACACTCTTGTAAATAGAGAAGAGCACAATATAGTACCCATTTCTACCTATGAGTAACGTACCTGCTAGAAAATATAGGTATAAGGTGCAGATGATGTAATTATTTAACTAGAGGTGTCATCAAAGCTTGTTTCCAAAATCATGTACCACTAGGAATAAAATGTTAAGAAATGAAAGATGTTGCTTTTAAAGACAATTGTTAAATATCTAGTAAATAGACTAAGTAAGTAGGAGCAGAAAGAAAACCAAGTAAGTACAGCTACCAGATACCCACAGAAAAAAAGGGAAGATTTAATCAAAAGAATGAATGGAGAGAGGCAATAGAAATGGAAAAAAAAAAAAAAAAAAAAGAGTGGGAATGAGGCAAGATGGTAGAGAGAAATATTACAGAACTAGGTAAGGAGTATAAAGGAAAGAATGAAAAAATAACGACAGATGCATATAAGTTACTGAGTTTGGTGATTCAAAAAAAATACATCCAACATTATAAGAAATATAACCCACTCTCTCCTCAGCAATTCACACATTGAGTATAACATTAAAGCTGATTGCACTTTTCTGCCTCTCCCAACCACTCACTTCTCTAGACTCACAGGATGACCTTTACAGTTTATTTTTGGAAGACACTCATGAAAATATCTACATAGAAAAGAGCCTCAGACTTTAGAATGAGGACTTCCAGAATGTGTAATTCATGGTTGAAAGTGAAAGTAAAGTCAAGAGTCACTGAACGATAGACGATAGACTTTAAGAATGTGTTAGTGATTAAGTGAACTCATTTCTCATACTCACATGGAGTATGCCTCACTGATCTGAGTAACAAAGGACATGCAAGATTTTTAACCCTTTGGGACTCCACTTGAACATGAAGCACTTTCTCCTGATATTTAACTGCATGCTGAAATTTGTAATATATGAGTAACAATTAACCATTGTCATACCCCATTGCTACGTAACCGCTTTGCTTCTTTTAAAATCAGGATTAAGGGAGGGAGTTTCTAGGTTCAGTACATGAGAAAAGCGACACTTGGAGTCAATAAATTCATATTAAGACTCCCCACTGAGACAGTCAGAGAGCAAGGTAGGTTGAAGTAGCTGATTCTAGAAGATAAAGGGTTGCCCTTACGTATCTTTTATATTTCCCACCTTCATTGATTTAAAATTTGTTCAAACATTAATGCTGTCATTCATCACTTTAACAGCAGCAATTCTGTTCTCATTTTCTACACGAACTTCTTTGTAATTTATCATTTCCAAGGTACACATCCACTTCTCCAAAGCTTTTGTTTAGTTTTGTTTTAGAGGTAGTTTCACTCTTGTTCCCAGCTAAAGGACAATAGCACAATCTCGGCTTGGTGGAACTCCTACTTACTGGGTTTAAGTGATTCTGCTGCCTCAGCTTCTGAGTAGCTGAAATTAAGAGGCACATGCGACCACTCCTGATTTTTTTTTTCTTTTTTTCTTTTTTTTTTTTTTTTTTTTTTTGTATTTTAGTACTACAGGATTTCACCATGTTAGGCAGCCTGGTTTTCAACTCCTGATATCGTGTCATCTACCTGTATCAGCCTTCCAAAATGCTTCAAATACTGTCATCAGCTACCATGCCCGGCTTGTTTCCCCTACTATTTTTCCTCAGATCCACTCAGGTTTCTCATTGAAAAAAATATAATCTAAACTAAAATCTTCTCCCAACACAGATAACACCTTCACAAAGAAGAGAGAAAATGAAAATAAATTTACTGTAAAATTACGTATGCATTTAACAAGAGCATAATGTGTACCACAGGCTGCCACTTAAAAAGTCAGACATCTTACTCTTTTACATAGCTCAGTGCATCAAGCCTCTTTTGTATTTATGTAGTTCAGAAAAAACTGCTTATTTTCTCCACTCTTTATGATGAAAAGTGGGCTCGATGTTTGAAGTCAAGTGACAGCTTTAGCTGGGCCATTTCCCACTGAAAACAACAAGGTCTTCTTCCTCTGTACACAGTCACTCATCTTAGCTTCCTCAAATGCTCAACCACAATTTCAGTTAGGTTGTTTTACATTTAATGTAATCTCTTCATCTCATGCTGCCAGTAACTCCATATTTTCTTCACACCCTTACTCTATCTTTTGCTGCTGTTAGTAATCAATCATCCCCTCCCATTGCAAAAGAAGCCTGGACTCCCTTCACACAGGCCACATGTTAATTCCGCAGAAAAAAAAATAATAATAAAATATATTATTTTTATTTTTTAATTGAAAAACTGTCAAAATTGATTATCCACATCTGAGAGGAGCACATGTTTCTTCTTCAAAAGAAGATTACTGATGCGGACTTTTAAAATAAACTGTTAATACATAAAACTCTGAATTAAAGAATCAAAAAGCATTCCCTAAACCTAAACTATATTAAACCAAGACAACCTTCTAACAATAATACCACTTTACAGTATGAGAGACTGTATTTTACAATACAGTTGTATTGTAATCAAAAATAATTATTTATTTCTTCTATATTTATTCAACATTTACCAATGCCAAGGACTTAGAATTTTAATATACCACCTTTCAAACATGAACATATAAAAATTCTTACTGTTAAAGGAGTATAGTTATTTTTCAAAGAGATGAAATATTCAATACAAAGATTAATTCACAGATTCAAGTTCTATTTTATAATGATATTATGTTGTAGGACACAAAGATTATTCCTTTAAATATTTGCTTTTAATAATTATTTGGCCATTTGAAAAAAATTAAAAAAAAATCACTCATAGCTGAGTATTCAACAATGAGAACACATGGATACATGAAGGGGGGCATCACACATTGGAGTCTGTTGGAGGTGCAAAGGGAGGGACAGTGAGGGGTGGGGAGGTTAGGGAAGGATAACATAGGGAAAATGCCAAATATAGGTGAGAGTGGGGGATGGAGGCAGTGAACCACCTTGACATATATTTACCTATGCAACAATCCTGAATGTAACACATTTACCCCAGAACCTAAAGTACAATTTTTAAAAAATTTGCTTAGACACATGTATACATTTCCCTAAAATACTTTCTTGTAATTACTATTACTTCTTTTAATCTCTCATTCTTTGGGATCTCTTTACAAGAAGATCACATGCTTTTAAAATCTTTTACATCATTTACATTTGTCAGATATTAGAGACATAATAAAATTATTATAATTCTAATGATAAGACAAAAAATTTGAATAGATACTCACATAAAGAACTTTTTACTCTGAAATCTGATCAGTTGGTTTTATTTACATTTGTATTCATCTTAATTTTCTGAGGTAAGTTTCACATGATATCAAATTACTTTAGAGTGCACATTTCAATGGAATTTGTTTATGATGTTATATAATCATCTTTTCTCTTTAATTCATAAACATTTCTATTGTCCAACAGGATGTCTCATATGTTCTAAACAGTTCTTTCTATTTCCCCACCCCTGATCACCTGTAACCTCACTTTTATTTCTATAATTGTGTCTTTGGACCATATAAGTTTTGCACAGGATTAGTTGTTATTCCAATCTGCCAACGTGACGGAGCTTTTAAAAATGGCCTATATATATATTTTTTTTCATTTTTTAATTACCAGGCCGTACACATCTGGAACCAATGTATTTAGAATGTGTGTATCAGGGAGAAAATTATATTCATTTCAGAGAATGAGGACTTTTTTTTAACGTATTTAAAAGATTCTGAAGGGATGAGATTTTAGCAGAAAATTATTCTGTGTAAGTAATCAGTCTATATTTTATTTTTACTGGATACATTTATCAGGTTAGGAAGAAAACACCCTTGGCCATATTTTCAGGTTTGTTGCTAGAAGAGCAAAGTCCTCTTGCGATGTTGTGGCTACTCAAGAACCATCGTGAAGATCTAGATTACTTACCTGGGTAGGCCTACTAAAGGAGTATTTGAAAGTGCAGTGTTGAAAAATATGCAGGCAGGAAAAGTAGCTAAAACAATGTTTATTTGGGATGGCACATGTTTCACTCAAGATGTTTCTCCTAAAGATGAATCAACTGACTTGGAAGCCTCCACTAGGTCTCAGTAGAATGAATACACATTCCCTGGGAACTCACATTTAAGGGCAATGATTGAAGAAAATGCTCTTCAGGTTTTGTCACAAGAATAATTGATAAAAAGCTCACTTTATACAGTCTGTGTCTCTGAGCCAGATAAGAATAATAATTTTCTTTCTTTAAATTTTTCCAGGAAACTTTGAAAAGTAGTTGAAAGTGACAAGTTCAAGTCTATTTGATGGGATGAGAGTGGAACTTGTATAGTGATTAATGAAGAACTCTTCAAGAAAGAAATTTTGAAAAAAAATTATTGCAGTATATTTAAAACTCACAGTATAAAAAGCAGAGTTCAACAGCTCAATTTTATGGATTTAGTAAAATTCAACAGAATTTTCAAAGATAAGCTTTCCTAGCTGACTTTCTGGCAGAAGAAAAGGAAGTCTCTTTTATGCAAGGTATTTGAAATACTCCAGTTACAACTTTATCTAGAGTATATATGTAATTTTATTTTGTATATCAGTAAAGGAGTTAAGACTTGCAGCTAAGACCAGATTTTGAAAATTGTATAAAATATTAAGGTAAGAGTTCTTTAATTACTTGAAATTATTAAGGACAGCTTAAGCATTAAACTTTCAGGGCTGTAAAAATTTTTCTAACAACTTTTAAACTTACCCATGAACCCCAAATAAAGATAACAAAACCACTAATGAAATGTTACAAGGTGTAACATGTTTTTACTTGAAGGTTTAACAACTTTACTCCTTTTTTCCCCCAAAAAAGCACATTTTTCAATACAGTAAACAATATCCATGCATTGTTTGATGACATTAACTTTGTGTAACAAAAAGAAATCTGAAATTTTCTGTGTTGCCTTTGTTGTTAATTGTCTTGGTTTAAAATGGCACTGAATTGCCTTCTCCTTTGGATTTAGTTAAAGTGCTATTATAACAGAACTTTTAAATGTGGCTATACACAACTTTTAGAAAGAATAAAAAGAAGAATTGGGATGAAAATGATTCTCTTGTATCTAACTTATTCACTGAAGATTTCAACAAGAAGCACTTTAGAGCAGGAGCTAACATGGATAATCATTATTCTGCCTTAATTGCTGATACTAGTAGAGAAAGTTCATTTTCAACCTATACAAATTTGAATATACCTGTAACAAAAATATTCATTGTTAACCAGAAAATTGGTAACCTAATTAGAAGTGGGTTTCTTCCTTCTCAATATTCAACCTCAGTTGTGCCATCACAACAAATTGCAGTAGATCAAAATTCTATTTTAAATGAGGTGGCCAATATTCATATGTCCTCTCAGAGCAACTAATGGCTACATTTTGAATTACGTTACAACTGCACATTCTCAATATCACATCATATCTTCCTTACAACACCATTTCTTCATGCTGATAGTGGAACCATAAACTTTTGTAACCAGATATCTTGAGGTATCAGTTAATGAGTTTTCTTATCTTAACCTGCTCCAAGATTGCTAATATATCAGCTGCTTCTCATTACAAGCCAGCTCTTAAATCATTTTCACCAGGCAAATATCACTCTAATTACAACTGATCTTCCACAAATCAAATACAGGATTATGCATGAAAACAGGGATGAAATTTACTCTGACAAAAAAAAAAAAAAAAAAAAATTTCTTCAATTAACCTATTGAATGATAGAATTACATGGTTACATTTATATTTCCTTTTCCTTTATTTCTAAATATAGGGTTAAAAGTGTTCTGTTTTGTTTCCAAGGATAGTTTCAAAAATACAAATATACATATACATATATATATGTATATATATATATGTATATGTATATACGTATATATAGACGTGTGTGTGTGTGTTTGTGTGTGTGTGTGTGTGTATATATGTATGGATATATATGAATATAAACATATTTAAAAATACTATATATGTCTGTGTGTATATACATATGTGTGTATATACATATGTATGTATATATGTATATATATACACACATATACATATACATAAATACATATATATACATAAATACATATTTTATATACATACACACATATACACATGTATATATGCACACAAATATATATACACATGTATATGTGTATATATATACACACCCATATATACACATATATATGTATACAGGTATATACACATATATATGTATATATACATATATGTGTATAGATGTTCATGAATATATATACATATATATGTGTATATATGGGTGTGTGTATATATATATATATACACAATAATGCATATATGTTTTTGTGCACATGTGTGTATATATATGTATATACATATATATGTATGTATATGTATATGTGCATATATGTATGCATATACATATATATCTGTAAGTATGCATGTATATACACATATACATGTATATACATATACACATATACATGTATATACATACATATATGTATATACATATACACATACATGTATATGTATATATTTTTATATGTATATACACATACATGTATGTGCATATGTATATATGTGTGTATATACATGTATACATGTGTATATATGTATATATGCACACATATATGTATATATATGTTTCTGTGTTTATATATATACACATTTTATATGTATAAACATATATATATGTGTATAAACTTTGACATGCCTTTTTTTAAAGTTAGTTATCTAAAAAGGAAGAAATAACAAAGTATTTTAGTCTACTTTCTGCTGCAGCAACAGAGTACCACAGACTGGACAATTTGCAAAAACACTTGCATTGTCATGGTTCTGGAGGCTGGCAGGTCTAAGGGGCTGCATCGGGTGAGTTCTTTCTTCTATGACACAAGATGGCAGTCTGGCATCAGATGGTGAAAGGCATGTGATGATCAGAAAATTAGGGCCAAATTCATACTTTGATCCAAAGCCTACTCACACAGTAACTAACCTCCTCTCCAGATAAAGTAAAAAATCCAATCTTGAGGATGTAGCTTCATGGCTAATCACCTCTTAAAGTTCCTATCTCCCTTCCCTATCACAAATGGCCATGTAATTTCAATGCAAAATTTGGAGAGGACATTCAAAATTATAAAAGTAAGCAAGAAAAAAGAAAAATAAACTGGAGTTAGGAAAAAGTAATAAGTGACTTCTCAAGTAGTCTGGCTCAAATTAAATGAGGGCCTAAATTAGGATCACACAAAGGTATAGATGCTCAGAAGCAATGCGACAGAACCACACAAACACAGAAAATCAAGGAAAAGTTTAACTAACTCTACATACTTTCATATGTTCTTAATTATTTTTACTCAGTTATTTCAACCTTGAATTTCAGTAGGCAAAAATATTCTTAATTACAGTTCACACCTAGTGAACTCAGTAACTCTGATCACAATTATTTGTATAATCACTTAAGCAATAAGATCACAAAATATTATGCTCATGTATTGCATCACTGTCAGCACATGGTGGAATTGTACAGCTGTCATTAGCCATAATAATTGTTGATCTTCCACCAAAGCATTCCAGTAGATTTGCACCTTTAATTACCTTCTGCAAGATTCCAACTTCCATTACTTCTAATGCACATTTTTCTTCCTCCTTTTTTTTTCCCCCTGAGGCAGGGTCTCACTGTGTTGCTGAGGCGTGAGTTCAGTGGCACAATCTCAGCTGACTGAAACCTTGACTTATGATTTGAAGCAATTCTTGTGTCTCACTCTGCTGAGTAGGTTGGAATAGAAGCTTACTACCACACAAATCTAATTTTTGTATTTTAGAGAGATGGTTTTACACCACTTGATCAGGTATTTCTCGAACTCCTGTACTCAGGTGATCCAGACACTTTGACCTTTAAGGTGCTGAGATTACAGGCTAGAGCCGGCACAACTGGCTTCTGCTGCACATTTCTACCACATTGGATTCATGCTCCATCTAAATCAGTTTTAATTGCTTGTGTTGGCATTTAATATCCTCTAGATTCTGAGCCTAGATCCTCAGTATGACTGAACAAATCCCTTCAAGACCTGATATTTGTTTGCCTTTCAACTTCATGTATTTCTGTTTAACAACTGTCCATTCAACGCAATATTCAGGCGACTCCAATTTCAGCCCTGCCTTTTCCCATTTAATAACTTTGGCCTTATTTCTTTCCTCAAGATAAAAGGCTATCTCCCTCTTCACCTATTTATGACTCCTAAGGCACAGACATCACTCCTTTCAGAAGGTGCTTATGTATCATATTAGTTTTCTTCTCTGTCTGTCTTGGACAGCCAGCTCTGCTGAAACACAGTACCTGGTATATGAATGTAGGTGTGTGTACATATATCTGAATACAGACACATATGTATGTGAATTAGTCAAAGCTGATCATGGAGTTAAAACAATGAAATCTGTTTTACTGTAAAAAACAAACACTAATGATTCTTTGACATTACTTTTTAATCTTTGTTCTTTAGCAACACTTTCCTTTAAAGGGTAGGTAAGAGTCGTATTCACTAGAGATGTAATAATTGTGTCCTACTGACCCTAGTGCCATTGCTAATCACTTTAATTATCATGCTTTATTATTTTTGTCTAGTTAAGAATTTTCTTCTTCTAAAATCTTTCTTCCATCTTCTGCTTTGACAGTCAGGTCCTTGCCTGAAAGAACTAAGTATGTGTGAACCACTCTTTCTTTTAATTGCAGCAGAGATTCTCAGCTGTTATGCTAAAATGGATTACACTGGAAATCCCACATGCCCAAGTTTTCAGAAGCAGCATTCACAGTGGAGTTGCTATATTATTTAATTTCCAGTGTCACAAGCTAAGGCTTCACAAGATTTATTCTTCAGTTTTTTTTAGGACACCTGGTGTTGGAATGGCATATGTATTTGGACAGTCAGATTCCTCAGGCTGGAGACCTACTGCTGCTATTTTACTATATGCATGTATTTTCAAGTTGTGCCTAAATATTAAGTGTTTGAAGTCAATGATCTGCATGAGGAATGCTGATTTCTTATCTGGCATTACATAACACACAAAAATGGTCATTTCACCTATATCTACATACTATTAATATATATATACCAATTTTAAGTTCTCAAACCATATTTTCACAGAGTAATGCGACAGATGTGGTTACATGCTGAACATGAAGAAAGTTTAAAAAATCAAGTCAGATGTGGCTCATGACTGCAGTCCCAGCACTTTGGGAGGCTGAGGCAGGTGGATCACCTGAAGTAAGGAGTTTGAGACCAGACTGATCAACATGGTAAAACCCCATCTCACTTCCAAATACAAAAATTAGTGAAGCATGGTGATGGGCACCTGTAATCTTAGTTATTCAGGAGGTTGAGGCAGGAGAATTGCTTGAACACAGGAGGTGGAGGTTGCATTAAGCTGAGATTCTGCCATTGGATTCTAGCCAGGGTGACAGAGTAAGACTTTGTCCCCAAATAATCAACAGTGAAAAGAAGGAGATGCCTAAAATAATAAAACCTGAAAAGATCAACTTGGATGGCCATCATGACAACAAAGAAAAAGAAAAATGACATTTTAGAAAGATAGGATAAATAGTGAAGAATAATGAGACAGGTTAAAATTTGGAATACAGTGTTGTAAGAACAAGGCCTGAATGAGGCAAGTGCCAAACAAACAACAACAGCAGCAACAACAAAACAAGCACAGAAAGGAGAAAAAGGAAGGTGAAGAAAGAAAATGGAGTAAGTCAAATGCAAAACATGCAGTGGCTAGCATGATTAGTTTATCTGTCTATCTGCACCATCTAAAAATTCTTTATACTCTGAGTAACATCTTGATGAGATTTAAATGTAACCAGTCAAAGAGCAGGATAAGCCAGAAAATATCGTAGCTTCTTCTAAGATGTAAACAAAGATACTCTATCTCCTTAAGTATTCTCTCAATAGTTAGGTCAAACTATTTCAACAGCAAAAATTACTTCAAATTTGCTGCCCATGGTGTTACACATCTGGAGTCACTACTTAAAAAATAAAGTAGATGAAGCAGATGTATTTTTCTCCTCCTATAAACACAGTTGATATGCCAGGGTTTCGTATAAAGCAAACATAAGTCTCTGAAAGGTAGAACAAGCAGATAAACTGGAAAGAACATTGGAGACCCAGAAAGTGATAAGATGGGTGAATTCCCTGGATTCTTTCTGCCTCATGTTATCACAGACTTGATCATGAAAGAGATGGGCCTGAAAGATATAAATTCACACTGAGAAAAATGTTCCCCAAAACCCAACTTCTGTAGCCACAGGGTACAAATGGTACACATACTGAAAGACTAATCTTTTATAAAATAGCCATCATATTTTAGCTAAACAATACAACACAAAACAAAGTAGAACCAAAAAATCTAGCCAGGACAAAAAAGTCTAAGTTGGAACATCGGTTGCACCAGGCATTAATGAAGCACCGCCACCCATTTCTGGAGTGTAATCAGAGAAGGTAGACTACAGAGCTAGAGCTTTCAATTCTTCCATGTGGTCACAAGATGCCCTTCCCCTCCTAACCAGGCAGGTACAAATAACTCCTAGGGTGAAGCTCAATCCTGCATATGTATTCATCAGTCATGAGAAACCCTTCTTTGGCTGTCAAAGGAAGTGAAGCAGCAAATTTGAAATTGTGCCTCTACTCAAAAAGTATACTCTTTCTTCTGTTAGGGTGGTATCAGAAAAAGCCATCTATAAATAGACACTATAATGTTATAATAAGATCCAGAGTCTCCTAACAGTCTCCCAAATGTTAACATTTCAAATAAAAATCTCTCATTTTGGCACAAAACAGGAAGCTCTGCACCTCAGTGAAACAATATAATAAATATCCACAGAGAAATGTCAGTGGTGTTGTTACAGGATAAATTTGGTAACAATATTTCCAGTCAGAAACCTCTGTGGACATGGCACCTGTTCCTGTGTACTTGTACTGCATGCAGGAAGAATGAGGTACACAGGCAAGTGAACAGAGGAGGAGGAGGAGGAGGAGGAGAAGGAGTAGGAGGAGAAGGACGTGGAGGAGGAGGAGAAGGAAGAGGAGGAGGAGGAGGAGGAGGAGGAGGAATACGAGGAGGAAGAGGAGGAGGAGGAAGAGGAGGAGGAGGAGGAAGAGGAGGAGGAGGAGATCAAGGGGTAGGGGGACAGGGAGGGCAGAAAGGGGTAAGAGGAGGAAGAAGGAAGCAGGGAGAAAGGAGAAAAAAGAAAGGAAGAACAGGAGAAAGGAGAAGAAAGAGAAGGGTGTTTTATGTAGTGTTAAAAGAACTCAGAGGAGTGTATTGCTTCTCTCTTTAGGCACTTCCTCCCAAGGAGCATTCCACTCTTAGCAGAGAGGATGCACTGGAGAGGGTGGCTTCTGTCTGTAGGCAACTCATTTTGACGTCTCTGCACTTCTCTGGAGCTCTTTGCTGCAGCTGCTACTCCCAGTAGAGAGAGTACTGCTTTCTGTAGCTGGTGTTCCTGGGTAATCCTATCTGTAGCAGATTGGCTTTTCAGTCTCTTTATAAGTTATTATGAATGAGCAGAAGTTTATAACTTGGATTTAATCGAGGTTATCAGTTTTTCTTCTATGGCCTATACTTCTGTATGTAATAACGCTTTGCTACACCTAAGAGGATTGAATTTTCTGTATTATTCTTTGTTTCTATATGATAAATTTTTATATGCAATGTCATAATTTTATATTACACTCATGTTTATGAGCCATTCTGAGTTAATTTCTGTAGGGTGAGGTTTTTGTTAGAGCTTTTTTCCCGTTAATCTACTGATATCCACTTGCCTTGCCAAAATTTATTGAAAGACTACATTTTCTTCACTGATTTGCATTTGCCAGTTTGTGTGACACTACTTAGTCATATTCGCACCAGTGTTGCTCTATTCCTTGGTATTCCCTTTTTCTCCATTTTTATATGAATCAATACCTATGCCAATAGCAAACTGTTTTGATTACTTTAGTTGTGTAATACCTCTCTAATACATTATTGATGGTTTCCTTCCTGCATATAACATTTAAAAAATTTTTCTTAGCTATCCTAGAAAGGAAGTTTGCTTTGTCTGTAAACATTTTTGCTGATATTTGGATAGGAATTTCATCAAATGTAAAGATCAAGCTTGAGAAAATTAACACAACATATTGAATATTCCCATCCATAAACATAGTGTATCTCCCTTTATTTCCATTTTTATATTTTTTTCCACCAGAGTTTTATATGTTTCAGCATCCAGATTCCACACCTGTTTTGTTTCATTTCAATGCAGATCAAAGCATTTCATCATCTTAGAAACAGTTGTCGATGGTGGAGTTGCTAATATTTGGCCCTGGTGACCTATGGTGTGTGGAAAGAGCAGAATTCTGATTAGTTTAAATTCACTTCAACAGTTCAGTGCCTAGGATTTGTGTTACCATAGATGCTTAACTTTTCATTAAAGCCTTCTGACAGAATAAAGTAAGGTTGTGAGGAGGACAGGCAAGAAGCTCAGTGCAATCAGCCCTACTTAGCTCTGATGCTTTAAAACCTATTGTTGTCGAGTTGACGTGGGTGCTCAGCTTGCTACTGTACCCTGCTGACATTAGTAAGGGGGTTGGACTAGCAACCTCTCTTTTCTCTGGGTGGGTAATAGAAGATTAGATGCCTAATCTGCTATTCTGAAGAATCAGAGCATCACTGACCTGGGAGAACATTGTCTGTGCACATAGATCCAAAGAAATTGAAGTAGTAGTGTTTCTTTGTGGTGTTTGTCTGGATTATCTTGGTTATTCCCCGTAGAAAGGTTTTCTGTGGTTAGGTCATCCTCTCCTGGTCCTTTGTCTGGGAGACGACAGGATTTCCTGAAGCCCTTTTTGTATGTGCCTACTGGAGAATCTGGAGTGGAAGCTTTTCTATAGTCCATCACCTGGGATACATCGAAGGCAATAAGAAAACTCAATACATGTATCATAGGATCATTTTTCTAGTCTTAGAGTCCTTACAAAAACTCTCCTCCTCTTTCTACCCTTCAGGGTCTATCTTTGTTTCTTGTCATATGTCTGTGGTGATTTAGGTGTTAAGAGAAAGTTTGGGATGTAGCATTACAACGCAAAGTCCTAGGAAGTGAAAAGTGGAGAAAGACTGTTAAAACATTATGCAAATCAAATCTCATAAAGAAAAACATGAGAAGATATAATCGTGAAGAAAAATCAATATGATCTACCTACAATAAAGTGATTTTATAAAATAAATATTCACCAAAATTAACCTCAAATAAGTCTTTATAATTTATGTAAAATAGCCAACTATTTATAGAATATAAATAGTATAGACCAATGAAGAAAATACAAAATAACTTCCATACACTTTGAAAAAAATTAAGTTGGAAATGCTTCCAGAAAATGTAAGCAAAAATAGGTTCTTTCACCGCTGCAGAAGGAAAATAGGGATATCATCTTTCTCTCCAGATTTATTTGTTAAGCAACAAGTGATTTAATAGAAATAAAGAACCTATTGCTATGTATCTGAAAAAAATATATATAATTGCCAAAGCAACTCTTATGAAAATGAGATATCATAAGTGTAAGACAAACATTATTTTAAAAAATCAAACTATCAAGAATAAAAGCATTTCTGAAGTTTATTCCCCAATAATCCCAATAATGCTAATTTGAGACTAAAGTTGGAACTTCATTAAAATAGTCAATTGAAGAGTAAAGGTGGAGTTATTCCCAGGAAAGAGACAATTTCTGTGTGCAGTGGGGCTGGCCTCCCTGCCTAAATAACTGGTGAAATAAAGTGTTGTTATGGTATTTATCAAAAATTTTTCGGTGAATACAGAAAGTCCTGGCCCATGGATACTAGGACCTCACTCAGAATGAGGTTTTGATTCAAATAGAAGGTGAGAACGATTCAGATCTCGCCCTTTATCTTGTAGAATATTCAAGTCTGGGGTCAGAGTTTTTATATTACCTGCAAGCCATAACTGCCTCAAAAGCAGAAATTGGTATAAAATTATAGCTTGCCAAAATACTTTTCTAAAATTCTGGAAAGATTGGCCATAAAACTCTCCAGTTAAGAATAAGTTGACATTTAATTACTTAAGAATGCTTTATCACATTATGGACGACATTGCTAATTCATTGAAACAAAACATATCCTAAGCAGTAGCCAAAAACAAACATCAACAAAAAAGACTCACTTAAGGGTCATAACCGACGAATAAAATGTTGTATCAAAATGGCCTTCATAGTAAGTAAGTTTTTGTGTTCTCTGAGATGAAAGAATAAAATATAAAGGAGGAAAAAGATGGATAGGAGAACAAAGATAAATTTTTTACTTGACAATTATACAATAATTGAAAAAGGAATCTGTTTCATGCAATACTGAGAATATTACTTACTAAAATATTGAGTTATAGTAAAATGCTACTTGTTATTTAAAATAAAAATATAATTGGAAATCTCATATTTTATTTGGTAATGATATATGACGGAGAAGTTATTGAAACTTAGCTCGGAGTATGAAGGTCTCATACACCAGAAGACAAAAGTACATAGAAAAGGCAACGGAAAATATATAAAAATACTTTGTACCTACACTATTATTCAACATAGTTTAACACTTAATAAAATACATTTTTGACTCACAACTTCTAAACCTATACTAAAGACTTATCAAAAGACCAAAGTACAAAATATAAAAGCTTGTTTTTCTTTCATTTATTTATTTATTTATTTATTTATTTATTTATTTATTTATTTATTTTTGAAGGGCAGTTTGCACTATGTTTTACTTTGTAACAAAAATAGTCAATTAATTGGGTACTTCTGATTAACTACAAAAATTCTATAAATATTGTGATTAATGTCAAGGCAGGAAAATTAAATAGGAGTAAGAAAACTAAATCAATACAATTAGAGAAACAGGTAGCAGGTAGGGAGAGGAGAAAATAGAGGCAGAAAGAAAAGAGGAAGAGGCAGAAACACAAAAATATCTAGAGTAAACTTAAAAATGTCTAATATGTTAGTTATGTAGTAGAGTGTTACTCTATTAGATGTAAATGCTTTCTGTGTTAAAATATAAAATATTCAAACATCAGATTGATAAACATTTGCTTTTACATATTAAGAATCACACTGACATATTGAAAATAAAGATTTAGACAATGTTAAAAGGTATTGATCAAGAAAGCCACTGATAATGTATTAGACAGAAGAGAATTTTAGAAAATGTGAGCAATAAAGAGGGAACATAATAGATAAAAAGATGGCACACAAAATATATCAAAATATGGAAAAAAAATTAAAGTTAATGTACAGTCACAAATGTAAATTCCTCAGTATCACTGTCTCAATATTCACCTGAGGCAAATTTGGTGGATTTTAATTTATGTTGAAACATTCCAAATGTAATGAGAGGTATTCAATATCACTGGTCTAGACTCATAAGTATACAGAAAATTACCAGTTAATGCAAAGCCAACTAGCAGGGCATGCTTGCAGAATCTGAGAGCTTTGTAATAGAGCAAGTATTAATAGAGAATAATCCTTATCCTTTTTAATGTGAAATCCATCAAATCTAACATGATTAGATGCCTCCCTTTTCCTTTTTAACATGCTCACTAGCCATCATGCTCAGCATTCTCTTTCAGATCCAATTTCTTTTGATACTGTCTTCTAACTAGCCTTACTTGGATGTTAGTAATATGAAGGCTTACTAAGATATCAAAGCAAATAAAGAACAGGAACTACATGACCTCTAGTCTCAAGAAAAGCAGTAACTCAATTCTTACACATAAATGTTTTCCAGAGTGTTTTGGTTAATGTATTTACAGCTCTGACAAATCATTCCCAGATGCTCTGCGGTACAGTTGCATATCTCACCAAATTAATGTAGCATTTAAATACCTCACTGTCTCAAGTTGCTGGGATATAGCTCCAGAAAAACCTTCCAAAGGGGAATTTTTTTTTTTTCTTTAGAACAAATTTGGGAGGTTTTATGTTAGCAAATATGTCACACTTTTTGTTAGGGTCCTGTGGCAGGCCAACATGAAGGGATGAGACTAAAAATTCACATATCTGCTATCGGTCCTCAAGTATGCATTATCTATATAGAAAATAAAATGAAATTGGTGTAAGTTCCAATTCTGACTGGTGACATTTATTAGACGATGCTAAAATTAGCTAGAATTCCGCGGACTCCACTACTAAATAATCTGGATTCTGACTCATTGACATGCTTTCCAAAAGCAATTTTATAAAAGATTTAATTTCGACAAACTACTGATGCAGTTCTCATTATTCTTGGGAAATAACTGTCAGCTCTGCCTTAAGAAGCATTTGTTTTAAAATTCTAAGAATTTATATCATAACTAGAGACCCAAGTATCTTTCACAAAATATTGGTTTATAAATGTTTTTCTTAATTAAGAGGTGTTATCTTATTAAAACGGTCATTATTTTAAGCCATTTTTAATTGCCTGGTTATACAATTTTTATACCAACCATCTGAAACCTAATTACAAATTGACAACAGATCTCTACAGTGCTATTTTTATAGACTTGAAGATGTAAGTGATTTAAACTCTGATGGATATTTTATTTTTTCTCGTCTAAATATTAGCTTCCTGAAACAATGGAGTTTGGTTTTATCAAAAAAAAATTTTCCTGACTTTAAGACATTTTCTAAACAAACATTGCTGCTATATTATGGTGTGCCAGGCAGTAAGTGACTATAGGTAATGGTTACTAGTGATGGTAAATTCTGTTTCACTTTATGAAATAATCTATGTAACTGTTGAGTGCCTCAGTGCTTTCTAAATGGACCGCTTATTATTGGATTAACTATTTTTATTCACATTAAGAATTCACTTGTGTGCCGGGCGCGGTGGCTCAAGCCTGTAATCCCAGCACTTTGGGAGGCCAAGGTGGGTGGATCACGAGGTCAAGAGATCGAGACCATCCTGGTCAAAACGTGGTGAAACCCCGTCTCTACTAAAAATACAAAAAAATTAGCTGGGCATGGTGGCGCGTGCCTGTAATCCCAGCTACTCAGGAGGCTGAGGTAGGAGAATTGCCTGAACCCAGGAGGCGGAGGTCGTGGTGAGCCGACATCGGGCCATTGCACTCCACCCTGGGTAACAAGAGCGAAACTCCGTCTAAAAAAAAAAAAAAAAAAAAAGAAAAATTCACTTGTGATTTGGCTGATTCCTGGTTTTTATAAGATACATGTGCAGAAATCTATTCAAATAAAAGGAAAGAAGCACAACACTATCAGCATGCTATTAAATTTGTCAATCAAGTATCACACATCAGTTGATTTTTAAAGTAATTTCCAAAAATACCTATTGAGATTTTTTTGAAAAAAAACTGAAAAAGCTGTCTTCTGTGTAGAATGAGTATTCCAAGACAGCTTAGTGCATGGCTTTCTTGTTGCATGGCAGATTTAACTGTTATTTCTGATGGCAGTGATGATGCTGTCAGCGGCTAGTGTTCTGGAAGAGAAGATGTCTAAACCCTAATTTCGCTTTTCTAATTCTGGTGGCTATTAACAGAAATTTCTGTATATTCTGCATAAGTAGCCTAATTTTTTAAGGTAAGGGGCAATTAAATTTTGCGATGTATAACTTTTTGTAACCTAATGGTGAATCAGTATTTTGAATCATTGTGAAAGGTTTTCTGTAATTCTATACAAGCGTTGCAATAAACATTTCTAGAAATTAGTCAGCACTTGTTTATGTTTATTTTAAAGATATACTTAGGTGTAAATAGTTGTGGATGTCCTAAGAGTAATAAAATAAAATTATAGCTAATTCCCTTAAATTTTTACCACACATACCTTCTATACTTCTATATTTATATGTCCTCCGTATGGTGTGACTTTTTTTTTTTTTTTTGAGATGGAGTTTCCCTCTTGTTACCCAGGGTGAAGTGCAATGGCATGATATCTGGGCTCACCGCAACCTCCCCCTCCTGGGTTCAGGCAATTATCCTGCCTCAGCCTCCTGAGTAGCTGGGATTACAGGCACGTGCCACCATGCCTAGCTAATTTTTTGTATTTTTTAGTAGAGACAGGGTTTCACCATGTTGACCAGGATGGTCTCGATCTCTTGACCTCGTGGTCCACCCGCCTCGGCCTCCCAAAGTGCTGAGATTACAGGCTTGAGCCACCGCGCCCGGCCTTATGGTGTGACTTTTGAATAACGTGCAGAATCAAGATTTCACATTGGTATGGAAATGAAATCTGCAACTACTATTTGTTTCATTTCTGACAAAAATCTCTGCTGGCAAAAGTCTTTTCAGCCACTAGCACTTCTGTAGTTGTCTGCATAATATGATAATTTTTCTGACTGAGTTTGTAACAAATAAAAGCCATTGAACTATGAGATAAACAAGGCTTAAACTTGGGCAAGATAGAAACAAGGGCCCTTTTGTAGCTGGTTATTTTTCAAATCTAAGGTACAAAAGACTATTGAAATATGTACTCAGGCATACCAAAATAAAACCTAGTTCTAACAGTTACCTCTAGAGTAGCAGAGCTAAATATGTTACTTAGGATTTCATTGTATCATCTGTTTAAACTATTTGTCTGCCAACATAATTATACATTTAGATTCTCTGCACCTGACCTTTCCCAGTGAGGCCTAGCCTTTGTCATTACTGACACATGGCCATTCCTCAATGATGTGCTGACTCTGGATCATCACCCTTCATTCATGCATGGCAGGAGAACAGTCAGCAGCTTGATTAGTGTGTTAGTCACAATACTTAGTATTTTCTTATTAAGAAGTATTTCTTTGCAATTATGTAAGTCACATAAGTCAACAGAGGAATCTGCACATAATGGATAGATAAGATCACAAGCAGCCTCTAAATTTTTCATAGTGATTCTGTCACATAACTTAGGGCCCTCTATAGTTAAATAAGAAGCTACTTTAGTGTAATCAAATACATTTTATGACTGGAGAAGAGTTTAACTTGACTTTTTTTGTTTGTTTGTTTGTTTGTTGTTGTTGTTGTTAGTAAATTACAGTACCACATAGAATGACAAAAAACAGGCCGGGTGCGGTGGCTCAAGCTGTAATCCTAGTACTTTGGGAGGCCAAGGCGGGTGGATCACGAGGTCAAGAGACCGAGACCATAGTGGTCAACATGGTGAAACCCCGTCTCTACTAAAAATACAAAACATCAGCTGCGCATGATGGCTCTTGCCTGTAATCCCAGCTACTCAGGAGGCTGAGGTAGGAGAATTGCCTGAACCCAGGAGGCGGAGGTTGCAGTGAGCCGAGATGACACCATTGCACTACAGCCTTGGTGACAAGAGCTAAACTCCGTCTCAAAAAAAAAAAAAAAAAAAAAAAAAAAAAAAAAAAAAAAAAAAAAAAAAAAAAACAGCCACCAGCTCCACTACCACCAGAACCACAACAACAATAACAACAACAATGAAAATACGGTGGATTTTTTTTCAGTTCTGTCTTGTAAAATATGATTTTTTTAGAGATAAACATAAAATCATTATAGAGGAAAAAAACTGTACTTAAAAACCAATGAAACATTTTAATCCTATTCATGAAGTATGAGGAACTAAAGCCTCACAATAAAGATGCAATCTCAGTAAGTTTCTGCTGCTGTAACAAAATACCTTAGACTTCATAGCTTATAAAAGCCAGAAATATATTTCTTAGAGTTTTACAGGCTGGAGGTCAAGATCAAGGCATTGGCAGATTCTGTATCTTAAACAAAAAGCTACAATTATTACGCTTAAGGTTTAATCTATAATTCTGATTTTTTCTGCTTTTCACCTTTTGTTTTCAATGAAGGAAGTCTGGTATCTGCTTACATAATGGCAACTATTGCTGTGTTCTTCAGAGAAGACTAATACTGTGACCTCAAATGATGGAAGGGCAAAAGGCACTAATTGGTATTGTTGAGCCTTTATATAAGGTTGCTAATCCTACACTTTGTCACATCTAACATTCCCCAATTTTTATTTTTATTTTATTTTATTTTATTTCATTTTATTTTATTTTATTTTATTTATTTTTATTGCATTTTACGTTTTGGGGTACATGTAAAGAACATGCAAGATTGTTGCATAAGTACACACATGGCAGTGTGATTTGCTGCCTTCCTCCCCTTCACCTATATCTGGAATTTCTCCCCATGCTACCTCTCCTCACCACCCCCCACCCCTTCTCACCCTATTCCCCCCAACAGACCCCAGTTTGCAGTGCTCCCCTCCCTGTGTCCATGTGTTCTTATTGTTCAATACCCACCTTATGAGTGAGAACATGCGGTGTTTGCTTGTGTCAGTTTGCTGAGAATGATGTTTCCATGTTCATCCATGTCCCTACAAAGGACACAAACTCATTGTTTTTGATGGCTGCATAATATTCTATGTTGTATATGTACCACGTTTTCTCTGTCCAGCCTATCATTGATGGGCATTTGGGTTGTTTCCCAGTCTTTGATATTGTAAACAGTGCTGCAATGAACATTCGTGTGCATGTGTTCTTATAGTAGAACGATTTATAATCCTTTGGATATATACCTAGTAATGGGATTGCTGGGTCAAGTGGAATTTCTATTTCTAGGTCCTTAAGGAATTGCCACGCTGTCTTCCACAATGGTAGAACTAAATTACACTCCCACCAACAGTGTAAAAGTGTTCCTATTCCTCCACACCCTCTCCAGCATCTGTTGTCTCTAGATTTTTAATGATTGCCATTCTAACTGGTGTGAGGTGGTATCTCAATGTGGTTTTGATTTGCATTTTTCTAATGACCAGTGCTGATGAGCATTTTTTCATATGTTTGTTGGCCTCCTGTATGCCTTCTTTTGTAAAGTATCTGTTCATATCCTTTGCCCACTTTTGAATAGGCTTGTTTGTTTTTTTTCTTGTAGATCTGTTTTAGCTCTTTGCAAATTCTGAATATCAGCTCCTTGTCAGATGGGTAGGCTGCAAAACTTTTTCCCACTTTATTGGTTGCTGATTGACTCTAATGACTGTTTCTTTTGCCGTGCAGAAGCTGTGGAGTTTGATTAGGTCCCATTTGTCTATTTTGGCTTTTGCTGCCAATGCTTTTGGTGTTTTGGTCATGAAGTCCTTGCCTATGCCTATGTCCTGAATGATTTTGCCTAGATTTTCATCTAGGGTTTTTATGGTGTTAAATCTTATGTTTAAGTCTTTAATCCATCTGGAGTTAAATTTAGTGTAAGGTGTCAGGAAGGGGTCGTCTCTGCCTTCTGCACATGGCTAGCCAGTTTTCCTAACACTATTTATTAAACAGGGAATCATTCCCCATTGCTTGTTTTTGTCAGGTTTGTCAAAGATTGGATGGTTGTAGATATGTTGTGTTTCCTCCAAGGCCTCTGTTCTGTTCCATTGGTCTATATCTCTGTTTTGATACCAGTACCATGCTGTTTGGATTACTGTAGCCTTGTAGTATAATTTGAAGTCCAGTAGTGTGATGACTCCTGCTTTGTTCTTTTTGCTTAGAATTGTCTTGGCTATGCGGGCTCTCTTTTGGTTCCATATGAAGTTAAGGTGTTTTTTTCCAGTTCTGTGAAGGTAATTGGTAGCTTGATGGGAATAGCAATGAATCTGTAAATTACTGTGGGCAATATGGCTATTTTCACAATATTAATTCTTCCTAACCATGTACATGGAATGTTTCTCAAACTGTTTGTTTCCTCTCTTATTTGTTGAGCAGTGGCTTGTAGTACTCCTTGAAGAAACCTTTTATATTCCTGTTAGTTGTGTTCCTAGGTTTTCTCTTCTCTTTTTGGCAATTGTGAATGACAGTTCGTTCTTGATTTGGCTCTCTTTAAGTCTGTTATTGGTGTATAGAAATGCTTGTGATTTTTGCACACTGATTTTGTATCCTGAGACTTTTCTGAAGTTGCTTATGAGTTTCAGGAGATTTTGGGCTGAGATGATGGAGTCTTCTAGATATACAATTACGTCATCTGCAAATAGACACAATTCGATTTGCTTCTTTCCTATTTGAATACCCTTTATTTCTGTTTCTTGCCTGATAGCTCTGGCTAGAACTTCTTTGAATGGGAGTGTATTGAATACTAGTACTATATTGAATATTAGTATTCAATACTAGTACTGTATTGAATACTCCTAGTACTATATTGAATAGGAGTGGTGAGAGAGGGCATCCTTGTCTAGTGCCAGATTTCAAAGAGAATGCTTCCAGTTTTTGCCCATTCAGTATGATACTGGCTGTTGATTTGTCCTAAATAGCTTTTATTGTTTTGAGCTACATTCCGTCAATACCTAGTTTATTGATGGTTTTTATCATAAAGGGCTGTTGAATATTGTCAAAGGCCTTCTCTGCATCAATTGAGATAATCATGTTGTTTTTGTCTTTGGTTCTGTTTATGTGGTGAATTACATTTATGGACTTGCGTATGTTGAACCAACCTTGCATCCCCAGGTTGAATCCTACTTTATCATGGTGGATGATCTTTTTGATATGCTGTTGCAATCCATTTGCCAGTATTTTATTGAAGGTTTTTGCATCTATGTTCATCATGGATTTTGGCCTGAAATTTTCTTTTCTTGTTGAGACTCTGCTGGGTTTTGGTATTAGGATGATGTTTGTCTCATAAAATGATTTGGGAAGGATTCCCATTTTTTGGATTGTCTGGAGTATTTCAGAAGTAATGGTATCAGCTCCTCTTTGTATGTCTGGTAGAATTCGGCTGTGAAACCATGTGAACCTGGGCTTTTTTTTTGGGAGGTATGTTCTTTATTGCTGCCTCAACTTCAGACTTTGTTATTGGTCTATTCAGGGTTTTGGCTTCTTCTGGGTTTAGGCTTGGGAGGATGCAGGTGTCCAGGAATTTATCCATTTCTTCCAGGTTTACTAGTTTATGTGCATTGAATGGTTTGTAATAATATCTGATGATGGTTTGGATTTCTGTGGAATCTGTGGTGATATCCCCTTTATCGTTTTTTATTGCATCAATTTGGTTATTCTCTCTTTTCTTCTTATTAATCTGGCTAGTGGTCTGTCTATTTTGTTGATCTTTTCGAAAAACCAGCTCCTGGATTTATTGAATTTTTGAACGTTTTTTGTGTCTCTATTTCCTTCAGTTCTGCTCTGATCTTAGTTATTTCCTGTCTTCTGCTAGATTTTGAGTTTTTTTGATCTTGCTCCTCCTCCTCTAGAGACTGCTTTAAATGTGTCCCAGAGATTCTGGTATATTGTCTCTTCATTCTCGTTAGTTTCGTAAAACATCATTATTTCTGCCTTCATTTCATTGTTTATCCAGTCAACATTCAAGAGCAAGTTGTTCAGTTTCCGTGAAGCTGTGCAGTTCTGAGTTAGTTTCTGCATTCTGAGTTCTAACTCGATTGCACTGTGGTCTGAGAGACTGTTTGCTATGATTTCCGTTCTTTTGCATTTGCTGAGGAGTGATTTATTGCCAATTATGTGGTCAGTTTTAGAGTAGGTGTGATGTAGTGCTGAGAAGAATGTATATTCTGTGGATTTGGGGTGGAGGGTTCTGTAAATGTCTATTCGGTTTGCTTGTTCCAGGTCCTGGATATCCTTGTTGATTTTCTGTCTGGTTGATCTGTCTAATATTGACAGTGGGGTGTTAAAGTTTCCCCTTATTATTGTGTGGGAGTCTAAGTCTCTTTGTAAGTCATTAAGTACGTGCCTTATGTATCTGGGTACTCCTGTATTGGGCACGTATATGTTTAGGATTGTTAGCTCTTCTTGTTGCAGTGATCCTTTTACCATTATGTAATGTCCTTCTTTGTCTCTTTTGATCTTTGTTGCTTTAAAGTCTATTTTATCAGAGATGAGAATTGCAACTCCAGCTTTTTTTGCTCTCCATTTCTTTGGTAGATCTTCCTCCATCCCTTTATTTTGAGCCTTTGTGTATCCTTGCATGTAAGATGGGTTTCCTGGATACAGCACTCTGATGAGTTTTGGCTTTTTTTGCAATTTGCCAGTCTGTGTCTTTTGATTGGGGGCCTTTATTCCATTGACATTTAGGGATAGTATTGTTATGTGTGAATTTGATACTGTCATTTTGATGCTACCTGGCTGTTTTGTTGGTTAGTTGATGCAGATTCTTGATTGTGTTGATGCTCTTTTACCATTTGGTGTGTTTTTAGAGTGGCTGGTACTGATTGTTCCTTTATATGTGTAGAACCTTTTTCAGGAGTTCTTGTAGAGCAGGTTTGGTGGTGATGAAATCTGAGTACTTGCTTGTTCACAAACGATTTTATTTTTCCTTCACTTATGAAGCTTAGTTTTGCTGGATAGGAGATTCTGGATTGAAAGTTCTTTTCTTTAAGGATGTTGAATATTAGCCCCCGATCTCTTCGGGCTTGTAGGGTTTCTGCTGAGAGATCTGCTGTGCGTCTAATGGGCTTCCCTTTGTGGGTAACCCGACCTTTCTCTCTGGTTGTCCTTGGCATTTTCTCTTTCATGTCAATCCTGATGAATCTGACGATTATGTGCCTTGGGGTTGCTCTTCTTAAGGAATATCTTTGTGGTGTTCTCTGTATTTCCTGGATTTGAATATTGGTCTGCCTTGCTAGGTTCGGGAAGTTTTCCTGGATAATGTCCTGAAGAGTATTTTCCAGCTTGGATTAATTCTCTTCATCACATTCAGGTACACCTATCAAACGTAGATTAGGTCTTTTCACATAGTCCCACATTCCTTGAAGATTTTGTTCATTCGTTTTTGTGCTTTTTTCTCTGTTCTTGCCTTCTCTTTTTATTTCATTGAGTTGATCTTTGACCTCTGATATCCTTTCTTCTCCTTCATCAATTCCGCTGTTGAAGCTTGTGCATGCTCCACGAAGTTCTCCTGTTGTGTTTTTCCGCTCCATCAATTCTCTTATATTCCTCTCTATGCTGTCCATTCTCGTTAGCATTTCATCCAATCTTTTTTCAACATTCCTAGTTTCTTTGCGTTGGGTTAGAACATGTTCTTTTAGCTCACTTTTGTTTCTTACTACCCACCTTCTGAAGTCTGATTCTGTCATTTCATCACCCTCCTTCTCAATACGGTCTGGTTCCCTTTCTGGTGAGGAGTAGTGATCCCTTTTAGGAAGAGAGGTGTTCTGGTTTCGGGAGTTTTCATCCTTTTTGCGCTGGTTTCTTCTCATTTTATCCACTTGTTGTCTTTGCAGTTACTGTCTTACATATTGGTTCTCTGTGTGAGGTGCTAGTTCATGGATGCTGAAGTAACTTTTTTTTTTTCTTTTTTTTCCTAGCTTTACTTCTAACTGCTGTAGGAGTGTAGGACTGCTGAGGACTGTAGGACTGCTGTAGGACTACTGAGGTCCTCTCTGGGCCCTGCTTGCCTGGGGAATCACCTGCAGCAGCTGCAGAACAGTAAGCATTGCTACCAGTTTCCTCTTCTGCTATCTTTGTCCCAGAAAGATGCTCACCAACTGGCAGTCCATTTTCTCCTTTATGAGGTGAGTCTTTGGATCTATGGGGGTTAGGGTGCTACTTGAGGAGACAGTCTATCTTTTATTGGGGCTTAAGTCCTGAGCTGTGAGCTCCATTGTTCATTCAGAGCTGCTGGGCAGGTACATTTAGGTCTGCTGCAGCTGAACTCATAAACCACTTTTTGTTCTCAGGTGCTCTGTCCTGGGGAGTTAGGGCTTTATAAGTTTCTCTTGTGCTGCTGCCCTTGCTTTTTCTTTCAGGGCTCCCCTGCCCAGCTGTCATCCCACCTGGCCACTGTCTGTCTGCAGAGGTTTTGCTGGGCTGCTGTGGGCTCTGCCCAGCTGCCCTGTGCTCTTCCCTGCAGTCCTGTTTATATGGGCACAGTTAAAACTGCCTCGGAAATGGTGGCACCGCCTCTGTTATGGCAGACTCTCTCTGTTGTGGCAGGTAACCTCGGCAACAGCAGGTTGCCTCGGCGACGGCGGCCTGCATCTGTAGTGGTGGAGAGTCTCAGTAATGGTGGACGCCCCTCCCTCATCGAGCCGGACCGTCCCAGGTTCAGCTGTGCTTGCTGTGATGGGCACAACCCAGAGGGTTTCCAATTACTGTTTTTGTTTTCATTGTTGTTGGGGATGGGGGTCGGGACAAACCGAGCCTGATCACCTGGTTCCCTGACTCAGAGTCTTTTCTTTTATTTTTTAAGTTGAACGACCCAGCCTTCCAGTTGCTTGTTGGAAAGTCGCCAGCATCTCCCATGCTGCGAGTCACTGAGTTGGCTCAAACAGCGGCACTGACTCCTGGCAGATTTTTTCCTAGGAATCTCCTGGCCTGTCTCACTATTTCAGATGAATGGGCAACTGTGCCATCTCAGGGCACCAATCACCAACTAAGAGGGTGCCCAGACCAGTGGCTTTTGTTTGGAGAGCCACCGCAACAGGGTATGATCACAGCAGCTGCACAGGCCGAATCAGCCCCATGGGGGCCAAAACAGCCACACCGGCCAGAACAGCGGTGCTGGCGACCCCTCTGCCTGGGTATCTCCTGGTCTGTGGACAATAAAAATTCATCTGGAAATGCAGTGTCCATTCACCCTCTGCACTTTCACTGGAGCTGAAGTCCTGAGCTGTTCTTAGGTGGCCATCTTCCCAGCATTCCCCCAGAAATATATATATATATATATACATATATATATATATATATATATATATATATATATATATATATATATATATATATATATTTTTTTTAGGAATGCCTACTATACATATGTTTGTATATATATGTTATATATATACATATGTATTATAAATATAATATAATATTACATATATATTAGAGTGTTTATAACAGAATTTTTGTTTAAAAGGATAAAACAAACAAGCAAACTAACAAAAAACTAAAACTGAGTCTCATGTAGCCAGATATAACAGACATAAATATAGCTACAGCTATCCAGGCTATGTCAGCAACTGCTGTTCTTACTTCCTTGTCTGCTTATAATACCTAATCTCTAACAACCCAAATTGTTTCTTATTGCCTAAAAACTGTCTATTTTCAAAGTGTAATGCAAATTAAATCATGTATTAACTTGCTTTTCTTCTAAGGATACTTAAATCAACCCTGGGTAGAATCCTAGCTGTTGTAGCCTACATAACACCCTCTCAAATAGAAAGTAGCCAGAAACATTCATTGACTCATCTCCATAAAAGCAGTCACTTTTTCCATTTCAGAGTGAGAAAAAAGACAAGCTATCTAGCTTTCCTTAGGTATACAGCAAGTAAAGTGTCCTCTGAAGGACCCCAAGCCCAGGAGTAGTGCTTTATTTTAATATAATACAATAAGCAGACTCAGAAAAATCAAGCTGTGGGCAACATTAAAAGATCTAGCACAGAGGGCTGTGACTGAAGACCTGCCTGCAGTGACACAGATAGCAGAACCTGCAGTCCACTCTAATAAAAACTTTCAAAAACCTCCAGTTCACTCAGATGTGAAAACAATGCCTGGCATAGAAATGCTGTTTTTTGTATACTCAGTGGCTTCCAGAAAAAAATCATTTCGTTTTATTTTGTGAGCATAAACTGAGTGGGCTCCGGGTAGGTACTGATTGACACTTTTCTTTTCTTTTTTGATTATTTAACCAGCCCATATAAATAATCATTCAAGTACCTGATTGGCTCAGGGCCAGCATCCCAGGCCAAGCTTTTACTTCAGCTCCTAATAGTTTACAGGCCAAGCTAAGTAGCCTTTATAAATTATTACTTCATTCTCAGATTACTCTCAGGCAAGTTTTCTGAGCTAAGCTGTCTAACATGTCCTGGGCCTGACTACGCTAAGTCACACTTTCTCCAAGACAGCTTGTAAACTAAGTATATTTCTTTCTTTTTTATTGTCATAAAAACTTTAAAGCTCAGCAAACAATTTATTTACCTTTTATCTCTGCTGGCAGAGTGCTTCTTGTGTCCCTTATTTAAACTTTTGCTTTAATCTCTTTCTTGTGTCTACAACCCTGAATCTTCTTAAAAGTAAAACAGAAGACTCTGGGTTTTATCTCAAATTAAAACAAAAGACTGTAACATCTTGATGCATTGGTAAAATTATAATGTTATCCAAACTTATGACACATTTTTGGAGCTTCCTTCTGATGTCAGCAGCTGCCTATGTAATAAACATTTATTGTAAGATTAACTCTCAACTTTGAAAAATGTATTTCACTGAAGCCACTCTCACTTATTCAATAAAGACTAATTCGTTTTATTTGGTTTTAATCTATTATGAGTGGCTTAGAGTAATTAAGAAGTTTTGCCCTTTTCCCTAATAAGCCTTCAGCATGCAAATTAGAAATTATTTGTTTGCTTTTTGCTCATCTATAAATCTCTAAGGTTTCAACTGAGTTTTCAAAAAACTCTGCCTCCCTTCCTCTTAAACATAAGCATTCTTCTATATGCTAAAACTTTTTTTTTTGTTTTTCAGTCTCTCATGTTCTAGTTTTTGGGCTGGCTATAGGAGACATGTGGTTTATTCATGAATAATTCTGCAGTCTCTAATACTGTCTACTTTAGAGCAACAGTTAGGATTCAGTTTAGGAATAATGTAGAATTTTTCAAGTAAAATTAAACATATGGAATAGATTTTGAAAAGCCTCTGTATATCAGTATCAATCACAATCATCAGAAGACTTGCCTATGTTGCCCATTATTTTTCTAAGTTCCTGTGATAAGAAGAAAACTTGAACTCTAGTAGCACCACCTGTATCGGCAATGTCCTCTAGGGGCAACAATTAAGTTGAGGGTGTCTTTGGTCACAAAGGAAGACAAGATGTTGAAATGGCTCTTGGAGATCTTGGATAAGGGTAGCAGTAGGTAGGTCATTCAGAAGTTGCCTTTGGGGTTTACACAGGAGTTTGTCTCTGACTTTAATGAATTATCTATTTTAGATTTACCTATTATGACTGCCAAGAAGAAAAAGTCAGTTTTACAAATGCTGGCAATAATCTTTGTTGTCTCTGAAATCAAAGTAAGTTTGTACATAGAAAATTTCAAACTATTTTCTTTGTGACCTGAAGAAAAGATCCAGTTGTTGAATCATATTAAAATGAATGCTTTTCCCAGAAAGCCAGGACTGTCTGTCCTGGATCTGGTAAGGTTTTCAAACCCCCAGGCAAACAAAAAAATAAAAATAAAAAGAGAAAGCAACACATAATTTTTTTCCTATTTTTGAAGTAAGCCCAAGTGAAAAGAAAGAAAGTATGTTGCTTGTTTTTTTCATTCTCTTGTCTTTTCTCAGTCTGACAACTAACATATGTGTCTTCCATGGGTGAAAGCGTAATCTTCACTCATGTTTCCAGAGAAGGTAGCCATCAGGAGAAGTGATGTTTGCCTGCACAAAGCCCTAAGTCTCCACTGGGGATTCTTTGCTCCTCTTGTATGCCTACTCAACCCAGAATATGTTCAAGGTGTTGACTGGTTTTCATAAAACAGCATTGAGCTAGAAGATGTCTCTCAAAGGCAACTTTATTCCACTTATTGAAAGTGGAGATTTTTGTTTATATATAGAGCATGAAGTCTTATTACTATTAGAGAGACATACGGTAAGAGAAGTTAAAAAACTCAGGGTTTGGTGCAAAGTACTGATAATGCTTCCTACAGATAAAAGTTATATCTCACTATGTGGCATTGGGAAAATCTGACTCCAAGGTTTTCATAGTCAAAAGTTAGAATTGAAGCTCTATAGACTGTGCCCACACTATTTGTCACTGTAGAAAAAAAAAATGTATCAGATAAAGAAACTTTAGATTTATATCACCGTTCTGAATTTTTTACAGAAACATAACCATATGAAAGGAAAAGATTTCTTCTTAATGTATACCTTCCACGCAGTGCCATAAATGTTTATCATTGGGGGACAAGTAAAGCTTTACCAAATATAAATTTTTTAAACTACAATGTTAAATTTTGTGTTTTTAGATAACTTCAAAATTGCAGCTATTATAAAACAGCCCTAATTATAAGATTCCAGCTGACTTTTCTCAGTAAGATATTTTCAGGTTGCAGTATTACATACAGAGAAGAAATAGGAGATATAGTATCTGCCCAAAAAAATGCAACAGAAAAGTCTAGATTTTTGTTTATGGCAACACCCTGATGGACTTTCAGAAACTAGAGTTAGTTCAGAGTCTTAAGCAGAAACTTTCATCTTTCCTAAATTTCTTTGGTTTTGATGTGATGACTAGCTTCTCTGCAAGGGGTGGGGCTGTGGGGGAGAACAAGATTGGAACAGAGGCAACAAAATGTTGCCTGCAGGCAAAGGAAAATTGCCAAAGTATTTCCTGGTATGTCTTTCTTCTGAGTCTGGTGAGAATGGCAGCCACTTTATTGGGTTTTAAAAATTAAAGAAAAGGAAAGATAAAACTTTGATATGACAAGTCTCAGAAATGAATGTAAATAATTTGGAATGCACTTCTACTCAGCATTTAAAAAAAAAAAAAAAAAAAAAAAAAAAAGCAAACAACTATTTTCTAGTCCCTGCACCAAAACATGTGTTGCCACCTTCCAATGCACCGCAGTGTATCACTCTCTCACTGTGTGGTGTCACACAGATTTCTATTAAATTTAAAGACCAAGAACATTAAAAGTTATGAATGCCAAAGGTGAGATTGTAACTAACTTTTTATGCATTAACTGCAAGTGTGGAAGAATGTGTTGCCCACCGTGAGGAAGAATTTGATGTTTCTGTGGACTGGAAAGAGAGCAAACATATTAACTAATTTTAAAGACAGGACCACTCAACTTTTCCCAGAACCAAATAGGAACTGAAATGATGACTCATAAATGACTCAGTTTCACCTAGGATCATGGCCTTAAACCAATCAATAGCTCAGAGAAAGTATAACTAAGAACCTTGGTCTGAGACCAGACGTTAATGTGATCATTTATAAAAGCTTAGCTCAAAGTTTAAAGCACGTTCAGTAACATAAAATATTCAGTGTAACATATGTACATTTCCAAAAAACAGGAGATGCTATTTCCTGAAAGCCCACCGATTATACAAAGGACATTGCATTTTAAAGGGAAAACCTGTTTTGTTTTGTTTTGTTTTGTTTTGTTTTTGATAGCTGTGACCATGTCTTAGACATACAAAAAATGTTGGGGACTGTTTCTTTGTCTGAGTGTACCACAGGTTACTTTAGACTATTTCCATTTGTGCCTACAACTTGATTTTTCAGGCTTTCTCTGCTTAGAGGAATTTTACCAAGGATTTACCATAACCATGTAGTTTGGTCTTTCAATACTATTAAACAGATATTTTCTGATGTTAGAAGGACAAATTGGTTGTGGTGCCCAATTTGCAAGATTTCTTTTTTCTGTGAAACATCCCCAACTTGTGTAAATATTGTAAAATTGTACAAGTCTTCAAAGCACTCATAACAGAAAAGCCCAAAGGAAAAAAAAAAAAAAAAAAAAAAAAAAAAAAAAACCTCCAAAGTCCAAAAAAGTTTCCCCTGGAAACTCTGAAAAATCATTTTTTCTTGTTGTTGTTGCCTCAGCTTTCCTCATTTTCTTTATCTCGACAATTTTCTAGTCACATCACTATCAGCTTTTTCAGTTTTAATACCCAACCCCAGAAGTCCACTGCCACTTGCTATAGGAAATATCCAATGAATGAGGTGCCAGTGAAGTGCAGGTTTCTTTTTCATTACAGTAGCCTAAACAAATAAACACCCAGACAAATTTTCAAATACCCTCAATAAATATATGGAACCTTTCTTATAGCTAGGCCATTTGCCCTATTGTCCATGTTGGAGTGCAATGTGCCATCTTGGTTCTTTGCCACCTTCCGTTCCCTAGTTCACACAGTTTTTCTGTCTCATCTCATAAGTAGCTGGGATTAGAAGTACACATCACCACATCCAGCTAATTTTTAAATTTTTAGTAAACACAAGGTTTCACTATGTTGGCCAGACTTGTCTTGGACTCCTGACCTTATGTTTTACCTGCCCCAGTCTCACAAAGTATTTGGTCTTACATGGGAAGATGCTGTGTCACTCCTAAGGCAAATTCTACCTGCTTCTGAGAAACAACCCCACAGGCAACAGAGATTCAGGGACAAACTGCAAGTCTTCTATAGACATTTATAAAAGTGTTACAGCACTCAATAAAATGAGCAAAGAACAGACAAGATTCTGAATTCCAGTCGCAAGAAAGATACTTTTAAAAATCTTATTTTGAGTATTAGTAATTCCATAGATTAGAAACAAGAAAAGAAACTTTTTGATGTGCATATTAAAAGGTTGATGAAGAACCAGAAGCACAAAAATCTTAATGACGCTAAACTACTCCTATTGAATAAGACACCAGAGAAACAATTCTTGGCCTTTATGAAAAGGCAAATAGAGACATTCATAAAACACATAGTTGTATATCCTTATTCAATTAATACATGGATAATCTTAAAAGACTATTTATTACTCAGGCAGCTCCTGATACCAGAAAATAACTACAAAAGCAGAATCTAGAATTGTACAGTACCTTGGAAAACCTCCTGGGGATAGCCTTCTTTGTCTTTAATGATAGGACCCAGGAAGAGCCTAGGTAAAAAGAGAGAAACAAAAGGAAGGCAAAGACACTAGTGACCCAATTATGTAATATGTTTGAGAGGTATGTGTGAATTTCTACCAGTGAGATAAATCAAAGCACATTAGGAAGAATGGCTAAGACAAAAAAAAGGAAGCCATGTTGACTTTTCTAAATCTATGTTGGTGACCACTACGTCGTGGACAGCCCCCAGGAGTGTGCATCACAACATGGGCCAGTTTCCCAGATGATACCACAAGACCAATAGATTCCAGAGTTCAATTCCTAGATTTCAATTATTGCTGTCTCATTAATGCACCACAGTGTAGCAATCTCTCATTGTGAGATATCACACAGAGTTCTTTGTCTCATGGCCAGAAAAATTAGAGAGGATGAATGCAAATACGATTAAACAAAAGTTTTATAAGTAAAAAGCTCTATACTTTTTAGATGGGATATGAGTAGTTTGCCTACTATGAGGTTGGGCTTCAGAGTTTCTAAAGTCAGGGGAGAAAAGAAATATTGTTAGTGGTCTTGGAGCAAGTATTACTCAACTTGACCCTGAACCTTGAACTGGTATTCACCAGGAACTGAAGTGATAATTCATTCATGTGACTTAACTTAGCCTTAGGCTTTGGTCCTGGACCAAGCACGAACTGAAGTGAAAGCGTGGTCTGGGACCAATCACAGGCTGAAGAGTTGGATCATGTTCAGGATAATTAAGGAGATTGGTTGCAAAATTCAAGTAAGAAAATAAGTTTAATAACCAAAAATAAAGAGAAAGCTCTTCAGAGAAAATACGGAGCTCGTGGGAGATTTAACTATAAGGCTGGGGCTGCTGTGTCTACAAACTGGAAAAAAGAATATTCTGAGTTGTCTGTTAGCTCTCTTAAAGAAAGCACTATTCAAGATGTGACCTACTTCATGGGCTGAAGTAAAAGCTTTGTCTGGGACATTGAGCCAGGATCTGTGTACCTGTGGATAGGCTTTAGCCAAAATGACAAAGGCATTTTTACTTTGTTCTTGTTTTATTACTGCAGCTGTGGACATGTCTTTAGTCTGTCCTCCTCTACTACTTCTTTATCAATGTCTGCATCCTAATTTTTCAGATTGTTCCTCTTCTTAAAATAATTGTACCAAAAATCCATCCAACTTCTTGTTTTTTCCCCTCACTTTCATGAAGGTAATTTTTCTCCTTCACCTTCATGGAGATAATTTTATGTATTTTGTACATGTAACAAAGTTTGCATTAGAAAATTTTCTGTGGAGTCTTGTACTTGTATCACATCATCAATCAAGTTTTACATTAGAGTAAGTACAATTTTTCTATTAGCAATGTTTGATCTGTACCTTTTTCTTTTAAAATAAATTATTTTTAAAAAGAAAATAAATTGTTTGAATTCTTAGACTAATTGTTATAATTCAACCATTGAACACTCTGGTTCTAGTGTTTTCTTTTTAGTGCTGTGAGTTTGCTAAATATGTTTACTGTTTGTCTCTGTTTTCTGGTATAGAATTCCTAAAATCTTTGGAATCTCTAAAGTATTTTCTTTTGATATGCTAAAGGTGCTGGACAGCTTTAGGTAGAGGTTTTTCAATGAGAAGACAAAGGCAGAAAGTAGAGTGTAGGGATTCTCAGCTTCACTCTGCATTATTCTGGAATATAAAATGTGTTGCAGGTAATGGTAGCTGCAGTCCATTTTAAGAGGCTGCTGTAAAGATCCCAGGTGACTGAGAAAGGTGCAGCCAGGACTGTGCATTCTGTGACGCTGATGGGAACTAAGAATAGGTAGAAGTCACACCCACATTCAAGTTAAATTAGAAGAAACCTCATCTACTAAGAAGCCGTTGCAGCTGCCTAGCCACAAGTGCAGACTCAGGCATCCCTTTGCTTTCCAGAGCCTGGGAAGCTATCCTTCCCTAAAAAGCTCTGAAGTATCTGCTTCCATTAGCCTGAATCCCATCAGCCCTCATGGCACCTTTGTGAAAATAAAACAAGTTTTTGGCTGAGCTCAGCTATCATGACCTGGCCATGTGTGCTTACTCTTAAGGTGGTACTGACACAATGGCCTTCTACCACCAAGAAAAAGAGAAGGAAAAGAAAAGAAAAGAAAAATAAAGCCTTCACATTGTGAACTGTAGCAGAAGTCACTAGAGACCATGGCGAAAACTTTTGTCTCTTTCTTGGCCCAATCATGACCACTCATGTAGCAATCAGCATATTCTTTCTGCCCTTTGAAGCCCATATGAGCTCCAGTCTGAGGCTAATTTTGGAATTATATATGCCTGCAAAGTGAAGCTACCAACTGTGAGTCTCCTCTCCACTAAGAGTTACACACTTATTGGGGTTACATGTCTATAATTGGATAGCTGTTCTCTCCAGTAAGGTCTGCAGAATCATCTTAGCAAACTTCCTGCAGAAAGAAGCTACCCACTCTGCATGTCCTCTTTACGCAGAACTGCAGAGATGTCAGCACAACCTGTCTGCAGATTAGAACTCTTCATTCAGGGTTTCCATTTCACCAAGTATGGCACAGAGACAACTATGTCTTGCTTGTGTAAAGGTTCTTCCAACTTTGGGAGTCCTGAAACTGTACTGTCACTCAATAAGACACCTATTTATTTACTTTTTTATTATTCTACAGTTTTTCACATAACTCATTTTTTTTTTTCTGTAAATGGGATAAGAAACAGGATTCACTGAATAACAGCAGTGAAAGTTTAGTAACACAAAAGGCTGGAACACATAATCCCCCATTTGCCAGATTGCTGCTTACCAAAAAAAAAAAAAAAAAAAAAAAAAAAAAAAAGACAGAAGAGGTTTGGTTTCTAAAAGAGACCAGACTTAAATCTTTCTCAAGCCTGGGATGTAATACCATTTTTGTGGCTGTGCAGTTTCTGGTTGCTACTGCATTGTTCAGTGCCTGCAAAGGAAACAGCTTGTGAAATACCTCATTAAGCCAAAGACTTATAGCAAGTTGTCACCTGTGCTGGCACCTTGACTTGATCACCTCATCAGAGCAATTGTGACTAGCTATGTGCAGTGGCTGGACACAATTGTCACTCACTCACGAACCTCTCTTTATTCTGTGGCAGGCTTATTCATAGCAGAAAAGGAATTTGAGTACTTAGTTTCAGCTTAGTGCAGGCTAGAAGATAGGTGGACAAAATTAGTCCAGCAGGCTCAACAGAAATTTAGGCAAAGGTGACATTATCTACAGATATTTTTGGCTGGTGAATCAACACTGTAGATACACTGTGACAAAAGTCATGTTATCCGTGGCCAGTGAATTATTTACTCATTCCTATGTAATGGAGCCTCCATAAAAACCCATTAGGACAGGATTTAGAGAGCTTCTGGATAGCTTAGCATGTAGCATGTTCTAGAAAATTATGTGCAGATAAAAGCAGAAACCAATAATTTTAAATTTCACATATAGTGTAGATGTCTTTTCTTTGTTTGGAAAGAAGTGTCTGCCTTTAAAATTGTGTCCATTCCAGGTGTGGCAGCTCATGTCTGTAATCCCAGCACTTTGGTGAACCAAGGCAAGCAAATCACAAGGTCAGTAGTTCAAGACAAGCCTGGCCAACATAATGAAACCCTCTCTCTACTAAAAAAAAAAAAAAAAAAAAAAAAAAAATAGCTAGAGTAGTGGCAGACCCTGTTATCCTAGTTACTCAGGAGGCTGAAGGAGAAGAATTGCTAAATCTGGGAGGCAGAAGTTGCAGTGAGCTAAGATTACCACTGCAATCCAGTCCAGATGACACTCTGTGTCAAAAAAAAAAAAAAAAAAAAAAAAAAAAAAAAATATATATATATATATATATATATATATATATATACACACACACACACATACATACATAAACATATATATATGTATATATATATGTGTATATATATATATGTGTATATATATATACATATATATGTATATATATATATAAGTTGTCCAGAATTTTAATCTACTATGTGAAACATACTCTAAATTAAGTTAAAACTACACATCATAAAACTTGGATATTTCTACCTAATGAATTCATGAATTCATGATTCACTAATAGTATGCAGAAAATTTTACTTTAGAGAAGTAAAGGTTTATTTATGTTAAGTGGGTAACAACGAAACATGTATAAAAATTAATTATTTCAGCATAGATTGTAACCATATGTTCAGTTTGGAAGAATAATCACGAGTGAAATTTATATTGGAAATCATTATTCTGAAATACAAGTTCTTTTAATTTAGAATTGTGTGTCTCTGAAGTGTTTGTGCCACTATAAAGTCAGAGGCACCAACTCAGGTTATCTGGGTTAGGGAAGCAGAGACTGACACTTACCTCAATTGAGTCTGCATTCTAGAATGTAAAAATAAGGAAAACAAACATTATCAAGATTTTTTCTGTTACTTGAATCTAATAGAGCACCATTCTCATGTGATTTATAGTAGTCATCGATAAAAATTAGAGCTTGAAAGAAAAATTTAGTGCTCACTAGTCTGCTTTTAAATTTGGGCTTCTGTATACATAAAATAAGGATATTTGAGAAAATGATTTGTTTTATTATTTATTTTAAATTTACAGTGTTTAACAATTTCTTAATAATATTAAATAAAAAGTTTAAATGTTTTCAATTCTCTCTACGAGCCTTAGCTATCATTGAAATTATTTGGGGCTATGAAAATGAATTAAGACATCTTCAGCTAATTATATATTCTGCTAAGTTCAGTTCTTGTGTCCTAAGCAGACATACTGGTAATTAAAATTCATCAATTTTTGTTTGAACATACTTTAACATGGATTCTATCCCATCTGCTGAGCTCCAGATTTTTTTCAGCATTTCACACTCTCTCTCATTGGCCTGTTCCAACTCCTTCTTAATATTACAGCAAACAAGGGTCTTACACTTCTCCAGTATGACAGGATTACAGGAAGCAAGCCTCTTAATTTGAATCATAACCTCTTGTGTGAAAGTTGCAGTCAAGAACACCTGAGAGACCAGGCCTTTGGCACATGCCTCTCGTGCTGTCAGCTTTCGCCCACCAATCAACATTTCATTGGCAGATGCTTCACCCATGATCCTTGGAAATGTAACAGTAGCACAGCCATCTGGACTCTGTCCAAAGGTCATATACGGGGTTTGAAACCAAGCCTTTTCATTAGCCCAAACCAAGTCACAAAGAGGTAGTATGGATGCACCTAGTCCAATGGCTGGACCATTGACTGATACAACAATAAGTTTTTTAAAATGAATAAAATGGTTCACAAAGTTCTTAATTGTGTCCACAATTTCAGTGCTCATTCTGTTTCTGTCATTCCGTAAATGCTTCGCAATGTACCCAAAATCAAGACCACAGCAGAAGACACTGCCAGCTGCGCTGAACAACACAAGCTTGCTGTCATCCACAGCAGCCGTTTCCAGAGCATTTATGATTTCTTTAATGACTTCTGTATTGAGGGCATTTTTCTCTGTTGATATAGTAGATAGCAATATCTGGGTGAATCCATGGTCTTTCTTGACAACAATGTCTCTGTATCTGTTGGCACTTTCTTTTAGCCTGATGGTGAAATACATCCTCTTGATAAAAGGCTGGTCTTTTCTATCATCAATAATCTCTCTTTTTCCACCTCTCACTCTTGAAACAGACGTATGCATGTTTGTTGTTCCATTGGCTGCTGAAGGGTCCATTAATACCACTATACTTTCTTTCTTATCTGACTCTGTGGCCATGGAAGCAGTAACTGAGTCAGACATCTGAGACATGAGTGGTTGTGTCTGGGTCCTGTTTTCTATTCTAGCCTCTTGTGTGTCAGAATCTGATGAAATTCTGATCGGTTTCTCTGCTGCCACCTTCAATGCCACCTTGTCCTCCTGAACTGGTGCAACAGGATCTAGTTTCTCAGGTTTCAGAAAAGACCTAACTGTGTCCTGGTCATTAACTGGACTATGAGGTACAAGTGTCTTGATAGTTGAATTTTTCTGTTTCAAATTTTTGGAGTCAGGGAGAAGTGAAGCTGTGTTTTCTCTAATGTTCTCTCTGGCAGCAAACAAGTTGTTGTTTTTGGATTTGTGGTGTTTGCCAGTCAATGGCATTTTAGAAGAGTTCTTAGAAAAGCTATATGTGGAAGTTCTGGAAGCTCGTTTCCTTACATTGTTTGAAGAAATTCCACTTATTCTGGTCCATGTCCATTTTGACTGTTTTTCAGTCTGTCGTCTGATAAAGTCACAAATACATTCTCTACAGTTTGTGAGGTTCTGCTCTGGTTCCCAAGTGTCATCCTGTTTGTCATAACCTTTCCACCGAACCAAATACTCTGTCTTCCCTTTTTGGTTTTGTCTTTTGTCAACAATAGCTTCCACCTCAAACTCCTGGGAAGCCATGAAGAAATAGACAGAATTGGGCAGTTGCTGTGCCTACCTTTATTCAGTTGGGTCTCATCATAGCCACATCTTTCTGCCTTCAGTGCTTCACCAGTTGCTAGGTATGGATGAGTCTCTTCCACTTCGTGGCCAAAGTTGTGTGAAGAAGCAGTCAGAGAGCCTTACCCTCTTACATTTACTCTGTGGTGGGACAGATTGGACTTGGTCTTATGATGCCAAGATAGCTTGCTAGGTAGCTTCAGGTAAGATTAGCTAAATCCACAGCTCCTACTCTTACAGAGTGCTCAAAGCTTTCTACCTGCCTGTTACTCTCTTTTGTCGTTGCCATGACAATTGTATTGAACATTCTGAAGTTATAACATTTTTAAAGTTATACTAGCTTACCTGTGACAACATGAAAACACATACTTCTCTATATGTTGGTCCCCTTTATTTTACTTATTCAGTTATCAAAATTATACTGTAATTATTGTATGTCAAAAATACATGTAAATTTTAGTGATAACTTTATATTAACTATATTAGTGTTTCAAATTATATGTAGAACAAATTGTGGAGCTACACATTGTTATTTATTTTTTTTTGTTTTATAATTGTTTATCTATTTCTCTTTATTTTAATTTTTATTTATTTATATTGCTATGTAGTGTCTGTTCACTTTACCATAAAGTAACCCCATAAAGCATTTCTTAAAGGATCATCTACTAAATAAAAAGTCCCCAGATTTCATTTGGGAATGTCATGATTTCTTCCTCACTATTGATGAACAATTTCTTTGCACATAAGTTTTCTGTTTGAAAGTTTTTTTTTACATCACTTGAAATGTGATAATCTGCTGCTTTGTGGTCTCTCAGTTTTCAGATTAAAAAAAAAATTGTTGATTATTTTTGAGAGTTGTTTTACGTAAATGTTCATTTCTTTTGCTGCTTTCAAGAATCTGTTTTTGTTTTAGATGGCTAAATTATCATTAAGTTTAAGTGTGTTTCTTTGAGTTTATCTCACTTGAGTTTTGTTGAGCATTTTGGTGTTTATTTACTTCCTCAAATTTGTGTCATTTTTGACCACTGCTTTTTAAATAAACTTCCTGATTTCTTCTCTCTTCCTTTGAACCTCCAAAATGTGTAACTGTGGCCACTTGATGGTTTCCAAGATGTTTCCAGCCTGTGTTCACATTTCTTCATTGCTTTTCTTCTTCTTCTTTTTTTCTTACATAATAATTTTAATTAATTGTTCTTTAGGTTTGCTGATATTTTTTTCTTTCCTCTATTCAAGCCTAGCTTTAATATTCTATAGTGAATATTTATTTCAGTTGCTTTACTTTTATCTGTATAATTTTGTCATTAAAATAATTTTATACCCTTTATTAATAATTATTTTTCCATGATTTTTCTGTGCTTTTTCATTTATTCTATTATCTTCCTATGAATATTAATTTTAAAAATCATTTTTTAGTAAACCTACCATTTGAGTTGTCTAGGAAAACCTGGAATTTGATATTATTTTTATTTTTTTCTTAGAATGAGCTGTAGTTTTATTTATTTATTTTTTTATTTCATGTTTCATGATTTGATAAATGATGAACAAGTGCATTTAAATTTCAAAATGCTGTTATTTTAAAAATCAGATTTTCTTTTTCTTTCTGGTTGAAAAGGTTTTTGTTTATTCATCATGTTGGCTCTTTCCGTACTGGAAATCAGTCCTACCAAAATTTATTTTTGGGTCTTTTTTGAACCTGCACAATTATGGCGTACATGGCATTATCATATAATTTATTTTTACTTTCATATATATGTATTTATTTTTGATTTTTTTTTTTTGTCTAACAATTTCTATTTCTTAAGAAGAAAAAAAAAAGAGAAAAAAGAGAGAGAGAGAGAGAAGAAATGTGCCCTGGTTCTTTAAATTATATTCTAAAAGTTGCTTGAACAGGAGGAGGAAAAGTATGAAACAATGACTATTCGCAATTGTTGGGACCTCCTCCTGAGAGTTTTAAGTCTGAATCATTTCTGTTTTTCTTCCAAGTTGCTTCCAAAGTATTTGCAATTACTATGGAAATTTTGTTTTTCATGCTGTAAACTGACAGTTAACCTCTGGAATTCCAAAATAATTGCATTCGGTTAATTTTGCCACTGGATCTATTGTTTAGTTGAAGAGAGACACATACAGTACTCTGTAGTCCACTGTCATGCCTTTTCCAAAAAATTGTATTATTTTAATACAAGTTTTGGCCCCTGAGTATTTCCACCTGAAGTAAGTCTAGCATAGAAACTATATAAATGAATCATTCATTTAATAATGCATTTACACCAGTCTGTGCCATTTTAAGCAAGAACACATTTAAGGTTATTACGAGTATAACATCATAAGTATAAAAGTAATTATGATAATATTTACTTTCTTGTTTTACATCTTTATTACCTTATTTGATCCTCAATTTCTCTTTTGTTCATAAAAAAAAAAAAAAAAAAAAAGATTATGTATGTAACACAACATGGTACTGGTACCCAAACAGAGATCTATAAATATGCAACAGAACAGATACCTCAGAAAGAATCCCATGCAACTAGAACCATCTGATCTTTGACAAACCAGACAAAAACAAGCAATGCGAAAATAATTCCATATTTAATAAAAGGTGTCTCTGAGAACACATGGACACAGGGAGGGGAGCAACACACACTGGGGTCTGTAGGGGAAAAATTGGGGGAGGAACGGGGGGTGTGGAGGTGGGGAGAGATAGCATGGGGAGAAACGCCAGATATAGGTGAAGGGGAGGAAGGCAGCAAATCACACTGCCATGTGTGTACCTATGCAACAATCGTGCACATTCTTCACATGTACCCCAAAACCTAAAATACAATAAAAAAAAAAGGAAAAAAGATAAATAAGCAAATGGTGTCTCAAAAACTGATTAGCCATATCCAGAAAGCTAAAATGAGATCCCTTCTTTACACAACATACGAAAAATACCTCTAGATAGATTATAGATTAAGCATGAAGCCTAAAACCATAAATACTCTGGGAGGAAACCTAGGCAATACCATTCAGTACACAGGCATGGAGAAGGACTTTATGATCAAACATAAAAAGCAATGGCAACAAAAAGCCAAAGTAGACAAATAAGATCTAATTAAACCTAAGAACTTCTTCACAGAAAAAGAAAATATCAATAGAATGAACTGGCAAACAACAGAATGTGAAAAGAGTTTTGCAATCTACCCATCTGACAAAAAACATATCCAGAGTCTATGGAGAACTTAAACAAATTTACAAGAATAAAACAGCCTCATAACAAAAATGGACAAAGAATATGATCAGACACTTTTCAAAAAAATGCATGTATGCAGTCAATGAACATGTACAAAATCTCATCATTACTGGTCACTAGAGAAACGCAAATCAATACCACAGTGAGATACCACCTCACCCAGTTAGAATGACGATAATTAAAAAATCAAGTGACATGAGGTGCTGGAGAAGATGTGGAGACATAGAAATGCTTTTATACTGTTGGTGGGAGTGTAAATTAGTTCAATCATTTGGAAGAAAATGTTGCAATTTCTCAAGGATTCAGAAATAGAAATACAGTTTGACCTAACAATACCATTATTGGGTATATACCCAAAAGTTCATAAATCATTTTCTTATAAAGACACATGCACACATGTGTTCATCGTAGCAGTGTTTACAATAGCAGAAACCTGGAACCAACCCAAATGCCCATCAGTGATAAATTGGATAAAGAAAATGTTACACATACACACCATGGAATACTATGCAACCATCAAAAATGTTGAGCTCATGTCCTTTGCAGGGATATGGATGGAACTGGAAACAACAGACACAACACTGCATATGCTCACTCATAGTTGGGTGTTGAACAATGAGAACACATGGACACAGGGAGGAAATCATCACACACCAAGGCCAGCCGGTTTTGGGGACTATGAAAGGAATATAAAGAATTGGGCGATTGGGAAAGGATAGCACTAGAAATATTACCTAATGCAGATGATAGGACGATGGATGCAGCAAACAACCACCATGGTATGTGTATTATTATGCAACAAACCTGGACAATCTGTGAATGTACACCAGATGTATAATACTTAAAGTGTTATAATTTTTTTTTCAAAATTTGTATTTGAAATGTTGTATGTACTTATATATTTAGGGCTTCAGTTATTCTTATAAACTTAAAAGAATTTACTTTGAATAATACTAATTTGTCTGAGTAATCTAAAGTTTAAAGTGAATGATATAAAGTATGGTGCTCTTGTACTTCTCCATTCTTCGAATTTTATATTACTGCCTCAGATTATACCTGTACAGACTGAGTGTTAATTAATAATTTACTTTGCATTTTAATAGGAATAGCATTTATCAAGAGAAGAGTTAGCTACAATTTCTTTTAGCTTTAACTTATCTAGACATTCTTATTTAAGAAGGTATTTTATTTAGATATTTATTTTTCAAATATCATTTTTTTTAGATATTTAGCCGGAAGTCATTTTGTAAGCAAATTATTGTATATTTTTTACATGAAACCAACATCTATTTCATAAGAAATTTAGCTTTAATTATTTTATATAAAATTTGTAACCTCAATTAATAAAAAGCAAACCAAGAAACTTTATAACATAACCACTAAAACTGAAAGCTGTTATGTAGTATTCAAAATTGAAAATGTTTTCAATTTAAGAATTTTAAACAACATTTTAAATGGACAAAACCATAAGTCTTATACACAAATGCAATTTTAAAAATAAAAAAATGCTTCATAGATAAAAATGAAAACAAACTACAGGGCAAAAAGCTTTGAACCATTGAAAAATGAAAGTCGAATCAATCAAATCAGTCTGGACACTAAAAATCAAGAGTTTATATCAACCAAGTAGACAATAGAGACAATTCTAACATAGTTAGCTTGTTTGTGTGTGTGGCTTACCATACTACCTCTCTGGGACAGATACAGGCTTTAAAATTGAGATCTATTATTGTCAACATGAGGACCTGATTCCTGCTTCCAAAAAGAGTCAAGAAGCCCTGATATCTTAACTTACTGTGTTTTTTTTAGTCTCATAAGTTGTTGGGAACAAAAAGAATAGTTATTTTATACAATATATAAACAATAAATAGGAAAAAAAAGTTGAAGAGATCTATACTTGCGAAGATTAGAATATTTTAAAAGTTTATTATATTGAATAATTTAAAAAACAGTGTACATGTTATGATACGAAACATGCCAAAGAAACAAAATAGTATGCATTAATTCCATAGCTCCAATCTGACAAGAAACTGAAGGCTAAGACAGAATTATGAACAATCCCCTTGAATGTTAAAGAGAGTGTTAATACAGATCCAGTTTTTAAAAGTGATAGTTTTCAAATTTTTCTTATTGAAAATGCTAATAAAATGTAAAGTAAGTATTTAATAAGTAAGAAACTCCTTGGAGAAATGAAGCAAATCTATAATTTAGAGTTAGCACACTATGATATTTCAACTATAGTTTTCTGAAAACAACAACAAAACAACAAATATATATATATATATATATATATATATATATATATATATATATATATGAAGCCTATGACCAATGTAAAGTAAATACAGAAACTGAATCTGTCCCAAGTTTTAGAGGCAAAGAATTTAAAACAACAGTTTTAAGTAGGCTTATAGTAAAAAGACAAAGGTTGAAAAACAACATGAGAGTATTAGTGACAAAAATTGTAAAAGAAAATATATAAAATTTGAAATAAATAGCACAATTACTGAAATAAAATCTACAATACATAAGTTTAACATCAGACTTGAGCAGGTAAACATTCAGACGATATGATTAAGTGGAAACTGAAATAACAGTCTGAGAATTAAAAATCAAATTATGTGAAAAAAATCTAACAAGTGAATAGAACACCACGAGGTATATCAATATATGCAACATGGGCATCTCTTAAGTAACAGAAAAGCAGAGGTTAAAAAAAAAAAGAATATCTGAAAGGTAAAATGGCCAAAAATCTGTCTAAGTTAATTAAAAATCTGAATCTACCCATTGAAGAAGGGCAAAAATCTTCAACCAGAATACAGTCTGTAATAGAAACATCAAAAAACATTATAGTCAATCAAGAGCCAAAGAAAAGAATATTGTGAAAGAAGAAAGGCATAAGCAACTTGTTATGTACAGGAACATCATCCTTAAAATTAACAGATGACTGCTCAGTAAAAACCACAGAAGACAGATGGTTGTAGGATATCACAAAAAAATGTTATCAAACCTGACATCTGTAAGTGGTAAAATGATACTTAAGCAAAAATGAGAAGATTAAGGGAAGCTAAAATAAAACTGAGAGTATCCCTTTTTAAAATAAAAATGTGATTACAATTACAACACTGGCAAAGCTAACTATGAATAAATTTTCCATGTGTACAGCGAAAATCAGAGACAGTACTATAAATTGAGAAGAAAGTAAAATTCTGAAGCAGTTTTTTATTTTTTTTGAATTGTTTGAAGTTGCCAGCCCTGCAGTTTTGCTTTTATTTTTATCTATGAAGCAGTACATATATAGATAGATAGATAGATAGATATACTTTTTTGAGTTTATTTTTATGTATGAGATTTATGTTTTCGTCTCTTAACAATGTTGTTTATAATATTTGTATTGAATGTTATTCTCTTAATTTGGAACCCTAGACGTTAGATTTTTATTTTAGTGGTAATGTTCTAAAGATTTTGTTTACTTTATATTAACTGAAGTAATCAATTCCATAGAAAATATATAAAGCAAAATTTTCTATTATAAATTTTGATTTTATGTAAAAAAAATGTACAATTATTTTCTTACATAGTGACTTTTAAGTAGATGTCTAAATAAAGTAATAAGGGAATAATCATGGAAGCATGCAGCAAGACCAACACATATGGTGATACCTGGTAGAAACTTGCTTAAATTGTTTAAAACATAGCCAGGTCACTGGCTGGAAAAGACTATAGAATGGGAACGATTATGGATAATGATGTCCTAGAGGTTATAAACATCTACAGAATCTTAGAAAGGACATCTAAGGCAACAAAATGAAGCTACCTTTATGCTTTCCAGCCTGTGTTGGTGACTAATACATTTTGAACATCCTCCAAAGACGTGCATCAATGTGTGGCCAGTTTCTCAGATATTTCAGCAGACTGAAGCATTCCAGAGTTGAAATCACAGAATTGAATCATTTCAGACACGTTAATGTATGATGATGTAGCAATCTATTATTGTGAGGTATCACTGTGTAAACAGTACTGGCACCATGAAGTGTAGCAGGAGACAGACAGGCACCTAGGCAAAAAGAAGGAATTCCTTAGTGAACCATTCCTAAAGGATTCTTTAAGTAACGGATTGTCTGAAGTCTCAGCAGCAGGCTGCATGTTCTGGAGGTTATAGGGGGAACTAATGTCTCTTTCTGGTTCCACCCATAGCCACCCATGAAAAATGAGGCACATTCTTTCTACTACATAAAGCCCATATTAACTTCAGACTCAGGCAGATCATGGAATAACCTGCTTGAAAAGTGGAGCTATTAACTGTGGGTCTCCTCTCCACTAAGAGTTGTACACTTATTGGGATTACAAGTCTCGTTAGATAGGTCTTCTCTCCACTAAGGGCTGTAATACACATCTCAACAATCTTCCTGCATATAGAAAGCATGCACTATGCATCTCCTCTTTACCGAGGGCTGCAGAGAAGTCAGCACAACCTACCTTCAAGATTGGAATTCTTCATTTTGTGTGTCCTCTTTATTGAGTGTTGCACAGGTGCAAATATGTCCTTCTTTTGAAAAACTACCACTTTGGTTCTCCTGAGATACTTTTCTATTGTCCACATACCTCATTCTTACTGAACGTGACACAAGGACTCACAAATATATGGCAAAACTGAAAAATTAGTCAAACAAACAGGACTAAAACATTCAAAATGGCCATGTTGTTGCTTACCAAAAATAAAAATAAAAATAATAAAACAAAAGAAAGCAGGGCTTCAGCCCTTGAAAGAGCACAGACCTAAACCTTTTCAAAGCCAGGGCTGTGACATCGTTTTGAAAACTCTGCAGTTTCTGACATTTCTAGACTTCTGGATGCCAATACAACTGAATTATCCAGTAGGAGAATCAACTAGTGATATGTCTAATTTAGCCACAGACTTGCAGAAAACTAACACCTGTGCTGGTACCTGGATCTTGTCTCTTTATAGCAGTATATGGGCCTTGCTACATGCAATGGCTTGACTCAACAGTCACTCACTCATGCACCTCTCTCTACTCTGTGCCTGGCTCACCCATAGCAGGAATAGTATATGGCTCTGCAGTTTGAGTTGTGGGTAGGTAACCTGCCAGATTGAATGAGTAAAATAAATCTAACAGCAGATTTTTGGCTGGTGAATCAACACCCTAAAGGTTCTGTGACAAAAGTCACATTGATCACCAGTGACCAGTGGATTATTCAGTTATGTTAATGAATGGAGCCTCCATAAAAAACCCAAGAACAAGATTCATACAGCTTCTGGATAATTAAACATGTAGAGTGTTCTAGAAAATTTTGTGCACCTAAAAGTAGACATCAATAATTTTAAATGTTATATGCAGTTTAGATTTCTTGTCTTTTTATAAAAGAAGTTGTTAAATAGGTAAGAGCTAGAATTTTATGAAGAAAAGAAAATCAATTGTTATCTCAGGATAAAGTCAACCATATGTTTAGTCTGGAAGAAAGAGCATCAGTAAATTTTGTGTGGAAAATTTTTTTTCTAAAATATGTCTTTTTATTTAGAATTTTGTGTTTCTGCAGCATTTTTGTCACTATAAAGTAAACTCATCAACACTATTACAGATTTTTCCATCACTCAATTCTAGTAAATTCAATTCTGCTCTTTTATCTAGTGGCAGCCATAAATAAAGTTTAGGACTTGAATGAACAGGCTAGTGCTCAACAGTCTGCTTTTATATTTGGGCTTAAATGTACATAAAATTATGACATTTGAGAAAAGTAGCCAGTTTATTATTTTTTTGAAATGTATAGTAGTTAAAAATACCTGGACTATATTAAATAAATAGCTTAAACATTTTCAGTTGTTTTTCAAAAACCTTATTTATAATTGACATTTTGTGGAGCTACAGAGATGGATTGGGGTTATTAATTTCAGTTAATGATGTATTCCACACAGCTCAGTTATTGTGTCCTGAGCAGATATACTGACGATTAAAACAAATCAAATTTCTTTAGCACATATTCTAAAATGAACTCTAACATTTGTGCTGAGCTCCAAATTTTCTTTAGTACTTCTCACTCTCTCTCACTGGCCTGATCAAATTACATTTAGTATTACAGTATACAAGGGCCATATATTCCTCCAGCATAACTGGATTACATGAGGCAGGCTTCTTAATTTGAATCATAACCTCTTGGGTGGAAGTTGAAGTCAAAAACACCTGAGAGACAAGGACATTGGCACATGCCTCCATGCTGTCAGCTTTCACCCACCAATGAGTCTTTCACTGGCAGAGGTTTCACTCATGATATTTGGAAATGTAACATTAGCACAGATATCTGGGCTCTGTTCAAAGGTCTTATGAAGTGGTGGAAACCAAGCCTTTTCTTTAGCTCAAACCAAATTACAAAGGGTCAGCATGGATGCCCCTAGTCCAATGGTTAGGCCATTGGCTAAGGCAGCAACAGGCTTTTAAAATTGAATGGAATGTTCACGAAGTTCTTGGTGTTGTCCTCCATTTCAATGTTTGTTTTGTTTTTGTTATTCCTTAAAGGCCTCACAATGTAGGCGACAGCAGAAAACACTGCCAGCTGTGCTGAACAGCACGAGATTGCTCTCATCTGCAGTAGCCCTTTCTAGAGTATTCATGATTTCTGTAATTACTTTTGTATTCATTGCACTTTTTTTTAACTGTCAGTCAAGCAGATAGCAATATCTGGGTCATTTATCATCTTTCTTTACTACAGTGCCTCTGTATCTGCTGGCAATTTCTTTTGGCCTTATAGTGAAATGCACTCTCTTGATAAAAGGCTGTTTTTTTTTTCCTTCACTAATAATATTTCTTGTCCCACTTCTCACTATTCAAACAGATATATGCATATTTGCTGCTCTATTGGTTGTAAAGGGGTCCATTAATACCAATACACCTTCCATGTTAGTTGAGTTTGCGTCCATGAAGCAGTAACCAAGCTAGATATCTGATACATTAGTGGGTGTGTCTGGGTCCTCTTTTCTATTCCAGGCTGTTCTGCACCAGGATCTGATGAGACTCTGATGAGCTTCTCTGCTGCCACCTTGAACACCTTGTCCTGCTTATCTGGTGCAGTAGAATCCAGTTTCTTTGGTTCATAAGAGGTATTTATTTATTTCTTGCTGCTAAAGACTATCTAAGGGACAAATGTCCTGACACTTCAATTTATCAGCTCCTTTTTTTTTTTTTTTTTTTTTTTTTTTTTTTTAGCTCAGACAGTTGAAGTGTTTTTTCTAAAGTTCTGACTGGCAAAAAAACGCTGGCTGTTTTTGGATTTGTTATGTCTGCCAATCGATGATGTTTTGGGAGAGTTCTTAGAAAACTGCTGCTGGTAGATCTGAAAGCTCCTTTATTGGCATTATTTGAAAAAATTCTACTGGTTCCAGTCTGTGTCCTTTTGTTCCGTTTTTCAGTCTGTCATTTATTAAAGCAAAAAATATGTATTCCACAGTTCACAAGGTTCTGCTCTGATTCCCAAATGTCATGTCATTCTGTTTGTCATACCCTTTGCACTGAGATGAATAATCTTGTCTCCATTTTTTTTTTTTTTTTTGGTCTTTTATCAAGAGTAGTTTCAACCTAAAATCCTGGGAAGTCATGAAGAAAAAGACAGAATGGAGGCAGTTGCTGTGCCAGCTTTGTATCAATTGAGTCTGCATGTAGCCACATTTTTCTACCTCCAGTTCTTTATTAGGTGTTTGGCATAGATAAACCTCTTCCACTTAGTGGCCTCCTATGTACTAAAAGTTGTGTGAGGAAGCAGCTATGTTATATGACTTAGGCTCTGCATACTTACATCCAGGTGACACAGCTTGGGCTTGATCTCATAGTGCCAAGATAGCTGGCTAATTAGTCTCAGGTAATAGTAGCTGAATTCACAGCTCCTGCTCTGTGGTGTAGTGCAGAAAGCTTTCTACCTGCCTGTTACTCTTTCTATTGTGGTTGCTATAATAATTACATTAAACCTTCTAAAATTATATTTTTAATGTTATGCTAGTTTACCCTCAATAACACATAAAACCCTTATTCCTGTATAGCTTGACCCTTATTATTTCACTTATTTCATTCTCAAAATTATACCTCTATGCATCGTATGTCAAAAACCAAATAGGTGACAGTTTTATATATAATATATATATTAGTGTTTTAAATTATCTGGAGAACAATGTGTGATAATACACATTTTAAATTTATTTTATCCTTTATAATTGTCAAAGTGTTTATATTCACCTTGATCAATTTTTATTTATACACTGTTTAGTGTTTGTTCATTTCACGCTGAAGTATCCCGTAAAGTATTTCTTAAAGTGTAGTGTGCTGGTAATAAACTCCAGCTTTTATTTGTAAATGTAATCATTTCTCCTTCACTTTTAATGAAAACATTGTTTTAACACAATATTTCTGTTTGAAGAATTTTTCTTACACATTCTGGAACATATTCATCTACTGCTTTCTGATGGCTGAGTTTTTAGAAAATAAAACTGCTGTTTATTTTTGATAGCCTTATTAACATGTAATCACTTATCTTGCTTCTTGCAAGATTTTCCTGTTTGTTTTAAAAAGTTAATTATGCATTTTTAACTTGGTATTCAATCAATAAAAGTTTATTTCAATCTCAAGTGTAGACATTTGTTAAGCTGTTCTTTTTGTAGGCTAATCTACCAGACAACTACCATGAAACCTTCAGCTCAGCAATTGCAACTTTGTCATGAATATGATTTATCCACTTCTACATTTACTGGTTTATATTCATAGAGGTGTTTGTAGTATTCTCTAATGATAACTTGTATTTCTGTATAATTGGTGGTGATAATCATGTAGGTTTGAGTGTGTTACTTTGAGTTCGTCTTACTTGAAATTTTTTTAAGCTTCTTTGCTGTTTTTCCCTTTCTCAGATTTGTGGCACACTTGACCATTTTTTTTTAGTAGTCTCCCTGACTTTTTGTCTTTTGCCCTTAAATTTCCAAAATGCTTATGTATGCCTCTTTGACAGTGTTTATATTTTTTACATTTTTTTCCTGACTTAATAATTTCCTTTCTCATTATGTTTGCATTTTTTTTTTCTAATTCTCCTGCCTCAGCCTTCTAAGTAGCTGAAACTACAAAGCTGCATACCACATAGCTAATTATTGATAGAGAGGGTGTTTCATGATGGTGGCCAGGGTGGTCTAGATGTCTTGACCTTGTGATTTGAATGTCTCAGCCTCCTTAAGTGCTGAGATTATAGGCATGAGCTACTATGCCTGGCCCCAAAATTTTTCTTTAGTAACCCTGCCATTTGGGCTGTCCAGAACAAGTTTCTTGTAGTTATTTATTTATTTTTCTTTCTTAAATGAACTATAGATTCACATTTCACTTTTTGGTTTATGATTTTGTCTGTATTTATAAAGGGCATATTGAAAGTCAGATTTTCTCCCCTTATTTTTGACTAGACTTTTAAAAATTCATTATATAGGCTCTTTCTGTCTAGAAAATCAGTGTTACTAAACTTCTTGTTTTCTTTGTTTGTTTAATTTTTAGTCTGCACTGATTGGGGACACATAAGGTTAACATCTCAATTTATTCAAAATTTTTATTTATATGTTTTTATTTTTGAATGTTTTTGTTCATAAATGTCTAACCTCTTAATAGAAATAAAAGAAAAAATAGAAAAAAATATGTTTTGGTTATTTAAATCTTCTAAAAGTTGCTTGAGCAGTAGGAGAAAAAGCCTGAAAAAAAAGTTTGGGAAATAAAACAATGACCACCTCTGTTGGAACCTTCATATTAGAAGCCGCATTCAGTCTGCAAGTTCTCCTGAGATTTGAGGGGCAGAGTTCTCATCTTTTTATCATGAGGCAGCTTACCTCAGCGGTGGTTAATATTTGTAGGCAGTATACCTCAGCGGTGGTTAATAAAGAGTAAGTAGCTGCTGTTAATCGGTGCTACAAAGTTAATACAATTTAATTGATGTTTGGTATAAAAGTCTTCTTTTGAAAGCTGTAAACATTCAGATAGACTCTGGAATTACAAGTAATTGTATCACCCTGATTCTGCCACTGCACTTATCATATAGTTGAAGAGACAGCTATATAGGGTTTTGTAGTCCATTGTCACACATTTTCTACAAGTTTACATTATTTTAGTTTTGGCATCAGTCTCTCTGCATCTAAAGTAAAACTTGTATGTAAATAATATAAATACATTCTTCTTTTAAAAGTACGCTTGTGCCAGTCCATGCCTTTTTATTAAAAATCTCACATTTAAATAAAATGTACTTAAAATATTACTTATTCTGACATTTACTTGCTTGTTTTCTGTATTTTCTTTTACTTTACTTGTACTTCAAATCCTCCTTTGATCATTGTGAAAATGTGGTTAATTTTTATTTATTTTTTATTTACTTTTATTTTATTTTTTATGGCATTTCAGGTTTTGGGGTACATGTGAAGAACATGCAAGATTGTTGCATAGGTACACACATGACAGCATGATTTGCTGCCTTCCTTTCCTTCACCTATATCTGTCATTTCTCTCCATGCTTTGTCTCCCCAAATCCCCGCACCCTGCTATTCCTCACCTATCTCCCCCAAACAGGCCCCAATGTGTGATGCTTCCCTCCCTGTGTCCATGTGTCCTCACTGTTCAACACCCACCTATAAGTGAGAACATGTGGTGTTTGATTTTCTGTTCTTGTGTCAGTTTGCTGAGAATGATGGTTTCCAGGTTCATCCATGTCCCTACTAAGGACACCAACTCATCGTTTTTGATGGCTGCATAATATTCCATGGTGTGTATGTGACACATGTTTTCTGTCCAGTCTATCACTGATGGACATTTGGGTTGGTTCCAGTCTTTGCTATTTTAAATAGTGTGGCAATGAACATTTGTGTGCATGTTTTTTTTTTTTTTTTTTTTTTTTTTTTTTTTTTTTTTTTTATAGTAGAATGATTTATAATCTTTTGGATATATACCCAGTAATAGGAGTGCTGGTACAAATGACATTTCTATTTCTAGGTTCTTGAGAATCACCACCTTATCTTCCACAATAATTGAACTAATTTACACTCCCACCAACAGTATAAAACTGTTCCTGTTTCTCCACATTCTTTCCAGCATCTGTTGTCTCCAGATTTTTTAATGGTTGCCATTCTAACTGGTGTGAGGTGGTTTTTTAATGGTTGCCATTCTAACTGGTGTGAGGTGGTATCTCAATGTAGTTTTGATTTGAATTTCTCTAATGACCAGTGATGATGAGCATTTTTCATACATTTTCTGGCCTCATGTATGTCTTCTTTTGTGATGTATCTGTTCATATCCTTCACCCACTTTTGAATGGGCTTGTTTTTTTTTTTTTTTTTTTTTTTTTTTTTCTTGTAAATTTGTTTTTGTTCTTTGTAAATTCTGGATATCAGTCCTTTGTCAGATGGGTAACCTGCAAATTTTTTTTTCCCATTCTTATGGTGACTGATTCACTCTCATGACTATTTCTTTTGCTGTGCAGAAGTTGTGGAGTTTGATTAAAATATTATTCTGTACTTTTATACTAAAGAGTTATATTTGAAATCTCAATTTTTACTGTAAATTTCAAATAGCCTACTTTGAATGATACTAACTTGTTTGAAAAATCAAAAGTGTGATCTTAACTATGTAAAAATGTGCTGCTTTTGTACTTTCTATTTTTCTCAATTGACTGAGTGTCTATTAATTTCTAACTTTGTCAGGATTTTAATCATAACAGCATTTTTTCTTTAGTGAAAAGTTAGTCATCAATTCTACCTTTCCTTTATCTAGATACTTTTGCTTGAGTCTCATTTTACCAGTTATAGATGGCAGGCTTGATCTCATTTTTTTTCCACTAAAATTTTGATATTCTTCTGTATTCTAACTTCTAGGGTTTCTGCTGAGCAATCATCTGTTAATGTTAATTAGACTTTCTTGAACATAACAAGTTACTTATCCCTTTCTGGTTTTACCATTTTTCATTGTCTTCACTCTTAACTGACTATGTTTCTTGATGTGGCGATCATTGGCTAAATTTTGGTTGAAGATTTTTGCCTTTCTTTTGCTTGTAAATTAACAAAGTAAATCAAAAAAGAAACATGAGTAAAGGTTGAAACTATCATTCCCAGCAAGCTAACAGATGAATGGAAAACCAAACACTGCCTGTTCTCACTCATTAGTGAAAGTTAAGCAATGAAAACACGTGGACTCAGGGAGGAAAACATCACAAACTTGGTCTTATTGGGGGGTGGAGGAGAGGGGAGAGGTAGCATTAGGAGGAATAACTTATGTATATGATGGATTGATGGGTGCAGCAAACCACCATGGCACATGTACAACTGTATTAGAAACCTACATTTTCTGACCCAGAATTTATTGTATAATAATAAAAAGTTAAATAATAAAACTCACTTTTTAATACAGGATATGTATTAAAAGTCTCTTTAAACTCTCAGGGGGATTTGTTTATTTTATTTTTTTTTTTATGGCTTTCAATTCATTCTCATATTGGAGCTATAGATAAACTGGGGAATTAGTATGGTTTAACATATTTTTAGAGAATGTTTTCTGTCATAAGACTGTGTATAATTTTCTAACTCTTTTAGTATATTAAACTGCCTTTAAATATGCAGCTTTTTGCAAATAGAGATCTCTTTAACTTTTGTTCCTGTTTATAGTTTCTCTATTGTATAAAATAAGTGTTTCTTTGCTCTCAGCAACTTAAATATTTATAGCCAATTTCTGGTATTTTCAACCAAGAGTTAGCTCTGAATTAGGAAAAGCAGAAATATATGTTTCTCATCGATTCTTCATGTGTCCCCAAGAGAGACTGGAAAAAAAAATTAAAATAAAATAAAATAAAATAAAATAAAACAAAATAAATTAGCACATAGGACCTGTTTACTTTTTCTGGAAGCAGGAATCAGAGCTCTGCATTAAAAAATAAGAATTTCAATTATAAAGACTTCATCTGTGCCTAGGAGGTAGTATGGAAATACACGAAAAATAATTGACCATTGTCTCTTGTAAATGTTTAATTGGTTGATATAAACTATTGGTATCCAGGTTCCAGACTATTTTTGATTGGTTTAATGTTTTTGTCTTTAATGGTTTGAAATTAACTGCCATGCAGTTTTGTTTTTGTTTTTATCTATGAAGCACTAATTGTTTTCTCATCTCAAAGTTTATTTTTACTTATGAGATTTTTGTTTTGTTTCATAAAAGTGTTGTTTGAAATACTTAAATTAAATTTCACTTTTTCAATTTAGGATTCTAGATGATAGATTTTTGTTTTAGTGGTTATGCTATAGGTTTTTAGATTTGCTTTTAATAAATTGAGATAATCAATTCTGTATAAAATGTAAGAGGTAAGATTCCCTATTACAAAGTAAATTTCAATTTATGTAAAACAAATATATAATAATTTGCTTACATATTTTCAAGTAAATATCTAAATAAAATAATAAGGGAATACTTATGTAAGCATGCAGCAAGATCCACAAGTACGATGATTCCTGGCAGAAGGTTGCTTAAATTGTTTAAAAATTCACCAAGTCACTGTGATTGGAGCAGACTATGGAAGGAGAATAGCTATAGATTGTTCATAGTGGTAATAGACAGTCAATGTGATTTTCTAGGAATTTTTAGGTCAGCAGATCTTTATTTCACTCTAAGCCTTGTTCACAACTCAAAGTGAAATTGGTAAGCTTGTTAATAGCATCTAGTGCTGAGGGTTGAGAAATCTTGATAAATATCCTAAAACATAATCTCAAGCATCTTTGAGAAATTCAGTGTCAAAATATCTCTCTAGAAAATAATTTTAAAAACACACATTTAGAATATTTTGATGTTATATTTTGAAGACATTTTAACAATCTTTTGTTCCTGTAAATCAGAAAGATATTTAAAAACCTTATTTCAAGCTTAGTTCATTCAAACTAGGGTAACTATTAAAAAACTCAAGTCAGTTCAGTTACTCAAAGATTAGAATCTAAACCCTATATTTTCTCTTTTTTCCCTTTTCTTTTTTTTTTTTTACTACATTTTCAATATTTCTGTAAAACATTAATATAGAAAATTGAACTAGGAAGCCTCTATTTGGAGATACCAAGAGAGAAAACTCAATCCATGGCATTTCAAAAAAAAGCTAATCTTGAGTACTGCTAAAAGGCATACATAATACACATGCAAATATGTGCATTGGCACACTATGTTATGCATACACATTGAGCGTAAATATTTTCCTTATGACAGGAAAATAGCTAAAATATTAAAATAAGCAAGCCAAAGAAAAATCAATATTTCAAGGATTATGGTCAGAGTTACGTTTATGCTTTTTCTAAAGTTGTTGAGTAAGGTTAATACTCTAGTATTTTGTATTGTTTAAAAAATACTTTATAGAAGTTTTATATTGAGCATCTTTGATTAGAATTAGGTATGCTCTATCTTGTTCTAAAATAATAAAATGTAAATACACTCACAAAAATGCATATTAGACAGTAAGAAAAAATAAAGATAAATGAATGAGGAAAGTAAAGTAGTTGAAAAATACATGAAAATGTGAAGATAAATTCCAAAAGAAAATAAATTTATACAATATTAAAATCTTTTACACTTGGATCAAAGTTTGTTTCATAATTCCCATTAAGGCATCTGACTGTAGGCTCTGTTCTTGACACTGGAAACACCAGTATAGAGCTTGTTTTTTGTTTTTTTGTTTTTTGTTTTTTGTTTCTGTGTGTGTGTGTGTGTGTGTGTGTGTGTGTGTGTGTGTGTGTGTCTGTGTGTTTTTCTTCCACGATTAGTATGTTGCTATTCAATACCTAAAATAGAAAGACAAAATTGACATTTGGCTTAATCTACTAAGGGATATCTATTCACTTTAGACATATTATTGCAAACAGTGTGAAATCAAGACATTGGCATATATGTTTTATTAGCAGAAATATGGTTGTTATCCAAATTTTTAAAGCTCATATCATACATATTATATGATACGTAACATATAATAAGGGCCCACATATATAAAACAATATGTTTATTGTAGTGTATTTTATCTATTGTGATCATATGCCTTAATAGTTAGTAACATCCCATATATGTAATATAAAGACAGGAATAAAGAAAAAGGCATTTGCCAAGTCAGTGGCTGCATATCAGGTAACAGGGTAACAGGAGATGTATTAATTTGCTCAAGTAATAAAATTACATCTGGTACAGCAGCTGCAGTTTGAATCACAACTTGGTTAATTTATGGTAATCCACTGTCATTTTCCAAGAGCCATGTCTTCCATACAGACCAAATTGGAGATTTAAATGAGAATGTGCTCTTAAGTACGACTCCTAAGTTTTTTTAATTTCCTTATGGTGGCACTAATTTTTGCAGTACTCTCAGGAATGTAATATTGCTTTTCACATACTATTTCTCTAGGTAGAGGCAGCTCTTAGGCTTCCATTTCCCCTTTTCTATTATAGTAGTACTCACTCTGCATGTCAAGGAGGAAATGTGGAGTTCTACTAGCTGCTAAGTATGTCTATGCCAATTATGCATTCTGGCAATGAGAAAATGACCAGAGGAAGAATCCAGGGAAACAATGAAGACCTATAATATGATCTAAGTTAAAATTTTATTAATTATCTGACCTCTATCAGCTCTTACTTTAAGTGTAGGACCACAATGACATTTTGGTTTCCCTGAAATTTACATTACCTCAGAGCTAGCGTTCAGTAGTTTTTAAAACTTATGATTATTTTATTTTTCTCATGCACTGCTACCTCAGTAAAAGGCTGCAGGTGTCCTTGGGAAAAGATGAAATAAAGTTTCACTGCAAAAATTGTCAGTAATGTAGTTGGGATGCAGTAAATTTTCTATCAATTTTACTACCAAAACATTGTGATTAATTATCCAATGCTAGAGCTCCATAGGAGTCAGAGCATTCTAATTTGCAATTTCCCTTAGCTACACCCACTTTGCCTTTGATAGGTGAGTGCTGCCACTTGGACTCTGCTAACTCAGGATCCAATTGTTTTCATCGTATTTAAATTTTGTCATTGAGTAACTGTGGTTCCCACTGTTAGATATGACATACACAGAAAAACGAATACAAGGCTATTCAGAGATATAGGTGCTGTCCTCACAAATCTGTTTTGCAAGACATTGGTCAAGAATATGTATTCTAGACCCACTCATGTAAGATGAGTATGTCTAAAGACAAATTCATTCCACCATCCAAATATCACTAAGATTTTGGATCTTCCTCTGCATCCCAAGCTTACACGTTAAATGCAAAGTCCTTACTTTCTGTGCTGTAATTGATACATTCAGCCTGGTAGAACTCCATGTTTCTTTCACCATTGCTGCCCAACCATCTAATCACAAGATTTTTTTTTTTTTTTTTTTTTTGAAGCACATTAAATTTCTGAACTCAGCCAGACTCTGGGACTTTTTAGGCTACCAGTTGTAGAGAAGAGCAACAAACTCAAGTGCCTTCTCTCTTTTGAGAGTTGAGGTGATGTGAGGACTATGAACAGTGTAGTGCAGCCACCCACCACAGGCTCTGCTGAGAGCTGAGGAAATCATAGAATGACCAGCTAAAAAAAAGGAGCTACCCATTTTACTATTTCCTCTCTGCTGAAGGTTTAGCAGCTATTGAGATCACCAGATGTAAAGAGAATCTAGGCACTCTAGGGTCTTCCCTCTATGGAGAGATTATCACCTGATAAGATGAGCAGCAAGAGGGAGAAGCCACTCACTCCAGGTTCTCTTTCTACTGAAAGCTGGACACTAATTATTGACACCTTTTCTATAGAGAGGAGCTACCCACTTCTGAATCTTCTCTCTGCTGAGAAATGCACTTTCATTAGGACAGCTGGTCTTGGGAGAACTATCCAATGGGGGAGTGTTCTGAGCCCTCTCACTCAATAATGCTTCTTTTTGTGTTGCTTACTCTTCACTTGTCCATGTACCTCTGACTTCCTGTATGCAGAACAATTATTTGAAATCCTCTGAATGGTGGAGCTAAAAGAGCTGTAATGAATATAATGATAAAAGATATCGCTTGCTCATCACATTGTAGAAAACAAAAATAAGAGGAGAACTGTGGCCTTTTAGGATACACAGGTATAAAAACTCTCATACCCAGGCCTGTGACATTCTGTTTAAGACTTTGCAGCTTCTGGCATTTGTAAGCTTTTGGACATCACTTCAATCACCAGTATTAACTGTGAAATCTGCTTGCAGTATCTCTGGTCCAGATCCTACTACTCAGTGAGATGTAACTTCTGTTGCCACTTAAAATTTTCTGTCCTGCCACAACTGGCGTATGTGTAGTGGCTAGATCCCACACTTGCTTATAATGCAAGCTAAGTGCATTCTGTCAGGCAGAATGAATAGAACAAAGATAGCATGCCTACACAAAATCTTAGACAAAGGCACCACTGGCCACAGAGGCTGCCAGCTGGTAAGGTAATTTCCCAAAATCCCATGACAAAGAATTACAACTAGTTGTGTTTAAATGCCTTCCTTCTCCTGGATCTCAAAATACTGGAAATTTAGTGCTTTACAATTTGACATTTTAAACCTCATTTGCAAATTATTATATTTTAAAATTTTTAAAAAATTAAATTTGAAAAATTTGTATTTGCATTGATCCTCTCGATGTCTCTTTCATACACTCTCCTACTCTCTGACATTCCATAAGACTATATTTCTGAAACATATGGCATTGGGGTTCAGAGTAGCATTTTTAAGGTAGATAATAATGCTTACTAATGGAAGAGTATTTCAGACCCCTGGATAATGGCACCGTGTACTCACATAATTTCTTTAATGAGGAGCTTCTTCTGTGCATTGTAGAACAATAATCGGCATTTATGACTTCTTCCACTAAGTGCAACAGTAACCTCTTTTTTCACAGCAGAAATACCTAAATATGTTTGTGTCTTATGGAAGTAATATTGATGACATTCACTATTCTAAAAAAGTTCTGAAGAAAAAATAAGAAACCACTTTTTTTTTAATTTGCAGAAATTTTATGAGATTCATTTTTCTATGACTCTCTGGTGTTCTAACATCTTGTCATTTTCTATCTTTATCATATAAGTTAGGCATTTCATACTTTAAATTTTGCAGGGTAGTGTCAAGAACACAGATAAAATGGGTGTTGAAAAGCTGATAAAGTGGCCACATTGGGAAAAGAAAAGAGTTGGTCTTCATCTCAGAAAGTCCCACATCACTAATTGTTAGGGAAATGTAAATCTAAATTGCCATGAGATATCATTGAAGCCAGTCAAAATGGTGCTAAGAATTCAAAAACTACATATTGTAGTGAGGCAGTGTAGTAATAGAAATGCTTCTACACTGTTATGCAGTATATAAATAATACACATATTGTGAAAATGTGTGTGGTGATTCATCAAGTATCTAAATGAGAAATATCATGGAGGTTAGCCATTTAATTAATGGGTATACACCCACCCCCAAATCAGTAATTTTATTACAAGAATACAGACCTGTGTATTTCTATTATAGCACTATTCACAGTAATAAAGACATGGAATTGGCCCAAATGCCCATCAATAACAGAGTGGATAAAGAAAGTGTGGAACATATACACAATGAAATTTTATGAGGTAATAAAAAAGAATAAAATAAGGTACTATGAAGGGACATGGATGTAGCTGGAAGCCATTCTCCTCTGCAAACTAGCACAGAAACAAATAAACATAAAGAAACCAAACACTGCATATATAAGTTCATGCATTGGAACTGAACGCTGAAGACACATAGATGATGAAGGGGAACAACACACACTAAGGTCTGTAGGAGAAGGGAGAAAAGAGTTTAAAAATAAAATAAACCTGCATATATGGCATGAAACAAAATGTAAAATGTAATTAAATAAAAATAAAAGGCATTCATTTTTGAAGAAGTTATAGTAACTTGGACATCTTAGCAAGAATTCATTTGAGACATTGTAATATAACAACAAATCAGAATTTTGAAAAACTGGAATGACAGTAAATAAATTGTATATTTCAATTTTTAGTTGACTGAATATATATATTTTTTTACTCTTAGAACAGAATCTCATGTTGTCCCTCTGGCTGGATTGCAGTACTGAAATGTTGGCACACTGCAACACTTTGCCTCTCAGGTTAAAGTTATTTATTTGCATCAGCCTCTTAATTAGCTAAGATTAGAGCTGTTCCCCATCAGCAGTGATGGTGCACAGCAGTGATCACCATGATGGCCGAACTAGTCTCAAACCCCTGACCTCAACTATTCTGATTGCCTTATTCTCAAAATGTGCTGAGATTACAGGTGTAAACTACCCTGACTTGACCTTGATTGAATTCCTGATTGATAAAAGTATTCACCTTGCAAAACTTTATTTTTTGTACTATATTTATATGAATTATTTTAATTCTGTTTCATAATTCAAGCAAGATAATGTAATTTTAACCTATTCACTTTCTATTAAAAATAAATGTATCTCCGTTTATATATAATCAAAAGAGGAGGCTAATTAAGAATATTATTTTTCCTTTGGGTAAAATTATCAGGTTTAAAACTGTCCTTAAAAATCTAATTTGGAAAAATAATTACATTGTTGATTATTACTTAGGTCTTTTGTTAGAATTTTTTTAATGTGAGAAAACTCAAAATTTTTATAAGATGCAAAAAGATCCTTAATTACATCAAATAAAATTAAAAGTATTTTATTTGAAAATACATGGTTTTTAACCTATGATTTCTATTAATAATATTGTGATTAGTTTTTCTTACTTACTAAATATTAATTGATGTTTTCATCATCCTTGCATCAAAAATTCACCAAGAATATGTAAAAAGTAATTAACTAAAAGCAAAGTCAATTGCTCTGGTCTTTAGTTCACCCACTACCATCAGTCTTGCTTTTCATCTACTTGTAGCACTAGCTATTGGATGGGAAAAGAACCTCAAAAAGATAATAGACTGTTTGATTGAAATATTTTACATATACAAAGCAATAACTAGTTAGTATTTTAAATTATAAAGCTGCCTTTGTTCACCAAAAATAGTTTTGTTTGGAATTCTATTTTTTATTTAGAAAAAATTAACTCATGATTTGATTTGATTTTGTTTTCGATCACTAGTTTAACATTTGGTATCAAACAGATATATAATTAAAAACAATTTTAGTCTTAGCATATAACTTTTAAACGATATATTTCTTCTTGTTATTTATTTATTTATTTATTTATTTATTTATTGTAGTTTACTTTCTGGTGTACATGTGCAAATCATTCAGGATTGTTGCATAGGTACATACACTTATATCCCCCCACACCAATATCTGGCATTTCTCCCATGTTATCTTTCCCCAACCACTCTATCCCCAACTGTCCAACCCAAAGCCCCCCAACAGACTACAGTGTGCAATGAAGCCCTCCCTGTGTCCATATGTTCTCATTTTTTAACACCCATCTATGAGTGAGAACATGTGGTGATGGATTGTCTGTCCTTGTATCAGTTTGCTGAGAATGACGGTTTCCAGATTCATCCATGTCCCTGCAAAGAACATTAACTCCTCGTTTTTTATGCTTGCATTGTATTCCGTGGTGTATGTATGCCACATTTTTCTTTTCCAGTCTATCATTGATGAGTATTTGGATTAGATCCAGGCCTTTGCTATTGTAAACAGTGCCACAATGAACATATGTGTGCATATGTCTTTATAATAGAATGATTTATAATCCTTTGGATATCTACTCAATAACAGGATTGCTGGGTCAAATAATATTTCTATTTATAGAACCCCGAGGAATAGCCAGTGTCTCCCACAATGGTTGAAGTAATTTGCACTCCCACCAAGTAAAAGTGTTTCTATTTCTCCATATCTTCTCTAGCATCTATTGTCTCCAGATTATTTAATGGTCACCATTCTAACTGGTGTGAGATGGTATCTCAATGCAGTTTTTATTTGCATTTCTCTAATGACTAGTAATGATAAGCATTTTTAAAATATATTTTTGGCCTCATATATGTCTCCTTTTGAAAATTATCTGTATATATCCTTTGCTCAGTTTTAAATGGGCTAACATTTTTTTCTGGTAAATCTGTCCACACCCCTCCCCACCTTTTTTTGTCCTCAATAAATTACTTATCTGTAAAAACTCTTTGGAGTCTGATATTTTCTTATGAACGTACCCATACTAGTTTCCTCTCCCATTCTTGGATGAGTGAGACCAAAATTCTGAAAATACTTTCTCACAGGAAAGCTAACTGCTCACACCTCTGTGCCTCAAAATCTGGCACAAATTTTGGCAAGCCAGCCAGGAGAAGACTCAGTCAGGAACCAAGTACAGCCATGAGTCAGCTTAAGAAATTATGCTAGAGGGATGAGTTATATCCTACTCTCTCTCTCTCTCTCTCTCTCTCTCTCTCTCTCTCTCTCTCTCTCTCTCTCTCTCTCTCTATCTCTCTCTCTTAAAAATCTCTCTGGTCTCTTTAAGAACAGTGGAGCAGCAGCACACAGTGATGGGGGGTAGAATTAGCCCATCTTTAAGCAGATTGGGCCAGTCAGGTTTAAATAAAGGCACAGTTATTTTTTCCTTCAAAGTCTTTCTGCTTGCTTTCTGCTTTCTGCTCCTTCTCTATTCTGTGACTGTTATCTCTGGGCAAAAACCTACAGGAGCTTCTTAGACAAAGCAGTCAAGCACTTCCCTGGGGCCTTTTGCTCCTTACTGGTGGGAAGCTGAGACTGGGGAAACCATTGCTCAGCTCTATGAGTGTGCATGGCAACATGCTGCAGCCACAGTTGCTCCTGCCAATGGACCAGGGAAAAGCAGAGGGGAGGCAGCTTCTCAGGGAGTGGCCCAAATTTGCACATGATTTGGCAAGGGTCAACAAACACTGTGGGAGCCAGCATGATTTCCAGATCTCACAGCCAACCCAGAATCAGCTGCTAAATTGGCTTATAAAATCACACTGGTGATTAGGTTATATTTCTTTCTGTGCATTCACTGAAAAAAAAGAAAATGGCTTCTGGCTACAAGCCCCACCTGGCTTTAAGGCTGCCACACCAACTCAGAGGGCAGCATTATTATTCAGATATGGCTTAATAAAGCTTTCTACCTTTCTTCAGCTCAAGTGTCCAAAATAGTAAAGGGGTTTAGTTGTAGGGCCTGCCAATAAGGGATGACTAGTTCAAATCTGTGGTGGAGCCAGTCTATGGGACTTTGTGTTTTGTATATAATTTGCCTTGCTTAGGATTGGCTCTCTACTTGTCTCCAGCAGAACTTTTCCATCTAGAAGATTACACTTAAACCAAGTCTAGGGCCCCAATAGCTAATTTCAGACCTCACACACCTATGGGAACTTTTCTACAGTGAAAAATCGGTTAGGGTAGGAGGTTTGGGTCCTGAGAGTATTGTTCCAGCCTCAGCCATGCAGCCTGCCTTCTTTAAACTATGTGCCCTAATGGCCCTTCCCTATAACTTTATCCTTCTAGTACAGTTTTATAATCTAAGCTGTGTAAATTGCACTTTTGCTGGGGAATATTGGTACCCATCTCCTGAGACACACTGGCTTCATTGGAATGTAAACACCCAATCCAACAGCCCTTCATGCCTCTGTGGTGGTCAATGGAGGTCATGAAGACAGTGAGAGAGTGAGTCCCATGATGATGGTAGGCATGATTCAAACCCAATATGTAGGAGGCCCCCAGAGAAAGATGATCATGCATCTGGGGCACACTGAAATTTCAAAATACTCACTGAAGGATGCTCCAGGCTCCAGTACCTTAACTGAGGGATGCCTCAGGTTGAGTGGCTGTAATATATAATAGGGGATGCTAGCATCTCTGGTGTTAGACTCCGGATGGCTGCCAATCTTCCAAAGAACGAGTCTCCCTTAAAATGTGTTAACTGGGATAAATTTGATCCATAATAGTTAAAGAAGAAGCCCATGAACTATGCAATGTTATCCAACATAACGAAGGCAAGGGAAGACAACCCAACAGCTTCATTTGAACAATTGTAAGAAACTTTAAGAAAGTACACACCTGACCCCATCACCAGACTCCACTGAGGGTCAGTTAATACTAAAGGACACGTTTAGTGCACTACCAGCATCAGATATCAGGAGGAAGCTTCACAAGCTGATCTTGGAGCCAGAACAGAGTCTAGAATCATTACTAAACCAAACAATCTTACTGTTTTATAATAGAGACCAGGAGGAAGAGGCTGAAAGAAACAAGGGAGATTAGAGAAAGGCTGCTGCCTTAGTCATGGTTTTCAGACAAGAGCCCAGGGATCAAATAAGGAAAGGGCTTGGGTTAGCCACCAATCTGGAAAAGCTTGTTACCAATTGCAGTCTGAAGACATATTTTATAAAAAATTGTCCCCAGAAGAATGGGCCACCACCCTATCCATACCCACTGTTCCAAGGGAATTACTGAGAAGCACACTGTCCCAGAGGATGGAGGTTCTTAGGGTCTGAGGTGTCTAACCATATAAACCAATGCAAGGACTCAGGATCCTCAAAGCCCATCTATCATGAGCATTCACCTTCACAAAGCTCTGAGTAAAACTGATCATAAAGGCCCAAAAAGTTAAACTTCTCCTGGACACTCACATGGTTTTCTCAGTATTTCTCTCCTGCCCTCAAAACTTGGTGCTTGTTAAATCTCTCCCCTCAGACTATCTCTCTCTAAGTCTACTCTGGGAAGAACAATTTTTGTTTATTCTGTCTATCCAAATGGCAGTTAAGGTAGTGGAAATTGACTTTTCAATTCATTACACTCAGCTAAAACCTTGGACACCTCCTGAAGAAACTCACAGACCCTCCAGTCTGCAGCCTAAATTTCCAGAATACAACCCTGCATATTCCTGTGAGCCATTAGAGGATTTACATCTGCCATTCCAGCATGATCCCCAGGAAAGTAACTATGCATAAATCAAATTTATATCCTAACATTAACAAAATTATAACCCTCAACTTTGCCGTATCTGAAACTCCAGTTATTCCTTTCATGCAGGGAGCATTAAAAAAGAAAAAAAAAAAAAAAAAAAAAAAAGAACAAACAAATAAACAAAAAGAACAACTTATTGCTGATAACAGGCAAGTTACTACCTCCATTCAGTTACTATAGGCTATCTCACGAGTTAATTACCAACATGAAAATTTTGATGATTCTCTCTGCAAAGGCAGCTCACTCTGCAAAACAGCTTAAATCTTTAGTTGACATAGGACTTCAAAGTAACAGAGCCCTAAATCTGCTAATAAAAGAGAGGAAGTGAAGCTGCCTCTTTCTAGGAAAAATGTTGCTACTTTGCAAACCAGTTAAGTGTTGTTTTAAACATAAAGAACTCAGGAATCAGTGAAACACAGGACTAAAGACCTTCCAGAAATAGTATTGTGAAGCTTGTTTAACAACTGGTTGTCCTGGCTCTATTGTCTCCTATACTCATTTATAACCATTAAATAATTGTTGGCCTCTGCGCCTCTCATATTTAACATTTTTGTAACATTTATTTTATCTAGAACCATAAGGTCACAGCTAATTCTGCCACTGGAACCCCAAATGTCCTTCATTCATGAGCTCTGTCATGGACCTAAGAATCCACCTGTACCCCTAAAAGTCTCCCCTCTAGAGAAAACTTCAACTGCAGGGCCCCATTTACAGTCCATTTCAGGAGGAAGTAGTTATAGAGTGATTGATGCCCCTGTTCCAACAGGAGTTGAACTTTTCTGTTTAGAGGGGTGAGTGAGGGAATGTATTTTTTCCCTGGTCCAAAAGCTGGCACAGATTTAAGGACAAAATCTTCACAATGACCCCCTAGTTTCTTTCAATCCCAGATGCTTAATGATCTTTGTTTAAACTTTCACAGGCATGGAAAAGAATCAAAAGTCAATCACTCCAGCTCAAGTTTAAGAAAACTCCTTCCTTTGTCAGCAGGCTTGGAGAAGGTAAAAATTCCTCTCAGTTTAAAAGTTTACGTTTCCACATCCAGCTGCATTTCATACTTGGGTCCTCTTCCACACTGTTTGTGGAAGTTATCTTATCTTTATCTCACTCCTTTTTCTTTGTATCTGCATAAATAAATCACTTCTCAGAAAAAAAAAAAAAAAAAAAAAAAAAAACAAAAAAACAAACAAACAAACAAACAAAAAAAAAACTCTGGGGTCTGTTATTTTCTGATGAAAAAACTGAGTGAAACTATCATGGTCCCCTCTTTTATTTTTGGATAATTGAGGAAGCAAGAGCATGGAAAAAACTTCCTTGCAGGGGAGCTGTGCATTTCCCTGAACCTCAAAAACTAGCAAGGACTTTAGCTTTGTTCTTTTTTCTTAGGATTGTTTGGCTATACAGGTTCTATTTTGGTTACATATGTAATTTAAGATGTTATTTTTAGAGTTCTATGAAGAAGGACATTGATATATATATATATATATATATATATATATATATATTTATAGACACATATATGTATATGTGTGTATATATATGTATATGTGTGTATATATATGTATATGTGTGTATATATATGTATATGTGTATATATATATATATATATATATATATATATATATATGTATATATATTTGGATAATTGAGGGACCAAGAGCATGGAAATAGCATACATATATATGTGTGTATATATATATATATATATATATATATATATATATATATATATACACGTATATATATATATGTGTGTGTGTGTATGTATATATATATATATACATATACACATATATGTATGCTCTTTCCATGCTCTTGGTCCCTCAATTATCCAAAAATAAAAGCGGGGACAATGACAGTTGCACTCATCAGAAAATAACAGACCCCAAAGAGTTTTTTTCTGAGAAGTGATTTATTTCGGCAGATATCAACAAAAAGGAGTGAGATAAAGATAAGATAACTTCCACAATGTGGAAGAGGACCCAAGTATATATGTACATATATATGTGTATATATATAAATATATATATATATATTCACATATATATATACATATATATACATATATGTGTATATACATATACATACACATATATATGTGTGTTATTTTCTTGTCTGATTGTTTATATATGTTATATATATATACATATATGTAATATATATACATATATATGTAATATATATAACATATATACGTAATATATATATAACATATATAACATATATATAACATATATGTTATATATATTACGTATATATGTTATATATATATTACGTATATATGTTATATATATTACATATATATGTTTTATATATATAACTTATATGTATATTAGATATATAATCTGGATATAATCTATATACATATTTTTCTACTTTAATAATATATGTAATTTTGTAATTAGTGCTAACTTATGACTACAGCTATTTTAATTTTTTTAAGAGGCAGTCTCTATTGCTCAATTGGAATAAATGCTTGGTGCAACCACAGCTAAGTACAGCTTCTAACTGTTGGGCTCAGGTGATCCTGCTGTCTCAGCCTCTCAGGTTGCCTGGTTACAGGAAAAGGCCAGGAAGCTTAGCTAAATATTTAATTAATTAATTTAATTTTTTGTGGGGGAGACAGAAACTTGCTAGGTCTCTCAGGCTGGTCTTAAACTCTGATTGTAAAATGACCCACATACCTTGGACTCATAAAGTGCTAAGATAACCAGAGTTAGCTACCACATCTAGTTAGGTTTTTAAAACTTTTTGTAGAGATAGTTTTTCACTAATATGCCAAACAAAGTTATAAGTCTTCTTTCAGTCTTGGTCTTATGAATTTTTAGAATTATGAATATGAGTCACAAATACTGGTCTAAAAAATAATCTGCCATTTTCTATTAGAAGTTAGAATTTTATCTAGCAAATATAAAGCTTCAAACTAAAGGATAAAGTAGAATACATTGTGATACCAATTTATTAAAGAAGTAGAAAATTTTTAAATAATAAACATATGTTTAGATTAGACAGCTTTAAGTTTACTAAGAATTTCAAACAATTACTGCAAAAATGTTTATGTTTATTGTATATTTCAAATTTAACATTGTGTATATATGGAAAATGTAAAGCAGCATAATAGGGAACCAGTACCAGTTACTAGCGGGACCACACCACAAACTATTTTTCTGATGTAAAATCCTGTGGTAATAAATAATATAGCAGCAATTTGTATACTAATCACAGTTCAGAAGCCAGTTTATTACATTAGAATCTTAAGTCAATGGGTAAAAGGCAGGGACAGTAAAACTTTACCTGTTAAGTCTGTTTACCCCACATTCCTTTGTCTCTACTGTAATTTGTTTGCTCATGTAAACTGTGCTGGATGGTCCTCTCAGGTGGAGGTCAGAGGGCAATAACCCATTAATGGTGTTTACTCTGGGTTGTGGAACCTAAAGCTTTCATTATTCATAAAACTCTTTTAATTGTGGTCAGCTGCAATTCCCCTCTGAAAGCAATCAGCAACCATTCTTAGCCCACTCAAAATCACTGTACTGAGTGTGAGAGTGCATCCATTTGTCTATCATTAAGTCAGACCCTGCAGGATAGGCCTCTGAAGGTGGTAATCAACATCTCAGGTGGTGATTCCAACATGACAACCATCACAGTAGGTACCTGAACATGGAGTGGACTGACCTGATTACTGCTGTGAAGAAGGAGCACGTCTTCACAGCAATGATTTTCTAGAACTGGAAATTAAAAGAGACTGGATGGTCAGTTCAAGTAGTCGGTAAGTCATTCATACCCACTGTGAATTGCCAACCTCAGGGAGGGATTATTTCAGTCTAGAGATTCATCACAGAACAACAGTTAGCAGTGCAACAACAGAAGCATATGAAAGTATTGAAAAAGGTGCTGAATGCTAGTAGGCTGTCAGTCTCAGAAAATCAATTAAGAGAAATAATATGAACTGTTGTCTTTTATAATCTTTGGTTCTCAGAAGAGGATATATTAGGTTTAGAAATCTGGAAAAACTTATGTTCCAGGGAAACAGGTTCTGGAAATATTTCTAATATCATTTGCCTTAGTGAGAGTGTCTCTAGTTTCATTTTAGTAGATAAATCAAATGATGGAAAAGAGAATGTGCCATTGTCTACCTTATCACCCTGTCTCTTCCTCCACTCAGCTATTATCAGCTCCAGATAATAAGAATAAAATGGAGGTTTTGGCTGAACTCATTCTCCAGTAAGAAAAAAAAAAAAAAAAGAAAGAAAAAAAAGGACAAGAGAGCCTCTACATTTATGAGTCATTTTCTTAAACAAGCAGCTTTGAAGGGTGAACTCTTAGAATGCCCAGTGATTAAAGATTGGCAAGACAATCAGATACATGAGCCAATTTCTTTAGCTCTTATAAAGAGCTAAGAAAAGTGTTAAGAATAATGGAATTAATTGGGCATGGTGGCTCACACCTGTAATCCCAGCACTTTGGGAGGCCGAGGCAGGTGGATCATGAGGTCGAGAGATTGAGACCATCCTGGTCAACCTAGTGAAACCCCGTCTCTACTAAAAATACAAAAAAAAAAAAAAAAAAAAAAAAAAAAATTAGCTGGGCACGGTGGTGTGTGCCTGTAATCCCAGCTACTCAGGAGGCTGAGGCAGGAGAATCACCAGAACACAGGAGGCGAAGGTTGTGATGAGCCAAGATTGTGCCATTGCACTCCAGCCTGGGTAACAAGAGCAAAACTCCATCTCAAACAAACAAACAAACAAAAAAACAAAAGAATGATAGAATTAGTACACCATATACAAAAGGAATGATTGATGTTTTAGCATACAACCTTCAAATGACTTTATGGAATTGGTAAATGTCAGGTAAAACCACTTTGGAGCCCAGGAAATATTTTCTCTGGAAGGCAGAATATGATAAGTTGTATGAACAACAAAACAAAAAGGATCAAATGGCTGGGCAAAACTTAACAGCTGCTATGCAACATGGGAAGGGTCCACATGCTGAGGCATAATAACAACTAGAGTTTGATGTCTAGGCCTGTAATCATGTATCTTCGTGTGCCTTTAGGGCCTTAGACTGAGTTCCCCAGGGTGGACCTCAATAGTGGTCTTTTGCAAGTGTTCATCAAGGGCCTCGGGAGCCATTTGTTGAATTTATTGATAAGTTAACTCAGACAATTAACTAGTCATGACCATGCTGTGAATATTTAATTGTTGCAATTGGCTTATAAAAAAGCTAATGTGGATTGCCAGCAAGCAATGCAGGCACTCAGAGGAAAGACAGCCATAGTAGGGGAACATATAATAGTGCGTGAACTAGTAGAAACAGAGACAAATAAAGACAAAATATTAGCTATGGCCTTAAGTCCTTCTAGAATAAAAAGAGGGAGAAATTCTAATTGCCTTCTGTGCAGAGGGAGAGGTCATATGAAAATGTACTACCCAAAGAATAGAGACCAAGGTAAATGACAAACTAATCCCCTTCTATACATCCCCAATATAGAAAGTGGAAGAACTGAACAAATCAGTGAAGATCTAACTTTGATAAAAATTGCAACCCCTTAGGTATTGGGATGGGGAACTTCATGAGGGAAATATGGGCAATATCAATAGCTTCAAACTTGGGCAATATCAATAGCTTCTTTTGGCCAGATGGAAAACCCAAAGTCATCCCTCTCAGAGCAGCCATCACTGGGAGCACAAGACTGAACTTACTCTGCTCAAACGAGTTAGAGTGGAAAGAAAAAGAACCTCAGAAGAGTTGCTACTTGGCTCTGGAGCTCACTGTCCCTAGGAACAATGGGATTAATCCTCGGGCAATCTAGCATTTTCAGTAAAATAATTTAGGGGCTCACTGGGGCTATTGATAGCAATTACCAAGGTGAGAGATTAGTAATGATGGAAGCAAAAGCTCTACATATTATTCTACCTGGATCAAAGATAGCTCAGTTGCTGATTTTCCCAAATTGAGATTCTCATGCTCATGAAAAGGAAAGGGATATAGAAAGTTTTGGAAGAACAAGAGCCACGATAATATGTTAAAAACAATTAATTACTTATCAGAGACCCTCGATTGTGTTGAGAAATTGGAATAAGAATTTTACTGGCTTATCGGACACAGGAGTGATTATTTCAATTATCAAGATCAAAACTGGCACCTGTTTGAGTAGAACAGTATCCTCCAAAGGGAGAGAAATTACTAATATTTCATGAATTAATAGATCAACAAGTACAGGCTGAACATTCTGAACCTTCAACCAATTCTCAGAACTCATCTATTTTTGCCATTTCTAAAAAAATCTGGGAGCTGGAGAATTTTGCATGATTTACATGCTATTAATGTTAAATTGCAAACTATGGGACCTCTGCAACCTGGACTCCCATCTCCCACAGAGATTCCTCAAGATTCTATTACAAATGTTACTGACCTAAAAGACTGTTTTTATTTTTATTTTTATTTTTTATTTTTTATTTTTTTATTTTTTGAGACCGAGTTTCACTCTTGTTACCCAGGCTGGAGTGCAATGGCATGATCTCAGCTCACCACAACCTCCGCCTCCTGGGATCAGGCAATTCTCCTGCCTCAGCCTCCTGAGTAGCTGGGATTACAGGCATGTGCCACCATGCCCAGCTATTTTTTTTTTTTTGTATTTTTTTTAGTAGAAACTGGGTTTCACCATGTTGACCAGGATGGTCTCGATCCCTTGACCTCGTGATCCACCCGCCTCGGCCTCCCAAAGTGCTGGGATTACAGGATTGAGCCACCGTGCCCGGCAAAAGACTGTTTTTATATGACTTCTCTAGCAAAACAGGACAGAAAAAAAGTTGTATTTATCTTACCAACTATCAATAATAAAATGCCAGCTTGCTGATTTTATTGCAAAATGCTGATGTGTCAGTATTATGGAGATAATGTTTTACTCCTGAATAGAAAAAAAATTCCCAATTGTAAGATTATTCATTATTAAGTAATATTTTACTGGCAGCCCCAAATTAGGCTGTACTTTTGAACTTTAAAAGTACAAATCTTTCTGTGTAAATATCTTAGATACCTATTGAATTCCTGGTCAGTAAAACCTCAAAAGGATAAATTGATCAATTAAATACTAGCAAATTACACACAATAAATGATTATCAGAAAAAATTAGGGGACTTAATTGAATTTGCCTCATTATACTCATTTCTACTTATAAATTGCAAAACCTGTTTTCTATAAAAAAAATGCAATACAGTCCTGAATTCTCTTAGATATTTAACCCCTGCAGCTAAAAGAGCTATTAAAGAAACAAAACAGGCCATTTCTCATAGGCACTAGATGGCATAATTCCAGGCTTTTCAGTCCAGGTGCTTATTCTTCACATGAAACACTCCCTGCCAGGTTTAACAGGACAAATAATGCTAGGACTATGGATTCTAGAATTCATTTTTGGCTCACATACTAATACTAAAACTCTGCCTTCCTATATTTAGGTTAGTAGTAAAGCAATTTATTCAGGTTGCTGAGAATGCAGTCAGTTGCTAGGTTTCAATCCTGGTGTCATCAGAACTTCTTTAAGTAAAAGGCAACATGATGCAGATTGGCTCGTGTCCTTTGATCTGCAAACAGCACATGCTGAGTACATGGGACAAATAAAAACTGGCTTTCCTGCTGATAAGCTCCTTCAGTTCTTATCTTGTACTCCTGTAATTATCCCTGCAAAAATAATTTACTCCCCCATACCTAATGCTTTCACACTCTTTACTAACAGGTCAGGTGAACAAGGAAAAATGGCAGTCTGGTAGAAAACATAATTAAATTACTCTATTTGCATTTACTAGAACTCACAGAGCTGAGATTAGAGCCCTGGTTCTGGCACTGAAAACTTTTTCCACTTAGCCCATAAATATTGTAAGTGACTCGATATACTCAGTTTATTTGTTACAATATCTTGAAACAGCTTCAATTAAGTCAAATCTTGAGCCCACCCTATGTGCTCTTTTTCTACTACCTCAGCAATTGTGAGATCAATGCACACATTTTATTTCTATCACACATATTCAAGCCCAAAGCTCACTGCCTGGCCCATTGGCTTGTGCCAATGAAGAAGGAGACATACAAGTAGTGATATCTCTGCTTGACCAAGACATCCAATCAATTTTTTCATCAAAATTGGAGAAACATAACCAAGCAATCTCAACTTACTCAGAGACTGACTAAGTCAACTATCCTGCAATGCCCAGATTACCATCTAATAGGCACAAACCCTCCTTCAACTGGAGTTAACTCAGTAGGATGATAAACTAACCATATATGGCAAACAGATATGACACACATCTCTGAATTTATTGACAATTGTTGTCAACTTGTTTCTTTTCTAAAAAAAAAAAAAAAATACTTAAACATCAGACCTAAAGCCATAAAAACCCTAGAGGAAAACCTAAAAAGAATCATTCAGGAAGTAGGCACAGACCAAGACTCTATGACTACAACTCCAAAAGCACTGGCAATCAAAGAGTAAATACACAAATGAGATCTAATTAAACTCCGAAGCTTCTGTACAGCAAAAGAAACAAGCAAACAATCATTAGATGAATTCTTTTACTGTACAGAAGCTGTGGAGTTTAATTAGATCACATAATCCCAGATTTATCAGACCAACTGTTTGGAACCAACAGAATAGAAAAAAAAAAAAAAAATTGCATTCCACCCATCTGATAAAGGGCTAATATCCAGAATCTATAAAAAAAAAAGTAAAACAGATTTACAAGAAAAAGAAACAGACAAACCCATCCAAAAGTGGGCAAAGGACATCAACAGACAGTTTTCAAAAGAAGACATATATGAGGCCAACAAATATATAAAAAACGTGTTCATCATCACTCCTCATTAGAGAAATGCAAATCAAACCCACATTGAGGTACCACCTCATGCCAGTTAGAAGAGCAATAATTAAAAAATCTGCAGACAACAGATTCTGGAAAGGACGTCAAGAAATAGAAGCACTTTAACACTCTTAGTGGTAGTTTAAATTAGTTCAACCATTGTGGAAGACAGTATGGCAATTTCTAAAGGACCTAGAAATAGAAATTCCATTTGACCCAGCAATCCCATTACTGATTATATATCCAAAGGTTTATAAATTGTTCTATTTTAAAGGCACATGCACACGAACGTTCATTGTGGCACTGATTACAATAGCAGAGACCTGGAACCAACCCAAATATCCATTGATGACACACTAGGCAAGGAAAATGTGACACATATACACCACGAAATACTATGCAGCCATGAAGAACAATAAAAGCTTATGTCCTTTGTAGGAACATGGATTAATCTGGAAATCATTCTTAACAAACTGACCTAAGAACAGAAAATCAGCCACCACATGTTCTCACTCATAGGTGGGTGTTCAACAGTGAGAACACATGGACACAGAGAGGAGAGCATCACACGTTAAGATCTGTTGTGGGGATCTAGGAGAGGCACAGCAGAGGGTGGGATGACTGTGTGATAGCCTAACTGTGTTAGCCTAACTGTCTCCATCTTAGCTGTGAGCCAGATAGACTCCATCGTAGCCTCTCCCTCCCTGCCACCTCTCCCCTGATGTTTCTGCCTCAGGTGCCTAACTAGATTATGCTGACACTGTGCTTAGTGATGCTGTTCTTATTCTACCTTATAACCATCGTAACGACATCCTGCTTGGCATGTGAATATTCATCCTTGGACTCCACTTGGTGATTGCATGGAAATACCCTGGCCTGCAACCATGTCCCTCTAACCTGCTCATTCTGCTTCTTTAAAATTCTGCTTCAGCTAGGCTCCCCCTTCCCTACCTTAATCAGGTATAAAAAAGAATTAAGCCTCTTCCTAGGGGCTGAGAGAATTTTGAGTGTAAGCCACCTATCTGTCACCAGCAATAAATAACTCTGGATTCTATCTAAGTGTGTGGTGCTTTCTCTAAGACTCACTTGGTTACAACCGTTCTGCAGGAATAACATGGAGAGAAATGCCAGATGTGGGTGATGGTGAATGGAGACAGCAAATTGCATTCCCATGCCTGTACCTATGCAACAATTCGTCATGGTCAGGACACGTACCCCAGAACCTAAAGTACAATAAAATATATTTTTTAATTTAATTTTATAATCTATATAATATATATAATAAAATATAATATAGATGTTTATATATGTATTTTATATTATTTTATATGTGTATATAGATTGGCAATGTACTCCAGAACCTAAAGTACAATGAAATATGTATTTTTTGATTTTGTTTTATATACATATATATGAGATATAGATATCATATATATCTATATGTTTTAGATCTATATATCTATATATAATATGGATATAATAAAATAAAATGCATATGTAAGTATATAAAGATACATCTATCTATATAGATAGATAGAGATATAAATATATAATAAAATACTTATATAAGCTTATATATGTGCACATGTATAAATATGTAGATAGATATTGATATATAGTACATATATAAACTTATATATGTGCATATATGTAGATACATGTATAGAGATATATATAATAAAATAAAATATATTTTTAAGCTTATATATGTATATATATGTATATATGTATGTATATATGTAAATATATCTTATATACATATATAAGCTTATATATGTACTTCATTATATATCTATATCTATATAAATATATTTACATATATGTATACATACATATATACATATATAAGCTTTTTATTTATATTTATATATAAGACATATATATAGAAGACGTCTTTTATTTATATTTATATACACATATATAAGCTTATATATGTATATATATACATGTTTTATATATAAATATATATGTATATATATATATATATATATATATATATATGAAGACATGAAAAGGTTAGTTCATGTCTTTTGCAGGGATATGGACAAAGTGGAAAACTATGATTCCCTACAAACTGAAACAAAATCAGAAATATAAGCACTGAATATACTCACTCATCACTGGGTGTTGAACAATGAGAACACATGGAAAAAGGGAGGAGAACATTACACACCACGGCTTGGGGTTTATGGTGCTATTGGACAAATCACAGTGGGTGGAGATATTGGGGTGGATAGCATTAGGAGAAATAGCTAATGTAGATGCCAGGGAAATTTATGCAAGAAACCACCTCCAAAGCACGTGTTTATCTGTGTAATAGACCTGCACAATCTGCATATGTACCCCAGAACTTAAAGTACAATAAATAGCTTTATATGTATGTATATATATATATATATATATATATATATATATAATATGAGCATATATATGAAATAAAATAAAAAACATATATATTTTATTGTACTTTACGTTCTGTGATATATGTGCCTATATATATATAGATATATCTATAGAGATAGATATAGATATATAATAAAATAAAATACATATATAAGCTTTTATATATACATATATAAATATATATACACATATATAAGTTTATATATGTCTTTATTTGTATTTATATAAATAAAAATATGTATTTATATATTTATGTAAATATATGTATTTATATGTATATAAGCTTATATATGTATACATTTATATATTTATATAAATAAATATTTTTATATATACATATATAAGCTTATATATGTATATATGTAAGCTTAATATTTATATAAATAAATGTATGTATTTATTTACATCTATTTATATATGTATTTAAATATATGTATTTATTTACATAAATATGCACCACGTTGCATATGTGCTGCATTTTTTTAATCTAGTCTATCATTGATGGACATTTGGGTTGGTTCCAGGTATTTGCTATTGTGGACAGTGCCACAATAAACATGTGTGCATGTGTTTTTATAATAGAATGATTTACAAACCCATTACCAGTAATGGGATTGCTGGGCAAAATAATTTTTCCAATTCTAGATCTCTAAGAAATTGCCTCATTGTCTTCCACAAATTGTTGAATAAATTTACACTCTTACCAACAGTGTAAAAGCCATTCTATTTGTACACATCGTCTCCAACATCTGTTGTATACCGATGTTTTTAATGGTCTCCATTCTAACTGGCATGAGATGGTATCTCAGTATGGTTTTGATTTGCATTTCTCTGAAGACCAGCTATGATGAGCTTGTTTACATGTTTGTTGGCTCCACAAATATCTTTCTTTGAAAAGTGTCTATTCATGTTTCTTGCCCACTTTTTAATGGAGTTTTTTTCTTGTAAATTTAAGTTCTTTAAATTCTGGATAATAGCCCTTTGTCAGATGGGTTGATTGTATTTTTTTTTTTTTTATTCTATTGGTTGTCGGCTCACTCTGTTGATAGTGTCTTCTGCTGTGCAGAAGTTTCTTATTTTCATTAAATCCCATTTGTCTATTCTAAATTTTATTGACATTGCTTTTACTGTTTTAGTCATGCAGTACTTGCTTATGTCCTCAATGATATTGCCTATGTTTTCTTCAACTGCTTTTTAAATCTCACGTATAAATCTTTAGTCCAACTAGAGTTAATTTTTGTATAAGGTTTAAGGGTGGAATCCAGTTTCAGCTTTCTGCATATGACTAAGCAGGTTTTTTCAACATCATTTATTAAATAGGGAATTCTTTCCTTATTGCTTGTTTTTGTTGGGTTTGTCAAAGATCAGATGGTTATAGTTTTGTGACATTCTTTATGAGGCATCTGTTCTGTTCCATTGGACTGTATCTCTGGTTTTGGTATGAGTATCATGCTATTATGATGAAAGTAGCTTTGTAATATAGTTTGAAGTCAGGTAGGGTAATGGCTTCAGTTCTTCTTTTAACCCCTCCTTAGAATTTCTTGGCTATGTGAGCTCTTTTTTGATTCCATATGAAGTTTAAGGATTTTTTTTTTTTCTGATTCTCTGAAGAAAGTCATTGGTAGCTTAATGTGTATAACATTGAATCTATAAATTACTTTGAGCAGTATAGGCATCTTCCTGATGCTGATTATTTCAAACCATGAATATGGAATGATTTTTCATGTGTGTGTGTTCTTTCTTATTTACTTGAGCAGTGGTTTGTAGTTCTCCTTGAATAAACCCTCACATCTTTTGTTATTTGTATTTCTATGTATTTTGTTCTCTTTGTAGCAATTGTGGATGGAAGTTAACTCATGATTTGACCCTATTATTGGTTTATAGGAATGCTTGCTATTTTTAACTGTTGATTTTGTATCCTGAAACTTTGCTGAAGTTGCTTATCAGTTTAAGGAGATTTTGGGCTGAGACAATGGGATTTTCTAAATATACAAGCATGCCATTTGCAAACAGAAACTATTTGACATGCTCTTTTTCTATCCAAATATGCTTCATTTCTTTATCTTGCTATGTTGAATAGGAGTGTTGAGAGATGATATCCGTGTTGTTTGCCAGTTTTCAAAAGGAATTCTTCCAGTTTTTGCTCATTAGGTATTATATTCGCTGTGGGTTTGTCACAAATAGTTCTTATTGTTTGGAGATACAATTCATCAACATCTAACCTATCAACAATGGCTATTGAATTTTGTTGAAGGTCTCCTATGAAACTATTGAGATAATCTTGTTGTTTCAGTCTTTGATTCTGTTCATGTGATGGATTACATTTTTATAGATTTGTGAAAGTTAAACCAGCCTTGCATGCTTGGCATCAAGCCAACTTGATCCTGATGGATAAGCGTTTTGATGAGCTGTTGAATTCAGTTTGCAGAATTTATTAAAGATTTTTGCATCAATATTTGTCGTGGTTATTAGCCTGAAATTTTCTTTCTTAGGTTGTGTCTCTACCAGGTTTTGGCATCAGAATAATATTGGTCTCATAAAATGAGTTAAGGATTATTCCTTCTTTTTGCATTCTTTGGAATAGTTTCAGAAGAAATAGTATCAACTTAATTTTCGGTTGTGAACCTGTCTGGTTCCGGATTTGTTGTTGTTGTTGTTGCTGCTGTTGTTGTTGTTGTTAATAGCCTATTAATTGATGTTTTAACTTCAGACCTTGTTATTTATATATTCAGGAACTCTACTTCTTCCTGGTTTAGTCTTGGGCAGGTGTAAGTGTCCAGGAATTTATCACTTTCCTCTAGATTTACAATTTTACCTGCAATATTTGATAGTAATTTGTATTTCTGTGGGATCGGTGGTGATATTTTCTTTAAGATTATTTATTGCATCTATTTGATTATTCTGTTTCATTTTTTATTAGTCTGGCTAACAGTTGATTTTGATATTTTTTTAAAATCCAGCTCTGGAATTTATTTATTATTTGAGTTTTGTTTGTGTGTCTTTCTCTCCTTCAATTCTGCTTTAATATTAGTTATTTCTTCTGGATACCTTTTGAATTTGTTTTTTCTTGCTTCTCTACTTCTTCTATTCATGATGTTAGGGTGTTAATTTTATATCTTTCTTCACTTCTCTCATGGGAATTTAACGTTATAAATTTATCTCTAGCACTAGACACTGCTTTAAGTGTGTCCCAGAGATGCTAGTATGTTGTATCTTCATTCTCACTGGTTTCGAAAAACATCTTTATATCTGACTTTATTACATTTTTCATCTAGTCTTTATTAATGAGCAAGTTGTTTAGTTTCCATGTAGTTATGAGATTTTGAGTGAGTTCCTTAATCCTGAGTTCTCATTTGATGGCACTGTTGTCTGAGATTCTGATTGTTATTATTTACATTCTTTTGCATTTGCTGAGGAGTAATTTACTTCCAACTATGTGGTCAATTTTAGGGTAAGTGCAATGTGATGGTTAGAAGAAAGTATGTTCTGTATATTTGGGGAGAATAGTTCTGTATGTGTCTTTTAGATTCATTTGGTTGGATCTACCTTCAAGTCCTGGATATCCTTGTTGATTTTCTGTCTTGTTGATTTGTCTAATATCAGTCATGAGGTGTTAAAATCTCTCACTATTATTGTATGGGAGTTTAAATCACTTTGTAGGTCGTTAAAAACTTGCTGTATGTATCTGGATGCTTCTGTATTGGGGCATACATATTTAGGATATTTAACTCTTCTTTTTGAATGGATTGTTTCACCTTTATGTCATACCCTTCTTTGTTTCTTTTGATTTTTGTTGGTTTAAAGTACATGTTAGAGACAAGCTGTGCAACCCCTTCTTGCTTTCGCTCATCATTTACTTGGTAAATATTCTTCCATCTCTTTATTTTTAGTCTGTTTGTGCCTTTCTACATGTGATGGGTCTCCTGAATATGTCACACTGATGAGCCTTGACTTTTTATTCAGTTACCCAGTATGTGTCCTTTGATTGGGGCATTTAGGCCATTTACATTTAGCATTAATATTATTATGCGTAAATTCCATCCTGCCATTTTGTTACTGCTGGTTGCTTTGCCCATTAGGTGATGTCATTTCTTCACTGCATCAGTGGTCTTTACCATTTGGTAGGTTTTTGTAGTGGCTGGTACTGTTTGTTTCTTTCCCTTTTTAGTGTTTTCTTCAGAAGCTCTTTTAAGGCAGGTCTGGTGTTAATGAAATCTGATCATTCATAAATAATTGTATTTATTCACTTCATAAGAGAAAGAGAAATTTATGAAACTTACTTTGGGTCAATATGAAATTGTGGATTGAAAGTTCTTTTCTTTTATGATGTTGCATATTGGCCTCTATTTGCTTCTGGCTTGTATGGTTTCTGCTGAGAGATCCACTGTAAGTCTCATGGGTTTCCCTTTGTGAGTGACCCAATCTTTCTCTCTGACTGCCCTTAGCATTTTTTTCTTGGATTCCAACCCTGTTGAATCTGACAATGATAAGCATTAAGTTTGCTCTTCTTGAGGAATATCCTGGTTATATTCTCTGTATTTCCTGTATTTAAATATTGCCCTGTCTTCCTAGGTAGGGAAGGTTCTCCTGGATAATATGCTGAAGAATGTTTTCCAGCTTGGATTCATTCTCCCTGTCACATTCAGGTACACTGATCAAGAGCAGATTAAGATTTTTTAGATAATTCCATTTTCTTGGAGGCTTTGTTCATTTCCTATATATTTTTTTTTTTTTTCTTAATTGTACTTTGAGTTCTGCCATATATGTGCAAGTTCTGTATCCTGCATAGGTACATATATGCCATGATGGTTTTCTGCCTCCTTCCTACCCCTCGACATCACCTACATCAGGCATTTCTCCAAGTGTTATCCCTCCTCATCATTCTAGCCTCTTTCTGTCCCTCTTATTTCCTCCCCTCCGCCCACCTACTCAGTGAGTGTTGTTCTCTTCCCTGTGCCCAACTATTCTCTTTGTTCATCACCTGCTTATGAGATAAAACATGCAGTATTTAGTTTCTTTACTTACATCACTTTGCTGAGAATGATGGTTTCTGGATTCATCTGTGTCTCTGAAGAAGACATAAACTCATCATTTTTTATGGCTGCATACTATTTCTTGGTGTATATTTGTCACATTTTCTTTGTTCAGTCTTTCATTGATGAGCATTTGGGTTGGTTCCAGGTCTTTGCTATCATAAACAGCACCACAACAAACATACGTGTGTATGTGTCTTTCTAATAGAGCAATTTATAATCCTCTGGGTAAATATCCAGTAATGGGATTGTGGGGTCAAATGGAATTTCTCTTTTGTAGATCCTTAAGAAATTAGCATTGTCTTCCACAATGGTTGAACTAATTTCTTTTCATTCTTTTTTCTTTAATCTTGTCTTCTTGTTTTATATCATTGAGTTTATCTTCAATCTCTGATATCCTTTCTTCTGCTTGATTGATTTGACTGTTGAAACTTGTGAATGCCTCAAGAAATTATCTTACCGTGTTCATCAGCTCCATCATATAATTTATGTTCTTCTCTAAGTTGATTATTCTCGTTAGCATTTTCTCTAACTTTATTTTTTAAGGTTTTGCATTGAATTAGAACATGTTTCTTTAGTCTGAGAAGTTTGTGATTACCCGCTTTCTGAAGCCTGCTTCTGTCAATTCATCAAATATGTTATCCATCTAGTGTTGTTTGCTTGCTGGTGAGGAGCTGTGATTCCTTGCAGGTTGAGAGGCATTCTGATCTTCGATGATTTCATCCTTTTTGTTCTGGTTCTTCCCATTTTTTGTGAATGTATCTGCTTTTAATTTTTGAAGTTAGTGATTTCAAAAGGAATCTGTGAGTTAATGTTCTTTCTTTTGATATTGAATCTATTTACCTTTGTTTCTTAGTTTTTCTTCTAACATTCTCCTCTGCTGAATTAGGTTGTTTTTTTGTTTGTTAGTTTTGTTTTTGCTTTTGTTTTTGGTTATACAATTATCAGGGAGCCTCTTGAGGAACCAGTCTGTACCTTGTCTGTCTGGAGAGCTGTTGCTGGGCTGCTTCAGACTTGGTTCAGCTGCTGTTTAGGCTTCCTCTGACTTTAGCTACATAGGCAGTGGTGAGATTAGAACCCCATTTTCAATGGTGGATGCACTTTTCCCTACTGAGCTTGATTGTCCCAGGTCAAGTTTGAACTGTTGTGTTGGCTGTGAAACTCTCAAACAAGAGGGCTTCAATTTACTGGTCTTTGTGGGGGTGGGAACTGCCAAGCCATATCACCTGTCTCCCTGCTTTTAGCTCTCCTTCTATCTGAGAGGTAGGTAGTTCCATTCTGCTTGTAGTTCTATTCTTGCCAATAGTCAAAGCCTCTGCCCAGATCTGTGCCAAGAACTCGTGGCACCTGGACAGCCATGGCTGTTGCTAAGATCTGTGTTAGTAACTTGGGATGCTTTTCAGCTCAGTGGCATTTTCCTGAACTATGGTTTGCAATGGCCATGGAAGAAGCACAGTATCTGAACCAGACTGCCGAGAAGTTAAAGTTTCTGATCCTCCAGTCAGTTACACTTCCCAGGTGGGGCAACCCACCCTGCCTTATTTTGCCCTCCTAGTGTAGTCCCATTGAAATGAAACTGGTTCAACAGTTGGAAATGTGGAGGTCACTCACCTTCTGCATCTCTCTCACTGGAAACTGGGCTCCAGAGCTGTTGTTATTCGGTCATCCATATTTTTAACATCAATCGTTTTAACATGCATAATACAAATGTAATACCAGTAAGAGTGATATAACATTCCTAATAGAACTGTAACATTCATAAATGCATAAGAACACTTATAACACTAATGTACCATTCACAATACAAATATAAAAATTATATTACATATCTAAAACCTATAATCAAACTGTGATCCTCACAATACAAATATACAATATGCAATACAAATTAAACATTGGTAACACTGTTGTAACATCTGTAATGCTGTCCTGATACCTGTAAATCAACTGTAATACTCATAATACCAATATATCATCTACAATAGAAATGTAAAAACTCTGAAACTGATGTCTCAACTATAATACTTATCTAACATCTTTAATACCCACATAACACTCAGTAATATAACATTTGTAATACAAAGAGGCAATAAAACTAGTATAACACATATAATTACTAATTTAATACCTGTCATACATATGTAACATCTGTAATACTGACATAGCATTTCTACTCTTACCTTGGTTTTATGGATTTCACCCAGCTAGAATGGGGTTGGATTTGGTCTCTATAATAAAATTTGATGTTGCCATCTCTGCTTTAGTGACATGATATTAAACTTGTCATTTTTAATTAAAAAGTCATTTACTTTCCAAGAGTTTTATACTACTAGAAGTCTTACAATAGCATTTAGCATATATTTTCTTTGTACTAAATTCCCCATTAATTTTGGCTGTGACAGATTTACAGCTTCATAAATAATCTCCCAGTGTGTTTTACCAAGAGCAGGAATACTGTCCCAGGTTACCACCACATATCTACCAAAAAATCAGGAGATATATATATATATATATATATATATATATATATATATATATATATATATATACATATTACATGGAATTACTAACCATAGACCTATTTCACTTTAACACCTGCCCCAGTTGGGAGAAAAAAGTTTCTTTTCATGTTAGCCCAGTGTTTTTTCTCTGAAACTGTTCCTGAGATGCATTCTCAGCTTTCACAGCCTTGGCAGATATAAAGAGCAATTATGACTCCAAGCTGCTTCTATCTATAATATTTTTCTTTCTGAACAGTTGCAGACCTTACCTTCCTGGCTGTGATATATTTGCATGGTACTTTTTTTTTCCTTGGTGCAGCCCCCTGGAAGAGTATGGATCCATCCTGGTACCACTGGTGGTCTCACACAGTAATAGCAAAATATTCATATAGAAACACAAATTTTACCTTGTCACTCTCCTAATTTAATTTTGCCAGTGGTTTTCTGTTAACCTAAGAAAAGGACTGCAGAACTCACCAAGTGCTTCTGCCTGTTTCCCTCTCACATTTAGTTTACTCAACTACCTGCAGTCTGACTTGCTCCCACTTGTGAAAATACATGCTCTGGGGTTTGTCTGGGATTTGTGTACATTTTCTCAACCCATTCACCAATTGCCACCCTTATCTGATTTTCTAAGTCTTTTCTCACTAAATCCTTAAAGTCACAGTAGTTGCAATATCTAACTGTATAAAAGTTAATTATTTTGTGTGTCTAAAAGTTAATTATGTAGTATGTCTAAAGAAAAGATTATTTAAGTTTTTTTTTTTTTTTTTTAATTTTCTTTCAATTCTGTGAAGAACGTCATTGGTAGCTTGATGGGAATAGATTTAAATATATAAATTATGTGGGGCAGTATGGCCATTTTGACAATATTAATGCTTCCCATGTTAGTATCCTCTCTTAATTCCTTGAGCAGTGGTTTGTAGTTCTGGAATAAATCATTCTCATAGCTTGTTAGTTATATTCCTAGGTATTTTGTTCTCTTTGTAGCAATTGTGAATGGGAGTTCACTCATGATTTGCCTGTTTGTCTGTTATTGGTGTATAGAAATGCCTGCGATTTTTGCACGTTGATGTTGTATCTTGGGACTTTGCTGAAGTTGCTTATCAGCTTAAGGATATTTTGGACTGAGATGATAGCATTTTCTAAACAGACAATCATGTCATCTGAAAACAAGACAATTTAATATCCACTCTTTCTATTCGAATTCTCTTTATTTCTTTCTCTTGACTGATGGCTCTATCCAGAACTTCCATACTATGTTGAATGGTGGGTGAGAGAGGACATCCTTGTATTTTGCCAGTTTTCAATGAAAATGCTTCCAGTTTTTGCCAATTAAGTACAATATTGACAGTGTGTTTGTCATAAATGGCTTATTATTTTGAGATATCTATATCATTCATACTTATTTTATTGAAAGTTTTTAGCATGAAACATTGTCAAATTTTCTCAAAGACATTAGCTGTATCTATTAAGATAATCATGTGGTTTTTGTATTTTGTTCTGTGTATGTGATGGATTTGTGTATGTTGAACCAGCCTCGCATCGTTGAGATGAAGTCAAGTTGATCATGATGGATTAACTTTTTGGTGTGCTATTGAATGTGGTTTGCCAGTAGTTTATTGAAGATTTATGCATCAATGTTCATAATGGATATTGGCCTGAAGTTTTCTTTTTCAGTTGAGTCTCTTCCAGGTTTTGGTTATCAGGATAATGTTGGTCTCATAAAATAAGTTAGGGTGGATTTTCTCCTTTGTGTTGTTTGGAATAGTTTCAGAAACAATGGAACAATCTCCTTTTTGTATATCTGGTAGAATGTGGGTGTGAACCGATCTAGACCTGGAAATTTTTTATTTGGTAGTCTATTGAGTGCTGCCTCAATTTCATTCTTTGTTATTGGCCTTTTAGTGGTTCAGCTTCTTCCTGGTTTAGTCTTGGGAGAGTGCAATTGTCCAGGAATTTATCCATTTCATCCAGATTTACTGGCCAGTGTGCATAGAGTTGATTGTAGTAATATCTGATGGTAGTTTGTATTTCTGTAGAATTGGTGATGGTATCCCTTTTACCATTTTCTTTTGCATTTATTTGGATTTTATCTCTTTTCTTTTTTATTAGTTTGGTTAGTGATCTATTTCTTTTTCTTTTCTTTTCTATTTTTTTATAATGATGTTAGGATCTCAATTTTACATTTTTTCCAACCTTTTTTTCAGGAGCAGTTAGTGCTATACATCTTCCTCTAGAGAATACTTTTAATGTGTCCCAGAGATTCTGGTACATTATAACTTTGTTCTCATTGGTTTTGAAGAACATCTTTATTTCTGGCTCTATTTTGTTATTTTTTTCAGTATACATTCAGGAGCACGGTATTTAGTTTCCATGTAAAGATGTGGTTTTGTATGAGTTTAATTCTGAATTCTAATTTGATTGTACTGCGATTCAATATAAGGTGTGCTATTGTTTCTGTTTTTTTGTTGTTGTTGTTTGTTTTTTTGTTTTGTTTTCATTTGCTGGGGAGTGTTTTATTTCCAGTTATATGGTCAGCTTTGTAATAAATGTGATGTGGTGTTGAGAAGAATATATATTCTCTGGTTTGGGGGTGGAGAGTTCTGCAGATGTCTATTGGGTCTGCTTCATCCAAATCTGAGTTGAAGTTCTGGATATCCTTTTTAATTTTCTGTCATGTTGATCTGTCTAGTATTGACAGCGGGGTGTTGAAATCTCCCACTATTATTGTGTGGAAGTCTAAGTCTCTTTGTAGGTCATTAAGAACTTGCTTTATGTACCTGGGTGCTCCTGTATTGGGTGCATAACTATTTAGGTTAGTTAGCTCTTCTTGTTGCATTAATACCTTACCATTATGTAATTTCATTCTTTGTCTATTTTGATCTTTGTTGGTTTAAAGTTTATTTTCTCAGGAACTAGGATTGCAACCCTTGATTTCTTTTATTCTCTATTTGCTTGGTAAATATTCCCCCATCCCTTTAAATACACCTTTGTATGTAAGATGGATCTCCTGAATACAGCACACGAATTAGTCTTGACTTTTTATTCAATTTGTCAGTCTGTGTCTTTTGACTGAGGCATTTAGCCCATTTACATTTAAGTTTAATATAATGCTGTATAAATTTAATTCTGTCATTTTGATGCTAGCTGGTTATTTTTCTTATTAGTTGATGCAGTTTTTTCATTGCATCCTTGGTCTTTACCATTTTTATGATTTTCCAGTGGCTTGTACTTTTTTCTTTCTGTGTTTAGTGCTTCCTTCAGGAGCTCTTGCAGGGTAGGCTATGTGGTGTCAAAACCTTCCAGCAGTTGCTTGTGTGTAAAGACTTTTATTTCTCCATCACTTATGAAGCTTAATATGGCTGGATATAAAATTCTGGGTTAAAAATTCTTTTCAATTAGGATGTTGAATATTGCTCCCCCACTCTCTTCTGTTTGTAGAGTTTTGGCCAAGAGATTTGCTGGGAGACTGATGGGCTTGCCTTTGTGGGAAACCTGACCTTTCTCTCTGGCTGCCCTTAGGATTTTTTCTTCTTCATTTCAACTCTGGTGAATCCATAATATTATGCCTGCGATTGTTCTTTTTAAGAAATATCTTTGTGGTGTATTTTGTATTTCCTATATTTGAATGTTGCCCTGCCTTGCTGGGTTGGGAAAGTTCTCCTGGATAATAATCTGAAGAGTGTTTTCCAATTGGTTTCATTCTCCCCGTCATGTTCAGGTACACCAATCAAACATAGAGTTTGTCTTTTCATACAATCCCATGTTTCTTGGAGGATTTGTTCATTTCTTTTCACTCTTTTTTCTCTAATTTTGCCTTCTTGTTCTATTTCATTTTGTTGATCTTCAATCTCGGATATTCTTTCTCTGGCTGGATTAATTTGGTTATTGAAATTTGTGTATGCTTCATGAAGTTCTTGTGCTATGTATTTCAGCTCCACCAAATTGTTTTTGTTTTTTTTCATGCTGGTTATTCTTATTAGCATTTTGTCTAACCTTTATTCAAGGTTCTTCATTTCCTTGCCTTGGGTTAGAATATGCTCCTTTAGCTCAGAGAAGTTTGTTATTACCTACCTCGGAAGCCTGCTTCTGTCAATTTTTTGGAACCCTCATTTGCCTTCCAGCTTTGGTCCCTTGCTGATGAAGTATTGTGATTCCTTAGAAGAGAAGAGACATTCTGTATTATGGTAATTTTAGACTTTTTGTGCTGGTTTCTTTCCAGCTTTTTCTACCTTTGGTCTTTGAAACTGGTGACTTTTTAATGGGATTTCTGAGTGGATTTTTTTTTTCGTTGACGTCAAAGCTGTTTGTTTCTGTGTGTTAGTTTTTATTCTAATAGTCCGGGCCCTCTTGCAAGTTTGCTGGAGTTTTCTGAAAGTCCATCCTACTTTTCTTGCCTGAGAATCATCCACAGGTGCTGCAAAACAGCAAATATTACTGCCTGTTATTTCTTCCTGTAGCTTCATCCTAAAAGGGTACCTACCAGTTGTCAGTCAGAGCTTTCCTGTATGATGTGTCTCCCAGTGAGTATACACGGGGGTTCTTAGGACCACTTAAGGAGGCAGTCTATCCCTTAATGAAGCTCAAGCACTGTGCTATAACATCTGGCACTCCTTCCAGAGATGCTGGGCTGGGGCATTTATGTTTGCTGAAGGGAAACTCATGGCTTCTCCTTTCCCAGGTGCTCTGTCCAGGATAATGGGGGCTTCGTAAGACCCGGATAGGCTGCCATGTTTTTATTTCTGAGATACCTTTCCCAAAAAGAAAGAAATCTACTTGACAGTCTTTGTGCAGAGGCCTCACTGAGCTTCTGTGTTTGGTTCCACACAGATGCTGTGTATACCTCCTGGAGGCTTTGTTTATACAAGTGATGTTGAAGCCACCTACCAGAGAATCAGCAATGACAGACTCGCTTTCACCCACCAAGCTCTAGCATCCCAGATCAAATTCACATTGCTATTCTGGACATGAATATTTCAAGCCAGTAGATGTAGTTTGCCAATCTTAGTGGGGATGGGATCCACCAAGCCAGCTTACTTGGCTCTCTGGCTTCATCCTTTTTCAGAGAGAATGAGAAGTTCCAGGTATCACTCGACTAAAAGAGTTACCCAGTTTTGTGCTAAAAACCCAGGTCACTGGCATTGTAGGTGCCAGAGGGAATGTCCTGGTCTGTGTGTTGTGTATCCTGTGGGAAAAGCACAGTATCTAAGCCAGAATTCTAGAAATACCAGAAAAGTCTCCAGTGGATTTCCTTGGCTGGGAGAGACAGTTCTCTAGCCCCGTGTGCCTCACAGGTGGGGCTGTGTCCCACCCTGCTTACACTTGCCCACCTTGGGCTGTTTTCATTGTCTAACCAGTCCCAATGAGATGAACCTGGTATCTCAGTTGGAAATGTGGAGATCACTCGTCTTCTGGTGCACTATTTATGTGAACTTCAGACTGCGGCTGTTCCTATTTTGCCATCTTTAGTTTTATTTTTGCATTATTTTTTTAGTTGTAATTTTGCTCTTGTCATGCGTGTGGGAATGTATTGATGGAATCTCAGCTCATTGCAATATCTGCAGTCGAAGTTCAATTGATTCTTCTGCTTCAACTTCCCAAGTAGCTGGAACTATCGGTGTGTACAACCAACCCTGGCTAATTCTTGTATTTTAATTTACAGACAGTGTTTCACTGTATTGACTAGGGTGGTCTTCAACTCCTGAACTCAAGTGATCTGCCTGCCATGGCTGCCAAGTTTGCTGGGATTACAGACCTGAGACACCATGCCTGGCATTTTCAGCAATTTTGACATGTATGTTTATTAGCTGTGATCAGTATTCCGTGCAATAGATTACCAGAACTTCTTTCTGTCTCCCTGAAATTTTTTACCCTTTCATGAACATATTCACTTTCCCTAACCACTACCATCACCACCTCATACTCCAACTCCTGACTACCTTTTTGTGTCTGTTTAAAAAATCAGGGACTTGTTGTTTTTCACAGGCTGCAGTGCAGGGGCACAGCTGTGGCTCATTGTGGCCTCAAACTTGTAATGTTAAGTCTTCAAACCACCTCATCCTCTCAAAGTGCTGGAGTAACAGGCAGGAACCACCACACCTGGCATATGAGTTCAATTATTTTAGATTTCACATATATTTGTGATCATACCATGTTTGTATTTCTGTGCCTGTTTCATTTCACTGAGCATAATGTCTTCCAACTTCATTTATTTTGTCACAAATAAATAACAGAACTTCCTCCTTTTATTTGAGGCTGTATAATATAGTCCATTGTGTATGTGTCACACAATCTGTTAATATGTTGATGAGCACCTGGGTTGTTTTTCTGTCTTCACTATTGTGAATAATGGTAACATGAATATAGGAGTGTAAATATCTCTTTGACTTACTAATTTTCTATCCTTCGAGTATATATTCAGAAATAGAGTAGCTGAATCATCCGGAAAGTCTATTTATTATTTTATTTTATTTTTTAAACATCAATTCTATGACACCAAAAGCAAAAACACGGGCTACAAAGCACAACAAAACAACAATTGGATTGCACCACATCAACTAAAAATTTCTGCACAGCAAAGGAAACAATAACCAGAGTGAAGAGATATCCCACACACTTTGAGAAAATGCATGCAACACATGAATATGATAAAAGGTGAATAATAAATGCATTTAAAGAACTCAAGCCACTTAACAACAATAAAAATCAAATAAGCCTATTAAAATTGTCAAAGAATCTGAATTTACATATCTCTAAATAAGGCATTCAAGTGACCAACAACTCTATATTTAATTTAATATATTTATTTATTTTGAGATAGAGTCTCATTTTGTCACCCAGTCTGGAATGCAGTGGTGCTGTCTCAGCTCACATGAATCTCCATCCCCTAGATTAAGCAGTTCTCATGCCTCAACCACCCTAGTAGCTGGAATTACAGGTGTGCACTACTACCCCTAGCTAATTTTTGAAGAACTGAATGTTTAACACCACGAAACATCAAGGAAACGTAAATTAAGGCCTATATGAGCCCTTCTTTCACAAATGTTAGAATGGCTATTATCATGAAGATGAAAGACGAAAGTGTTTTTGAGAATGTAGAACAAAGAGAATCCATGTAAGCTGTGGGTAGACATATAAATTAGTATTTTAAATTATTAACATGATTATTTCTTTATATTTCAATTATATTTTTATACTTTCAGATGCATTAATATGAATTGTTTTCTGTTAGTCAAAGTTCAATGAGAATGACTTTAGTTATCTTAAATTAATATAAAAAAGAGCATTTTCATAAGCTCAAAATGTGTACACTAGATTCCAAACATTGGCACTGGTTCCAAAAATGTACTAGGTTAAAATGCATTATGGTTGATTTTTCTGCTCAACTTTTGGACCCAGATGGACTTTTGATTTTGTTTTATTTAATGAATTGTATAATTATAGTTTTTTGGGTTTTTTTTTTTTTTTTTTTTAGGCTGGTGTGGTGGCTTAGATCTGTAATCCCATCATGTTGGGAGGCTGTGGCAGGTGGATCATGAGGTCAACAGTTTGACACCAGGCTGGCCAAGATGGTGAAACCCTGTCTCTATTTTTCTAAAAATGGCCTTGTGTATTGACAGGTGACATAGTCTCACCTACTTGGGAGTCTGAGCAAGGGAATCACTTGAATCTCAAAGGTAGAGGTTGCAGTGATCTGAGATCATGCCACTGTTTTCAGTACTGGGAGAATAAGAATACATCATTAAAAGAAGAAAGGGAGAGAGAGAAAGAGAGAGAGAGAGAGAAGAATGAAGAAAGGAAGGCAACAAAAATTACGAATACACACTCACAGGAGAAAAATCTATTTTATTGAAACCTACCTATAAGATCTTGCTGTTCACAATTTTCTAATAGAAGATTATCTTTAAAAAGTCACATTCAGCATCCTTATTCATTGTTCTGTGAAAGTACATATGTATATTTAAAGAATATTTCATACTTTGTTGAATGAAAGATACCCAAATCTACTCCAAGAATGATAATATTTCCTTAGCTGCTTATTTTTGTTCTTTTAATTGAGCTTTCTTTAGGTGTTTACATAATATCACAGTGATTCTGGCTAATTTTTAGTATGCCTTGACAGAATTTCACCTGACTTTTTTGGGTGCAAATACTGATAGAAGAGAAACAGAAAGCCAAAGGTTAAGAAATAGGTTATTATGGGTTGTGTGGCTATTATTATGTAACAACAATTCAGTAAAGTTTTTCCTCAATAGAACATAAATACAAATATTATTATCACATTTTCTAACAACTGAAATTTGTAGTGTAGAATTCTATGGCCCTATCTCTGTCTTTTGTCAATTATTTTCTCATTTGACAACTGCAGTTTCACTGTTGTCCAGCAGGAGAAGTTGATAGTAGCATATAGCAGTGTGATGATGATAAACATGAGTAATGTACCCACCACAGTAGAATTATTTTCTGTGCTGCTAGGAAGATGAGCTCCACTTTTCCAAAACTCCAGCCAATGATACAACTTGTATGACCAACAGAAGGGGTAGGCCTCTTCAGTTTCAGAGATGCAGTGAAAAATGCCAGAGTCCCTAAAAATAAGATAATATCTAAAGAATGGCATATTATCACACAGATAAATTCTTTTCTCTGTAGATTAATGATAGTATCAACGTTGCTGATTTGGATGGCCAGTATATTGCAGTGAATTGCCTCATAAGCAGCTGATAACAGGCAACATGTCATCAGCAAGGCTATTAAAGATAAATATAAAAAGATTACAAAATATGTTTTGTTAGTAATGCTCACTTTCTCTTCTAACCTCGATTTCAAGATCTACTTACTATCACTCAACTCTTTTAGAAAATCATTTACTTACAAAATAATAATAATAATAATAATAAAAGCTTTGTTAATCTTTTGTTACAAGGAATATTTATTTATGCAATACATATATTACACCTGGGAAAAACAAATAACAAATACATGCATAACTACATTTCTACATGTATATACAAATTCCCTCAAAGAGAAGACTGGCAAAGATGAAATATGAGAAAGACATTGAGATCTGATGCTATAAGATGTGATAGCAAATAAAAAGAAGTCTCAATTAAAAAATAATAAAATTACCTGAATCAGATATGGAAAAGAGAGCCTTTATAGAAAAATAAGATTGTAAAATAAGAAGTTAGAGTGTAAAGTAGAGGCCATTGTAACATAAACTGTGTTTTAGACTATGATGATAATAGGAAAAAGGAAATATACTGAGGAGTTGAAGTAAATTCTGGAAGTGAAGCTGACAGATTTTGCTGAGTGATTGAACACAAAGTACTAGAGAAACAGAAAATCTAGTGAGTGTCTGCATAAGTGTGTTTGTGTCTATTAATATAATTTTATCAGAAAATTCTTTATGAGCAAAATTAATTTAATTTCAACATTGTTCTTCAAATAATTAGGCAAATAAGGACATGGAAGAAAACCTAAGTTATGAAGTGGTTGCATAATCTGTTCAAAGAATTTCATATTACATTTAGTTGAAAGACAAAATTTGTTGCAATATACAGGCAGGTTAAAAAAAAAAAAAAAAAAAAAAAACACTCTTCATAAACAATGAACTGAAGCCAGGAAACAAAAATAGTCAAATTGTCATTTCTCATCTAAATTACTTTTTTATTTTCTAAGACTATTTAGAAAATGAGTATCAACACTCCATTTATTCCTTAAGAAAAACTTAAAGTGAAACTCTAAATCTTTAATAATGTAAATTTCATTTTTGAGAAATAAGACCAAATCAAAATAAAAAACCTAAAATTTAAATTTTAGAAAGTAAAATTTGACCAGTTATGGTGACTCATACCTGTAATCCTAACACATTAGTAGGCTGAGGTGAGTGGATCACTCCAGCCCGGAGTTCAAGACTGACCTTGGAAACTTGGTATAAACCTGTTGCTGCAAAATTTAGCCAGGCATGGTGGCACATTACTCTAGGCCCAGTTATTCAGGAGATAGAGCTGGGAGGATTCTTGATTCCAGTGAATAAGCATAGGACTTGGTCTTGTGACTGATAATTGCCTGTTTTCTCACCCCAGCTCTTTGGGAGGTTGATACCAAGGGGCAAGTTTCCAGAGCTATCCCAGAAACAGATGAGAAATTGGCCTCAGCAAAAAGACTACAGTTGCAGTCAATAGTTTTACTGATTGACTAAAGTGACCTCAGGTCTGAATAAATATGAAAGGGCAGACCATGGCAGTTGCAGACCTTGAGTGCTCCCAGTGTTCAACTGTGGGCTACAGGTGCAACCTGTACTTGAGTGCTCCCAGTTTTCAACTCAGTACTGAGTCAGCTTTAGTAACCAAATTACTGCAGCCATCAATGTTTAGACATTAAGGTTCCCCCTAATGCTACCAGGACTGAAGCTACCATAAACTTAAAGCTATCCTTAAACTTAAACTTAAGGAAATTAAACTTAAAACTTAATTTCCTTATTCTTGCCCTAAATTTTTGGAGAGACTTATTTCCAAAAATAGACAAACTGCAAACACTGAATCAGGCAACCACATTACTGTGCAGACAGTAATGCATAGTCACAAGGATGAGGATTTATCAGAGACACATTATGGCACCAAGTGTCAAAAACAGATGCCAGTGGTGACCGACACAAAAGAGACTGGCATGAATACATGGTCTGACAAAAAATTCAAAACAGTTATTTTAAGACAATGTCGTGGACTTCAGAAAAACACAAATGATTCAGACATTTAAGATACTTGACAGAGAGATAATGTTATGTGAGAAAAATACTAACAAAAAGGTTGAAGATAAAAACCACAACATAATAAAAAATAGTTGAGAGCATTGACAGCAGAAGTGGTCAAGCAAAAAAATTCAAGGACAGGTCCATTGAAATATATAGTCAGAGGATAAAAATATAAAGAAACTTCATAGGACTTATGGAATAATATTCAAAGAGTGTTAGTCACTCATTTTGAAGAATGTGATAAAGCTAGGTGAGGTGGCCCATGCCGGTAATTGCAGCACTATGGGAGGATGAGGTGGGTGGATCAAATGTGATCACGAGTTTTAGAGAAGCCCTAATCCAATGTGGTGAAACTGTGTCTCTACTAAAAATATAAAAGTTAGCTGGGTGTGGTGACGTACACCTGTAATATCAGCTACCTAGAAAGTTCAAGAAGGAGAAACACTAAAACCCAGCTCACAGAGGTGGCAATGAGCCAAGATCATGTCATGACACTCCAGCCTGGGGAACAAGAGCAAAACTCTATCTCAAACATAAAAAGTGTATGTAGAAAAAAATGTAGAAAGCTTTAGAGAAGTAATAACAGAAAACTTTCCAAGCCTAAATATCAATATAAATATGCAGGTATAGAATGTGAAATGCTTCCAATCAGATTGAGACCAAATAAGAATATTCCCATATTTAGTATAATTAAACCACCAAATATCAAAGACACAGAGATGATACAGAATTAAGGAAGAGGAAAAAGGAAAATATCATATCAGAAATACACCTATATAATTAATGTATGTATACATATAAGTTAAGTATTAATATATACAAATGGAAAAAAAAAAACCTGCAAGATATTAATAGAAAACTTCAGTACCTTACTTTCAGCTATGAATAGATTAAGCAGTCAGAAAAGTAATAAGCAAACAGTGAACTAGAAGTCGTTGCAGGGTAAATGGACAAAACAGTTACAGAACTATCTTCACAAGAGCAATAGAAAGTACACTTTCATCTGTACTAAATACATTTTCCAATATATATCATACATTAATTCAAAAAAATGCAAGTTGAGAGATAAAATGCATATCAAGTATTTCTTCTGAAATCACTAATTCAAAAGTACATGAAAATTAAACAGCATATTTCTGAGTAATTGAAAACATTAAATAGAAAGCATAATATTTAAAAGAAGATATTAAATACAAAACTTGATGTTTCAATCAAGGAATTAGAAAAGCAAAAAGCTAAAATCAAAAGTAAAGAAAAAAACTCCCTACGGAATATAATCAGAGACAAAAAAAGATATCTTAACTGGTACCTAGAAACAAATTCATGGTAAAAAAAAAAAAAAAAAAAAATCAATTTGGCAATGAAAAATCACTTTTTAAAGATTAGCCCAGGAAACCAATGGATTCACTCTGCATTCTAATTATCCCTGAAATAAATCTACTGCCAATTCTTTTTAATCTAACCAAGAAGAAAAGGAAGAACAAGAAGAAGAAGAAGAAGAAGAAGAAGAAGAAGAAGAGGAAGAGGAAGTGGAAGAGGAAGAGAAAGAGGAAGAAGAAGGAGAAAAAAAAAGAAGAAGAAGAAAAAAAAGAAATGTGAACATTTCCATTTCATAGGGCAGGTCATGCTGATTTCAAAAACAGAAAAGCACACACACAAACACACACACACATGCACTGCACACACACACACTTACACACATACACGACACCACACACACACACACACACACACACACTAGAGGCCAATATTCCTGAATAATATAATGTAAAAATTCTGATCAAAATACTGATAACTTGACTTATAATGCACATTTAAAATCCTTCACCAAGATCAAGAGACATGACAGAAATGCATGCAGGAATAGTTTAATACACGAAAATCATTAAATGTCATCCATCACATGAACAAAATAAAAGTAAAACAAAGACTAAGCAGTCATTTCAACAAGTAAAATAAGCATTTGACAAATTCAACAGCTCTTAAGAACTTATGCATAGCATAATTGTAACTCAATATAACAAATAACATAGGCAGAAATAACCACATAACTCAACACATGAAAAACCCACTGCTAACACCACACTCAATGAGACTTAAAATTAGAAACGTTTTCTGCAAAGATCTGAAAGAACACCACGATGTTCATTTTCACTGGTTAAATATAATACTGGACATGTTTTATAAACACAATACTGGAATTGTTTAGTAAGAGCAATCAGACAAGAGAAATTTAAAAGTAGGTATCCAAATTGGAAAGAAAGGAATAAATTTATCCACGTTTATTAATGACATACCCCTAAACATAACCCTAAAAAGCAGGTAGAACTAATTCAGAAAATCAGTAAAGTTTCAGTTAACAAAATCAATATACAAAATTAAGTAGTATTTCATGCATCATACATGGCTAGCAAAATATTCACAAAAAAGAAAAATTAAAGGAAACAATCCCATTTACAATAGCTTTGGGAAAAAACAAGACAATCTTAAAAGTAAATTTAACCAAAGAGGTATAAAAAGTGCATTATGAAAACTAGGAAACATTAGTAAAAATTAAAATAACATAAATAAATTGAAAGTTTTTTCTGTTCACTGACTGGAAAAAGTAATATGGTTTAAACGTTTATATGACCCCAAAAGGTCAACAGACTCAATGCAATCTCTATTAAAACACTAAGGATATTTTTTCACAGAAATAAAAAAAATCATAAATTAATATTAAAGCACACACACAAGAAAACCCTGAATACCCAAAGCCATACAGAAGATGACAGTGGGGTTGGGGAGTGAACCCTTAAAGCTGTAGGCATCACAATGCTATAAACCAATATAACAGAACACATGGAGCAAAAATAAATCCACACATTTATACCCTGATGATATTCAACAGAGGTGACAAGAACACAGAATGAGAAAAGTCAGTCTCTTCAATAAGTGATGCTGGTAAAACAGAAGAGCTACATGGACAAAAATAAAGTTAGCACTCTATCTCTTACCACATGTAAATATTTATTCAAATAAATTAAAAAGCCTATAGTTCTACCTACTCGGGAGATCACCTCAGCCTGGAAGTTGAACACTGTAGAATATCACTCTAATGTCACTGCACTCTGGCATAGGCTATGTAATGAGACCTCATCTGTAAAAATACATTTTAGTAAACAATTAAAATAAATATGTAATGAAAACTCAAAACTGTCACACTGCTAGAATAAAACACAAACACACTTAATGAGCTTGGTCTTGGAAATAATTTTCTTGGATCAGATCTCAAAAGCACAAGCATAAAAACCACAGACAAATGAGGATACATCATGCTGTAAAGGTTTTATACAGAAACAAATTAATAATGGCAATAACCAGAGTAAAACAATGAGCACAAATATTTGCAAACTATATATCAGACAAGGGGTTAATCAAAATATATAAGAAACTAAAAAAGATTCAAAAGCAAAATAAACAAGTACTGCATAAGCTTACTTATAATTGGAAGCTAAATCATAGGAACACATGGACATCTAGAGGGAAAAATATTCACTGGTCTATCAAAAGGTAGAGAGTGTTAGGAGGGAGAGAATCAGGGAAAACAACTAATGGGCCCTAGACTTAACACTTGGGTGATGAAATAATCTGTATAACAATCCCCCATCACATGAGTTTACCTGTATAACAAACCTATATATGTACCCCTGACCCTAAAATAAAAGTTAAATTTTGAAAATTAAAAAGGAAAAAATAGAAATAACTCTGTATAAAAATTAGGTCTCTTAATAGGCTTTTCTCAAAAATTATTATTCACAAGAAGATACATGGCCAGCTTAATGGCTCACATCTGTAATCCCAGCCTTTTAGAAGGCTGAGGCAATCTAATCACCTGAGGTCAGGAGGTGGAGACCAGCCTGGTCAAGAGAGTGGAAACCAGTCTACTAAAAATACAAAAATGATCTGGACATGGTGGCACACTCTTATAATCTCAGCTACTCAGGAGGCAGATGTAGGGGAATCCCTTCAACCTAGAGGTGGTGGTTGTGGTGAGCTGAGATCACACCATTGCCCTCTAGCCTAGGCAACAAGAGTGAAACTCTGTCTCACAGAAAAAAAAAAAAAAAAAAAAAAAAAAAAACATTCAAATCAAAACCACAATGAGACATCACCACATTTCGGTTGAAATAATCACTATATAAATACTAAAAGGAAAAGGAAAAGAAGAAGAAAACTAGATTATGGAGGGAAGAAAACCCTTGCACACTGTAGATGAGAATGTAAGTTAGTATATCCATTTAACTCACTATATTCATTATGCTCCATAAACTGTTTGAAGCTTTCTCAAAAACAAAAATACGGAACTAATAAGTTATTCAGAAATTCCACTTGGGTATATATCAAAAGTAATTAAAATCAGAATGTCAAAGAGATCTATGCATTCCCATGTTTATTTCAGCATTACTCACATAAGCCAAGTTATGTAATCAACTCAAATGTCCATCAGTGAACACATAAGGAAAATATGATACATATATGCAAAGAAATAATATTCAGCTATAACAAAATGAAATTCTCATCTGCAGCAACAGCGATGAGTCTGGAGGACATTATGTTGAGTAAACTATATCAGGTACACAAAGACAAATAGCACATAATGTCTCTCTTATGAGAAAACAAGAGAAAAAGATAAAAGACTCTAGAAAGGTAGAGAGTAAAATGAATTTTATGAGAGACGAGTCTTTAGGGAAAAGGAAGAATGAGAAGAGTTTTATCAAGCATTCATAATTACAGTCAGATAGGTGTAATAAATTTAAAGAGATCCATTGTATGGCAGGGTGACTATAGTTAATGAAGGTATATTGTTGAAATACGTTTACAGTGTGGATGTTATTTGCTCTTACCAAATAATAATAATAATAACTGTCTGAGAAAATGCATTAATTCTCTGGATTTAACTATTCCACACCGCTTTTGTACATCAAATATCATCTCGTACAGGATAATATAATACAATGTTCCCTCTGAATACAAAAATAATAATGAGAGTGAGATTGAGAGACAATTAGGAAAGCAGAACCACACCACAAAAAATTGTATTGCACTGACCACTGATACAATGTTTTTGTTTTGTTTTGTTTTTGTTTTGTCTTCCTTTTTGCAATGGAACCAAATTTTGCTCTTGTTGCCCAGGTTGGAGTGCAGTGGTGTTGTCTTGGCTCATTACATCATCCACCTCCTGGGATCAAGCCATTTTTTTTTTTTTTGCTTCAGCCTCCCAAGCAGCTGGGATTATAGGCTGTACAACGACACCTAACTAATTTTTGTATATGTAGTAGACACAGACAGGACCTCATCCTGTAAGTCAGCCTAGTTTCAAACTCATGACCTCATGTGACCCTCCCACCTTGGTCTCTCAAAATGCTGGAATTACAAGCATGAGCCACCACAGCAGGTTTACACTGACACAATTTTCACAAGTTTAACAATAGTTGTTTATAACTATTTGTAAGTTAATAGACAGGAAAAAATAATTATGAAGCGTGTTAAAAAAATATTGGTAACACATAAATGCACAGAGTCTGCAGATCTGTGTGTACAACAAAAATGGTATCTAAAGCCATGAAGCTATTAGAACTGCACAAAATTATACACTCACAAAAAGCCCAGAGGTCATATTTTATGTATTGCATTTATACATTTAAACATATTTTATATATTTTACATTTTTATAGAAAATATTCTAACTATAGATCTTATACAGTTCTCTGAAGTTGCTGTGTAGTCACAGGTTTATTTTGCCCTCATTTGTTTTACTGAAGCATATGTAATACATACGACCGCTGAAAGTCATATGTAATTCAATGGTTCTGGGTATCTGAAAAAGTGTACCTAACTGATTCTCATTTGGTTTGGATGTCGACTTGTCAAATAATCTCTTTCTTTGACAAACAACTTTTTAGTCTTTATTTGCTGTTTACATAAGTTTTAAAAACAATCTTTTTCCAACAAAAGTTCAAATGACAGCTTATAATGTCAAATGCCATATTTGTAATAAAACACTATACATTCCATTTCTTTTTGTGAGGCTATATTCAAGCCTATATTTATCAACTTTGAAAATAAAAAACAATCACCTTACTTTTACATGTTACAATCAGCACTTCCCTTTTAAAGACCAAATAAAAATGTTTGGATGTGTTTTACTTCTGCAGCTAATCAACATGTATCTGTTTAACTGGTTATCTTCCTTTTCATGTATATTAGAGGAATATATATATATATATAAAGGTAACAATTTTGGTGATGGTTTGTTAAATTTTTAATATTGATAGATCAATGCAAAGTTGCAAATATAGTGCAGACATGTTCGAGGTACACTTACATATATTTAAACAAAGTCTACATATTAAATAATTCTGCATAATTCCAGTACACAAGAGAAAACTGACACTGATTCAATGTGTGTGAAAGTGTGAGTATGTGTTTGGGTGTGTGTGGGGGGGGTTCTATTTCAAGTTATTCAGGTGTCAGTTCTGGCAAATGCCACTGCAATCTAGATATTGATGAGAGAGGAACTCACCTGGTAACCATAAAACAGACTACCCAAAGAAAATAATTTTTATCTGAGGAATTTAAAAAGGAGCAAACACAACTTGGTGACCATCAGTAGGCCATCCAAGAGGCAAAACTCTTTTCCTGGGAATTTAGAATCATATTTTCCTAATATCTAAAGATAGCATATAATTTCAGAACTCCTTCAACTTTTATTGTAAGTAAATAACATTTTGATTTATTTCGGGAATGTCATGCCTAAACCCATTTAGATTTTACAACTCTAAGCTTTTTTGTTAAAGCCCATAAAGGACCCTTAGGAAAATCCACATGTGGTGAGCTCAGTCCTCTAGCTGAGGTGCTCTGCTGCACCCTTTCACCACATTTTTTTTTTTTCTAACAAATTTTTTTTTCAAGCCTATGTTTTTGTTGGTACATTATTTTCACGAACCATAGAGTAAACCACAATTCCCGATTCCCAGGCTCTGAAAGCTGGCTGGGTAGCTACAAAAGATTTAGGACTAAAATGGATGACTAGATGAGTATAAATAAAACTAAATGCCACTTTCAAAAAGACCTCCATTTTGACCACACCAACATAATTTGAACAGATCATTAGAGAGAAAACTTCAAATGTGGATGAAAAAGAGACACAGATCCAAATCTGGCAATGGAGAAAACTGGGAATTCTGCCTGGTGTGCCTGAATGCTGTAACTGCTTCCTGAATCCTAGGTATGTGTGAAGGAACTGGAAGACTGCTCACTCTGGTGGCAGACATCTGGTGAAATGGCTACCTTGTCTAGGGTATATACCCTGGTTTTTGTCATGGACAAGAAAGAGTTCAAAACAGGCACACAGGAGGAGTAGGTTTAGGGGCAGAAAGTTTAATAAACAGAAAAGAAGAAAGAGAGCAAAAGCTGCCTCATGCTGAGAAAGTGGGTTAACCAAGAGAAGATCTCAGTTTGTGGCATAATGGGGATCAATTTTATACAGAGGCTTCAGGAGGTGGTGATTTGTTTACACAGGGCTCAGGGGATTGGTTTGACCAGGTGTGCCATTTACATAATATGCAAAAAGATTGACACTACCAAACTAGTATTTTATTATGCAGATGCAACCACCATTTGGCAGCTGCCATGCCTGTACACAGTTTTAGCTGGAGGCTGCCATGACGCCAACACATAATGACAAGGAAAAGAGAAAGAGAAGCTATATAGAATGCACCCAGCTTCCATGTAGTTTACATATAAAAGCTCTTAGCCCGCATATCTATGACTTACCTTTCAGGCTGCTTTCTGTTAGAGAATAAATGGTTTGAGGCTGCTTTTTTTTAAAAGAAAATTCCACCATTTTTTTTTTACCCTTTCTATCTAACTAAAAATAATTTCTTAATAACTCCAGCATTACTGGAATACCAGCTGCAGAGCATCTCACACCCCCAGGGATATGTTCCAATGCAGAGGAATCTCCCCAGAGACTAGAGATGAAACTGCAGCAGGAGCAGAGATGAGACCGTTGAGAATGGTTCATCTCTCAGAGAGCCTAGCCATAAGCAGCCATCCTTCCAAACTGCCCACTTTCCTGTGTGGAGCTCTGGCAAAAGTTAATCACTAGAGAGGAAGCAGGGCCCATTTATTTGCAGGATTGTGACATATTTGTCCTTCAGGCCCACCAGCCTCTCACAAAGTCCCTCCCTGGTTGTCCCAGCAAGCAGACACACGGTACAGCCTCTGTCACCAAGCCTATGTGCTTTTCCCTCCCTGAGTGTGTTATTGCACTGAACTTGGACCTTAACCCCAAGCTTTCAGAGAAGGGACCCCAAGGAGAGCAGTTTGCAGTTCAGGGGTGATGAGTTAAGAAAGATCTGTGCTTGGCACTTGAATGGATTGATGTGGAAATTCACTGAGGATGGTGGCTAAATATTAAGGAAAACATAATAGAGAAAGTTATAGAATATAGTCTCAAACCCTTTTGGAAGGCCTAAGTGATTTTTCTATGGTTCATGGCTGAAGGCAGCTTAAATCCCCGTTACATTTAGTTAAAAAGGTAAAGAAAATAGCTATGGCATGGGGGAGTTTATCTGAATAACTTGTTCAATCATGTGGTCTTAATCTTGGAGCCAGATGGCCCTCTTGGAGGGAGGTCAACCAGGGATATGACAAACTAATAGTGTTTGCTTTGGGCATCAGAACCTTTACTTTAATCTTCAACCTCTAGAGATATTGACTCAAGCCTTTATCAATTAAACTTTACTAAGTAAATGCACATCTTACTTGCTGGGAAGGACCAATGGTTACTATGTGTTTATAGTACTCTCCAGGAAGCCTATAAGCTGCCCAGACCCGCAGCTGAACTGGCAAAGCATGACATCTGTGTCAGTGTAATTTATTCATCCATTGTTCAGTCAGGGAGTGCAGGAAGATCCTGCAGATAGCGACCCCAAAAGGATAGCAGCCCATACTCTCAGAAAACTGAGTCACACAGGTTCTTGGGCTGCTGTGAGACATAGATATGCTTTCCTCTAGAGCAATTACTTCCAACTTTTTTGATACCAGGGGCCACATTGGTGGAAAATAATTTTTTCAAAGATGGAAAAGAAAAGGTTAAGTGGGAAAATGGAGTCAGGAATGAGAATGAATGATTTCAGAATGAGACTGTGTCACCTCAGGTCTTTGGCAAACTTTAGATTCTAATGAGAAGAAAACTACCTAGGTCTCTCACGTGAGGAAGTGTTGTGCTCCTGTCAATCAGATCTGACAGGAGCCTAAGGCACTAAGGATCAGGCAATTTCTGTGGCAGATGGGTAGGGGAGAATGTGTGGAGAAAAGGTAAGGTGATTGGACTGTGGTGTTATGGGGTCCAGAGTGTTGAGTACGACTATGACATACTTCTCTATGAACCCTCGGCTGAACTGGCAAAGGATAATATCTGTGTTATTATACTTTAGGCATCCACAACTGAGTTAAGTTCTGCAGAAATGCCCTCCCCAATGAAAGTAACCATAGGAAAAACCTAACACCAAAAACAACGACAACAAAACTTTCAACACAGTACCAGTGATTTCAGGTGACTTTTCTAGGACCATAAGCTGACCAGTGAGGAATTTATTCCCCCCTGTTTGGTTGCAAATGCCAAATTATACAAATAAACTCAGCTGCAAATCCTGGAATACACAAATGAACTACTCAGCCAAGAAATATTCCATTTTCTACTATTTTCTAGGTATCTATTTCTCATTATTTTCTAGGGCAACCTTCTAGATCTTAGTACAAATTACAATATCAATAAGTCAGTTTACGAATTCTGCTTCTATCCCTGGTGTATCCAAGGCAAGAATTCAGCAATGATGTTGTACAGAGCCTTTGTCATTTCAAAACTGCCAAAAATTAGGCCAACTAATGATACCCCGTTTACACTACAGTTGAAATTATATCAGTCCTCCCAGATAAGAAAGAACCACTGCAAGAACAGTAACAGTTCAAAATACCATAATGTCCCTCACCAGCAAATCGGCATATTAGTTTCCCAGGAACCAGTCTCAATGATCTCAAATGACAGAGATGGAATTCTGTAAACTAGGTATCAAAAGTATGTATCTCAATATAATACAAGCAATTTATAACAAACCAACAGCCAATATCATACTGAATGGTCAAAAACTGGAAGCATTCCCTTTGAAATCTGGCACTAGACAAGGATGCCCTCTCTTACCACTCCTATTTAATATGGTAGTGGAAGTTCTAGCCAGAGCAATCAGGCAAGAAAATGAAATAAAGGGTATTCAAATAGAAAAAGAGGAAGTCACATTTTCTCTATTTGAAGATAACATGATTGTATATCTGGAAGATCCCATTGTCTCAGCACAAAATCTCCTGAAACAGATAAGTAACTTCAACAAAGTCTCAGGATACACAATCAATGTTCAGAAATCACAAGCTTTCTTGTACACCAATAACAAACTTAAAGAGAACCAAATCAAGAATGAACTGCCATTCACATTTGCTACAAAGATAATAAAATATCTAGAAATACAACTAACAAGGAATGTAAAGGACCTTTTCAAGGTGAACTACAAAATACTTCTCAACAAAATAAAATAGGACACAAACAGATGGAGAAACATTCCATGTTCATGGTTAGGAAGAATCAATGTCATGAAAACGGCCATACTGTCAAAGTAATTTACAAATTCAACGCTATCCCCATGAAGCTACCAATGACCCTCTTCACAGAACGGGAAAAAAAACATCTTAAACTTCATATGGAACCAAAAGAGACCCTGTGTAGCCAAGTCAATTCTAAGCAAAATGAATGTAATGGGAGGCATCACGCTACAGAACTTCAAACTATGCTACAAGGCTACAGTAATCAAAAGAGCATGGTACTGGTACCAAAACGGAGATGTAGACCAATGGAACAGAGCAGAGGCCTTGGAGGCAGCACAATGTATCTACAGCCATTCAATCTTTGACAAACCAGACAAAAACAAGCAATGGAAAAAGGATTCCCTGCTTAATAAATGGTGTTGGAAAAACTGGCCAACCATGTGCAGAAAGCAGAAACTGGACTCCTTCCTGACACCTCACACTAAAATTAACTCCAGATGGATTAAAGACTTAAACATGAGACCTAACACCATAAAAACCCTAGAAGAAAATCTAGGCAGAACAATTCAGGAGATAGGCCTAGGCAAGGACTTCATGACCAAAACACCAAAAGCATTCAAAAGAAAAGCCAAAATAGACAGATGAGACCTAATCATACACCACAGCTTCTGCACAGCAAAAGAAACAATCATGGGGGTGACTCAGCAATGAACAGAATGGAAAAAAAAAAAATTACGGTCTACTCATCTGACAAAGGGCTGATATCCAGAATTAAGGAAAAACAAAAACAGATTTACAAGAAAAAACAAGCAAGCCAATTCAACAGTAGGTGAACATGAACATACACTTTACAAAAGAAGACATACATGAGGCCAAAAAACATACGAAGAAGTGCTCAACATCACTGATCATTAGAGAAATGCAAATTAAAACTACCTTGAGATGCCATCTGACACCAGTTAGAAAGGCGATCATTAAAAAATCTGGAGACAACAGATGCTGGAGAGGATGTGGAGAAGTAGGAACACTTTTACACTATTGGTGGGAGTGTAAATTAGTTCAACTATTTTGGAAGACAGTGTGGAGATTCCTCAAGGGCCTAAAAATAGAAATGCCATTTGGCTCAGCAATCCCATTATGGGGTATATATCCAAAGGATTATAAATCATTCCACTATAAGGACACATGCATACGAATGTTCATTGCAGCACTGTTTACAATAGCAAAGACCTAGAACCAACCCAAATGCCCATCGATGATAGACTGGACAGGGAAAATGTGGTCCATGTACACCATGGAATATTTTGCAGCCACCAAAAACGATGGGTTCATGTCCTTTTTAGGGACATGGATGAACCTGGAAACCATCATTCTCAGCAAACTGACACAAGAAAAGAAAATCAAACACCACATCTTCTCACTCATAGGCGGTTGTTGAACAATGAAAACACATGGACACAGGGAGGGGAGCAACACACACTGGGCTCTGTTGGAAAGAAATAGGGGAGGGACAGTGAGGAATGGGGAGTTGGGAAGACAGCATGGGGAGAAATGCCAGATACAAGTGAAGGGGAAGAAGGCAGCAAATCACACTGTCATGTGTGTACCTCAAATGTACTTCACATGTACCCAAAACCTAAAATGCAATTAAAAAATGATATCCAGAATCTGGATGGCAAAACTCATTAAGACTGGTGAGAAAATTGAAACTTTCTAAGTAAAGCTAGCAAAATATTAAACACATTCATGAACTGCAATATGAAATAGCCACTTAAATAAGACCATACATTGATTTATTCACTGAAAACTTCACTCTGAGAGCATCATAATACAATTGGAAATGTTAACAACAGAGTAGACTGAGCTGAGGGAAGAATCTCAGAGTTCCAAGACTGGTTCTTCTAAATCAACTCTGTCAGTCAAAAATAAAACAAATAGAATTAAAAATGAGCAAAACCTCAAAGAAATTTGGGGTAAGAAAAAAGATCAAATCTATGACTCAACTTAGCAGCATTCCAGAGAAAAGTAGAGAGAATAAACAACTTTAATATATATTTGAGGAGACAAGCATGAAAGTCTTTCTCATCACAAAACAGAGCTTGATATCTGAAGAATACAGAAAAAACCAGCCAAGTTCTGCTTAATATGACCATTCACAAGACACATAGCCATCAGATTCACCAAGGTCAATGCAAAAACAAACAAGAAAAACAAAAATGTAAGAGCAACTAGAGTGCCAAGTCACCTACAAGATGGCTGAAGACCCCTTAGGGGAAACCTTATAATCCAGAAAAGATTGGGAGCCTATTTTTAAAATTCTTCGAAAAAACAAAATTAACCAAGAATTTCATGTCCCACTACACTAAGATTAAAAGAGAAATAAAATCCTTCTCAAACAAGCAAATGCTAAGAACACACACTTCAAATAGATTAGACTTTCAAGACATCTTCAGGGAAAGCTAGATGTAAAATTGAAATAATGATACAGCTACCACAAAACTACACTGAAATTCATAGCCCACAGGCATTATAAAGCAGCTAGGAAACCATGCCTACAGAGCAACTTGCTAACAACATGATAACATGATCAAAATCACACATATCAATACTAACCTTGAATAACACAGAGTGTCAGGCTGAATAAAAGACAAAACTCAACCATCTATTGCCTTTAAGACACCCATTTCACAGCCAATGACACCTATAGCCTCAAGGTAAAAGACCCGGGTAGGATCCATCATGCAAATGAAAAAGAGAAAGAGCAGGAAAGCAGGTGTCAAACAAGTGAAAATTGAGGACAATAAAGATCATTACACAATAATAATGGGTACAATCTAATATTATCCTAAATATACATACATCCAACTTTGGAGCATCCTGATTTGTAGAACAAGTTCTTCTTGACCTATGAAGAGACTAACAAAAAAATTATGGACTTAAACACAGCACTCGATCAATTTGACATAACAAAATATCTACAGAAAAACATTCCACTTGACAAACAGAGAATAGATATTGTTCTCATCTGCACAGAGAACATAGATCAAGATTAACTATCAGCTCAGTCATAAGGCAAGTATCGGTAAATTCAAAATAAACCAACATTATGCAATGCACACTCTCGGACTACAGTACAATAAAAATAGAAATCAATAGCAAGAAGATCTCTCAAAATACACAAGTACATGGAAATCAAACGACTAACACCTAACTCACTCCTAGGTGAACATCGAAATTAAGGCAGAAATTGAAATAAATATTTGAGATAAATAAAAATAAGAAAAACAGTCTCATATCTCAGGGATGCAGCCAAAGCAGGTTTAAGTGGAAGGTTTATAGCCCTGACATGCCTTCATCAAGAAGTTAGAAAAATCTGTACTTAATAGAAAGGGACAGGGGTTCATGCCTGTAATCTCAGCACTTTGTGAAGCTGATGCTGGCAGATCACCTGAGGTTGGGAATTTGAGACTAACCTGAAAAACAGGGAGAAACCTTGTCTCTAGCAAAAATAAAATAATTAGCTGAGTATGGTGCCACATACCTGTAATCCCAGCTACTCAGGAGACAAAGGCAGGAGAATCAGGTGGTGGGAGTGTGGCTTTAGGGTGCCCTATATAACAGGGCTGGCTTGGTAAAAGCTTGGCCTACCAGACTTCTGCTTAAGAGAGCGCCACCATGGGAAAGACCTGACAAAATTAATTGATTAATTAATTAATTAATTAATTATAAAAATAAAACCTCTGGACACAGTGTCACTGACTGCAAGTGGCCTCCCCAAGGCCCACAAACAGATGTAGTCAGAGGTTTGCCTCTCTGTCCCTAGCCCACTAAAATACAGAGATAAATGCCAGAACACAAAAGGAAACTCTGAGTTGAGTATTAGGCCATCTATTGCTCATTATTCTCTAGAACCATCTCCTAGATTTTAGCACAACTTACAACACAAAAAAATCACCTTACTAATTCTGCCCCCATGCTGTGTAATACCATAGACAAGAATTTAGAAACAATGACACTGTACAGAAATTTTGCAATTTCAGAATTTCCAGAAATTAAGCCAAATGATAATATTCCATTTGCATCACAGCTAAAGGCACATCAGCCATCTCAGATGAGAAAGAACCAGTCCAAGAATGATGATAGTTCTAAATACAAAAATCTCTTTTAGCACCAAATCAGCCCAGCAGCTCCCCAGCAGACAATTTCAATGGTCTCAAATGACAGACATGGAATTCAGCATCTGGATGGCAACAAATCTCATATAAATTGAAAATTAACACAATCCAAGGAAGCCCACCAGTGCAAAAGAGAAATCCGAGAGCTGAAAGATAAACTAGACACTTAAAGAAAGACCACAGATTGATGTGTTCAGCTGACAACTGCACTGTAAGAACATAAACATGCAATTGGAAATGTTATCTACAGAATAGACCAAGAAAAAGAGAGATAATAAATCACTTTAAAAATATATCTTTGAGGAGACAGTCACAAATGTCTTTTTCACCAAGGTCAATGCAAAAACAATCAAGAAAAACAAGGCACATAAACATGAAATTCATTAAAGTAAATGAGAAAACAAACAAGAAACTAATACAAACCAAAAATGAAAATGTAAAAGCACTTAGGGAGAATTGTTAGGTTACCTACAGAGAGAACACAATCATAACATAGTATGAATTCTAGAATCCTAGAATGTATGAACTTTGGAATCATAAGGTGTAAGCACACAAGAATCATAGAATGTCTGCATTGTAGAATTCAAAAATGTTTGAATTCTAGAATCAAAAATGTGTGAATTCCATAATCCAAGAATATATGAATTCTAGAATCATAAAATGTGTGAATTCTAGTATCTTAGGATGTTTAAATTCGAAAATTGTGGAATCATAAAATGTCTGAATTTCAGATTTTCAAGTGTATGAATTCTAGAACTGTAAAAATTCTGAATTCTAGAATTCAAGCATGTCTCAATTCCAGAATTGCAGTGTGTCTGAATTCTAGAAACTTAAAATGTCTGAATTCTAGAATCCTAGAATGTATGAGAGTGTATGAATCCTAGAATTTTGGAGTGTATGAATTCTAGGATCTTAAAAAGGTCTAAATTCCAGAATTTTAGAATGTATGAATTCTAGAATCTTAAAATGCCTGAATTCCAGAAACTTAAAAAGTATGAATTCTAGAATCCTACAAAGGTCTGAATTCTAGAATTTTAGAATGTATGAATTCTAGAATCCTAAAATATATGAATTCTAGAATCCTAGAAGATATGCATTTTAGAATCCTAAAAAAGGTTAGAAATAGATAATCCTAGAATGTATGAATCTCTAGAATAAAAAAAAAATGTATATCTGATTTCTAGTATCCAAGGATGTTTAAATTCTAGAATTGTAGGATCATAAAATGTTTAAATTTTAGAATTCTAAAATGTGTGAATTTTAGAATTGCAGAAAGTCTGAATTTTAGAATCCCAAATGAATGAATTCTAAAAATTTAAGAATGAATTCTAGAATCATAAAGTCTTTGAATACTAGAATCCTCGAATGTTTGCTTTCTGGAATCATAAAATAGTAGGAATTCTAGAATCTTCGAATGTATGAAGTTTAGAATCATAAGGCATATGAATGCAAGAATGATAGAAAGTGTGAATTGTAGAATCCTAAATATATGAATTGTACAATCTTAAAAAGGTCTGAATTCTATAATCCTAGAATGTATAAATCCTAGAATCATAAACTGTTTAAATTCCAGAATCTGAGAATGTCTAAATTCTAGAATTATAGAATCATTAAAAGTCTGAATTCTAGAAATCTACAATGTATGAATTCTAGAATCATAAAATGTGTGAATTCTAGTATCTCAGGAGGTTTAAATTACAGAACAGTGGAATCATAAAATATCTGAATTTCAGATTTTAAAATGTGTGAATTCTAGTATTTTAGAAATTCTGAATTCTAGAATCCAAGCATGTATAAATTAAAAATTGCAGTATGTCTGAATTCTAGAAACATAAAATGTCTGAATTCTAGAATCCCAGAATGTATGACTTCTAGAATTTTGGAGTGTGTCATTCCTAGAATCTTAAAAATGTCTAAATTTCAGAATATTAGTATTTATGAATCCTGGAATCTTAAAATACCTGAATTCTAGAATCTTAAAAAGTAAGAATTCTAGAATAGTAAAAAGGTCTGAGTTCTAGAATTCAAGAATGTATGAATTATAGCATCCTAAAATATATGAATTTCAGATTCCTATCATATATGTATTCTAGAATCCTAAAAAAAAAAAAAAAGACTGAAATCGAAAATCCTGGAATGTATGAATTTCTAGAATCATAAAATGCCTGATTTCTAGTATCCGAGGATGTCCAAATTCTAAAATTGTAGAATCATAAAAGGTTTGAATTTTAGATTCCTAAAATGTGTGAATTGAGAATTGTAGAAAGAATGAATTCTAGAATACCATAATCAATAAATTCTAGAATATTAGAATGTCTGAGATCTAGAATCATAAAATGTCTGAATTCTAGAATCCTATAATGTTTGAATTCTGGAATCATATAATAGTATGAATTCTAACATTTAGGATTCTAACATTCAAACATTTTATGATTCCACATTTGTAGATTTTGGACATCCTCAGATATTAGAAATCATACATTTTATGATTCTTGAAATTCATACATTCTAGGATTCTCGATTTCAAACCATTTTTAGAATTCTAGAATGCATACAATCTAGAATTCTAGAACTCATACATTTTAGGAGTCTAGAATTCATATATTATTGAATTCAGACCTTTTGAGGATTCTAGAATTCATACATTGTAGGATTTCAGAATTAATGTATTTTTAGGATACTAGAATTCATAAATTCTAAAATTCTGGGATTTAGACTTTTTAAAGATTCTAGAATTGATATACTCCAAAACGCTATAACTCATACATTCTATATTCTAGAATTCAAACCTTTTATGGTTCTAGAATTCAGACGTAATACATTTCTGGAATTCAGACATATTTGGATACTAGAACTCAGAATTTCTACATTTCTAGGATTCACACATGTTAAAATTCTAAAATTTAGACATTTTATGATTCTACAATTCTAGAATTTAAACATCCTAAGATACTAGAATTCAGATATTTTAGGATTCTAGAATATAATCATTCTAAGATTCTGGATTTTAGAACTTTTTAAGATTCTAGAATTCACATACTCTAAAATAACAGAACTCGTATATTCTGGGACTCTGTAAATCAGGCATATTTTGGTTCTAGAATACCGATGTAGTACAATTCTGGAATTCAGACATGCTTTGATCCTAGAATTCCGACTTTCAATTTTTCTAGAATTCTAGAATTCGGACATTCTCAGATTCCAGAATGTAAACGTTTTATGATTCTAGAATTCATACATTCTAGGAATATAGAATTCAGACCTTTTTAAGATTCTAGAATTTATACATTTTTGGACTCTAAAACTCAGACATTCTATCATTCTTGCATTCATACACCTTATGATTCTAAAGTTCATGCATTCTGGGATTCTATAATTCATACTATTTTATGATTCCAGAATTCAAACATTCTAGGATTCTAAAATTCAGGCATTTTGTGATGCTAGAATACAGACATTCTAAAGTTCTAAAATTGATTCATTGTGGGATTCTAGAATTCAGAATTTCTACAATTCTAGAATTCACACATTTTAGGATTCTAAAATTCAAACATGTTGTGATTCTACCAATCTAGAATTTGGACATTCTCAGATACTAGAAATCAGATATGTTATTATTCTAGAAATTCATACATTCTAGGATTCTCGATTTCAGACCTTTTTTAGTATTCTAGAATGCATATACGCTAGAATTCTAGAAATCATATATTTTAAGATTCTAGGATTCATGCATTCTAGAATTCTAGAATTCAAATGTTTTGAGAATTCTAAAAGTCATACATTTTAGGATTCTAGAATATAGGCCTTTTTAGAATTCAAGAATTCATACATTCTTAGATTCTGGAATTTATAACTTTTAAAATTTCTAGAATTGATACACTCTAAAATTCTAGAACTCATACATTCTAGGATACTAGAATTTAGATATTTTATGTTTCTAAAATTCAGACTTACTACAATTCGGGAATTTAGACATACTTGGATTCTAGAATTCAGGATTTCTATAACTCTAGAATTCACACATTTTAAAATCTGAAATTCAGACATTTTATGATTCTAAAATTCTAGAATTTAAACATCCTAAGATACTATAATTCAGACATTTCATGATTCTAGGATTCATACATTCTTGTATTTTAGAATTCAGACCTTTTTAATCTTAGAATTCATACATTTTAGGATTCTAAAATTCAGACATTCTATCATTCTTGCATGCATACACCTTATGATTTTAAAGTTCGTACATTCTATAATTCTAGAATTGATAATATTTTATGATTCCATAATCAAACATTCTAGGATTCTAACATTCAGACATTTTATGATTCAGATATTCTAAAATTCTAAAATTTAGACATTGTGTGATTCTAGAATTCATACTTTCTACAGTTCTAGGATTCAAACATTTTAGGACTCTAAAATTCAAACATATTATGATTCTACAATTCTAGAATTTGGACATCTTCAGATACTAGAAATCAGACATTTTATGATTCTAGAAATTCATACATTCAAGGATACCCGAATTCAGATTTTTTTTTTTTTTTTAATTTTAGGAATCTAGGATGTATTTATTCTAGGATTCTAGAATTCATATATTTTAGGATTCTAGAATTCATACATTATAGAATTCTAGAATTCAGGCCGTTTGATGATTCTAGAATTCAAACATTCTAATATTCTGGAATTTAGAACTTTTTAAGATTCTAGAATTCATACACTCTAAAATTCTAGAACTCATATATCCTGGTATTCTAGAAATCAGCATTTTATGGTGCTAGAATACAGACACAGTACAATTCTGGAATTCAGACATGATTAGATTCTAGAATTCAGACTTTTTATGGTTCCAGAATTCAGACATAGTACAATTCTGGAATTCAGACATGGTTGGATTCTAGAATTCAGACTTTTTACAATTCTAGAATTCACACTTTTTAAAATTGTAAAATTCAGACATTTTATGATTCTACAATTCTAGAATTTAAACATCCTAAGATACTAGAATTCAGACATTTTATGATTCTAGAATTTATATATTATAGGTTTCTAGAATTCAGACATTTTATAATTCTACAATTCTAGAATTTGGACCCTCTCAGATTCTAGAATTTAAGCATTTTATGACTCTAGAATACATATATTTTAGGTTTATAGAATTCAGACCTTTTTAAGATTCTAGAATTGATAGCTTTTGAATTGTACAATTCTGACATTCTATCATTCTTACATTTATAAACCTTATGATTCTAAAGGTCATACATTCTATGATTCTAGATTCTACATTCTATGATTCTTCACTTTATTTTAAGATTCCAGAATTCAAACATTCTAGGATCCTTGAATTCAGAAATTTTATAATTCGACAATTCTAGAATTTGGACAGTCTCAGATTTTAGAATTTAAACGTTTTATGATTCTACAATCCATACATTCTAGGATTTTAGAATTCAGACCTTTTAAGATTCTAGAATTCCTAAATTTTGGATTTGACAATTCAGACATTCTATCATTCTTGCATTTATACACCTTATGATATTAAATTTCATAAAATCCAGGATTCTAGAATTCATACTATTTTATTATTCCAGAATTCAAACATTCTAGGATTCTAGAATTCAGACATTTTATGATTCTACAATTCTAGAATTTGGATATTCTCGGATCCTATAATTTAAACATTTTATGATTCTAGAATTCTTACTTTCTAGGAGTATAGAATTTCAACATTTTTAGGATTCTAGAATTCATAAATTCTATGATTCTGAAATACTCTAAAATTCTAAGAATTCATTCATTATAGGATTATATTCAGAAATTTTATGATTCTGCAATTCTAAAATTCACAAATTTTATGATTCTACAATTCTAGAATTTAAACATCCTAAGATACTAGAATTCTGACGTTTTATGATTCTATAATTTATACATTCTTGGATTCTAGTATTCAGCCCTTTTACAGATTCTAGAATTCATACATTTAAGGATTCTAAACTTCAGACATTCTATCATTCTTGCATTCATACACCTTATGATTCTAAAGTTCATGCATTCTAGGATTCTAGAATTCATACTATTTTATGATTCCAGAATTCAAACTTTCTAGGATTCTAGACTTCAGACATCTTATGATTCTAGAATTCAGACATTCTGAAATTCTAGAATTTAGACATTGTGGGTTTCTAGAATTCAGGCTTACTAGAATTCTCGAATTCACACTGTTTAGGATTCTAAAATTCAAACATCTTATGATTCTTCAATTCTAGAATTTGGACATCCTCACATACTTGAAATCAGATATTTTATGATTCTAGAAATTCATAAATTCTGGGATTCTCAAATTCAGATCTTTTTAGGATTCTAGAATGCGTGTATTCTAGGATTCTATCATTCATATATTTTAGGATTCTAGAACTTTTATTTTCTCGAATACTAGAATTCAGACCTTTTTAGGATTATATATTTCATACATTTTAAGATTCTAAAATTCTGGCCTCTTTAGGATTCTGGAATTCTTACATTATAAGATTCTAGTATTCAGACATTTTATGGTTCTAGAATTCAGACATACTACAATTCTGGATTTCTGACATGCTTGGATTCTAGAATTCAGACTTTATACAAATCTAGAATTCACACATTTTAAATTTATAAAATTCAGACATTTTATGATACTACTAATCTAGAATTTAAACATGCTAAGATACTAGAATTCAGACATTTTATGAAGCTAGAATTCATACTTTCTAGGTTTCTTGAATTCGGACCTTTTTTAGTATTCTAGAATGCATATATTCTAGGATTCTAGAATTCTGACATTTTTAGGATTCTAGAATTCTTACATTCTAAGATCCTTGGATTTAGACATTTTTAAGTCTCTAGAATTCATACATCTTAGGATTCTAAAATTCAGACATTCTCACATCCTTGCATTCATACACCTTATGATTATAAATTCATACATTCTAAATTTTTTAAATTCATACTATTTTATGATTCCAGAATTCCAACATTTTAAGATTTTAGAATTCAGACATTTTATGGTTCTACAATTTGGACATGCTAAAATTTTGTAAACACTATGGGGTTCTAGAATTCAGACTTTCTACTATTCTAAAATTCACATATTTCAAGATTGTAAAATTCAGACATTTTAGGATGCTACCGTTCTAGAATTTAAACATACTAAGATACTAGAATTCAGAATTTTTTGGCTCTTGAATTCATACATTCTAGGATAATAGAATTCCGACATTTTTAAGATTCTAGTATTAATTCATTTTAGGATTCTAAAATTCAGACATTCTCTTATTCTTGCATTCATACACCTTATGATTCTAAAGTTCATACATTCTAGGATTTTTGAATTCATACTATTTTATGATTCCAGAATTCAAACATTATAGGATTCCAGAATTCAGATATTTTATGATGCTAAAATTCAGACATTCTAAGATTCTGGAGTTGATTCATTGTGACATTCTAGAATTCAGAATATCTACAATTTTAGAATTTGCATATTATAGGATTCTACAATTCGAACATTTTATCATTCCACCAATCTAGAATTTAAACAACCTCAGATACTAGAAATCAGACATTTTATGATTCTAGAAATTCATATATTCTAGGATTCTCGATTTCAGACTTTTTTTAGGATTCTAGAATGCATATATGACAGGATCCTAGAATTCACATATTTTAAGTTTCTAGTATTTATATATTCTCTAATTCTAGAACTCATACCTTTTTAGAATTCTAGAATTCATACTTTTTAAGATTCTAGAATTCAGGCATTTTAAGATTCTAGTATTCATACATTTTAACATTCTTGAATTTAGACCTTTTTAAGATTCTAGAATTGATACACTCAGAAATTCTAGAACTCGTACACTCTAGGATTCTAGAATTTAGACATTTTATGTTTTTAGAAGTCAGACATACTGTGATTCTCGAATTTAGATGTGCTTGGATTCTAGAATTCAGATTTTCTAAAATATTAGAATTCACACGTATTAAAATTTGAAATTCAGACATTTTATGATTCCACAATTCTAAAATTTAAACATCCTAAGATACTAGAATTCAGATATTTTATTATTCTTGAATTCATACAATTTTGGAATCTAGAATTCAGACCTTTTTGATTATAGAATTCGTACATTTTGGATTCTACAATTCAGACATCGTATCATTCCTGCGTGCATACACCTTATGATTCTAAAGTTCACACATTCTAGGATTCTAGAATTCATACTATTTTATATTTCCAGAATTCAAACATTCTAGGATTCTAGAATTCAGATAGTTTATGATTCTACAGTTAAAGAATTTGGATATTCTCAGATTCTAGAATTTAAATATTTTATGATTCTAGAATTCATACATTCTGGGGTTATAGAATTCAGACCTCCTTTAGATTCTAGAATTTATGCATTCTCAGATTCTGGAATTTAGACCTTTTTTTTAAGATTCTAGAATTCATACACTTTAAAATTCTAGAATTCATACATTCTAGCATTCAAAAATTCAGATATGTTATGGTTTTAGAATTCAGACATACTACAATTCTGTAATACAGACCTGCTGGAATTCTAGAATTCAGATTTTCTACAATCCTGGAATTCACACATTTCAAAATTCTCAAACTCAGAAATGTTGTGATTCTATAATTCTAGAATTCAACCCTCCTAAGAAACTGGAATTCAGATATTTTATGATTCTAGAATTCATACATTCTAGGATTATGAAACTCAGACATTTTTAAGATTCTGGAATTCATACATTCTATGATTCTGGAATTTAGATCTTTTAAAGGTTCTACAATGCATTAATACACTTTATGATTCTAAAATGCATACATCCTAGGATGCTAGAATTCATATTATTTTATTATTCCAGAATTTAGACATTTTCTGATTCTGGAATTCAGACATTCTACCATTCTAGAATTCAGACATTGTGACATTCTAGAATTCTGACTTTCTGCAATTCTATAATTCACACATTTTAGGAATCTAAAATTCAAACATTTTATGATTCTACAATTCTAGAATTTGGACACCCTCAGATATTAGACAGCAGACATTTGGTGATTCTAGAAATTCATACATTCAAAGATTCTCGAATTCAGACCTCTTTTAAAATTCTAGAATGCATATATTGTAGGATTCTAGTATTCTTATATTTTTTAGGTTTCTAGAATTCATACTTTCTAGGATTATAGAATTCTGACCTTTTTTGGATTCTAGGATACATATATTCTAAAAGTGTTGAATTTAGACCTTTATAAGAATCTTGAACTGATATACTCTAAAATTCTATAATTCATAAATTCTAGGATTCAAGAATTCATATATTTTATGGTTCTAGAATTAAGACATAGTACAATTCTGGAAATCAGACATGCTTGGATTCTTGAATTCAGCATTTTTACAATTCTTGGATTCACACATTTTAAATTCTAAAATACAGATATTTTATGATTCTACAGTTCTAGAATTGAAGCATCCTAAGATACTAGAATTCAGACATTTTATGATTCTACAATTCTAGTATTTATACATTCTCAAATTCTAGAATTCAAGCATTTTATGGTTCTAGAATTCATACTTTCTAGGATTTTAGAATTTTGACCTATTTAGGATTCTAGAATTTATACATTTTGGATTCTATAATTCAGACATTCTATCATTCTTGAATTCATACACGTTATGATTCTAAAGTTCATTCATTCTTGGATTCTATAATTCATACTATTTTATGATTCCAGAATTTAAATATTCTAGGATTCTAGAATTCAGACATTTTATGATTCTACAATTCTAGAATTTGGACATTCTCAGATTATAGAATTTAATTATTTCATGATTCTAGAATCCATATATTCTAGGATTATAGAATTCAAACCTTATTAAGATTCTAGAATTCATACATTTTGGATTCTACAATTCAGATATTCTATCATTCTGCCATTGATACAACTCATGATTCTAAATTTGATACATTCTAGGATTCTAGAATTCATACACTCTAAAATTCTAGAATTCATATATTCTAAAATTCTAGAATTCAGAGATGGTATAATTCTGAAATTAAGACATACTTAGATTTCAGAATTCAGATTTTCTACAATTCTAATATTCACACATTTTAACATTTTTAAATTCAGACATTTTATGATTCTACAGTTCTAGAATTTAAACCTTCCAATATTAGACTAGAATTCAGACATTTTATGAATCTTGAATTCATATATTCTAGGTTTCTAGAAGTTAGACATTTTATGATTCTACAATTTTAGAATTTAAATATCCTAACATACTAGAATTCAGAGATTTTATGACTCTATAATTCATATATTCTGGGAATATAGAATACAGACCTTTTTAATATTCCAGAATTAATACATTTTAGGATTCTAAAATTCAGACATTCTATCATTCTTGCATGCATACACCTTAGGATTCTAAAGTTCATACATTCTAGCATCCTAGTATACATACTATTTTATGATTGCAGAATCAAACATTCTAGGATTCTAGAATTCAGACATTTTATGATTCTACAATTCTAGAATTTGGACATTCTCATATTCTAGAATTTAAACATTTTATGATTCTAGAATCCATATATTCTAGGATTATAGAATTCAAACCTTAGTAAGATTCTAGAATTCATACATTTTGGATTCTACAATTCAGATATTCTATCATTCTGCCATTGATACAACTCATGATTCTAAATTTGATACATTCTAGGATTCTAGAATTCATACAATTTTATGATTCCAAAATTCAGACATTTTATGAATTCAGACTCACTAAAATTCTAGAATTCACACATTTTAGGACTCTAAAATTCAAACATTTTATGATTATACAATGCTAGAATTTGACATCTTGAAATACTAGAAATCAGATATTTGCTGATTCTAGAAATTCATACATTCAAAGATTCTCTAATTCAGACCTTTTTCTAGGATTCTAGAATACATATATTGTAGAATTCTAGAATTCATATATGTTAGGATTCTAGAATTTATATATTCTAGGATTATAGAATTCAGACCTTTTTAGGATTCTAGAATTCTTACATTCTAAGATTTTGCTATTTAGACTCTTTAAGAATCTAGAATTCATACCCTCTAAAATTCTAGAATTCATACATTCTAGGATTCAAGAATTCAGACATTTTATGGTTCTGGAATTCAGACATACTACAATTCTGGAATTCAGACATGCTTGGATTCTAGAATTCAGACTTTCTACAATTCCAAAATTCACACATTTTAAAATTCTAAAACTCAGACATTTTATGATTCTACAGTTCTAGAATTTAAATATCCTAAGATAATAGGATCGAGAAAATTTATGATTCTATAATTCATACTATTTTACGATTCCAGAATTCAAACATTCTAGGATTCCAGAATTGAGACATTTTATGATTCTAGAAATCAGACATACTAAAATTCTAAAATTCAGACATTTTTGGATTCTAGGATTCAGTCTTTTTACAATTCTAGAATTTACACATTTTAGGATTCTAAAATTCAAACATTATATGATTCTACAATTCTAGAATTTGGACATCCTCAGATATTAGAAATCAGACATTTTGCGATTCTAGAAATTCATACATTCAAAGATTCTCGAATTCAGACCTTTTTTAGGACTCTAGAATGCATATATTCTAGGAATCTAGAATTCATATATATTAGGATTCTAGAATTCATACTTTCAACGATTATTGAAATCAGACCTTTTTTGGATTCTAGAATGCAAACATTCTAAGATTTTGCAATTTAGAACTTTTTAAGATTCTAGAATTGAATCAATCTAAAATTCTAGAATTCATACATTCTAGGATTCAAGAATTCATATATTTTATGGTTCTAGAATTGAGACATAGTACAATTCTGGAATTCAGACATTCTGGGATTCTTGAAATCAGAATTTCTACAGTTCGAGAATTAACACATTTTAAAATGCTAAAATTCAGACATTTTATGATTCTTCAATTCTAGAATATAAACATCCTAAGATATTAGAATTCAGACATTTTATGATTCTAGAATTAATGCATTCTATGTTTCTAGAACTCAGACATTTTATGATTCTACAATTCTAGAATTTGGACATTCTCAGATTTTAGTACTTAAATCTTTTATGATTCTATAATTCATATATTCTAGGATTATACAATTCATACCTTTTAAGATTCTAGAATTGATACATTTTGGATTCTACAATTCAGACATTCTATCATTCTTGCATTCATACACCTTATTATTCTAAAGTTCATACAGTCCAGGATTATAGTATTGATATTATTTTATGATTCCAGAATTCAAACATTCTAGGATTCTAGAATTCAGACATTTTATGATTCTAGAATTCAGACACTCTAAAATTCTAGAATTCATTCATTATGTGATTCTATAATTCAGACTTTCTACAATTCTAGAACTCACACATTTATCCATTCTAAAATTCAAACATTTTATGATTCTACAATTCTAGAATTTGGACATCCACAGATACTAGGAATATGACATTTTATATTTCCATAAATTCGTACCTTCTAGGATTCTTGATTTCAGACCTTTTTAAGGGCTCTAGAATGCATGTGTTCTAGGATTCTAGAATTCATATATTTTAGAAATATAGAATTCATACATTCTAGAATTGTAGAATTCAGACCTATTTAGGATTCTAGAATTCATACATTTTAGGATTCTATAATTCAAGTCTTTTTATAATTCTTCAATTCATACATTCTAGGATTCTGGTATTTAGACCTTTTAAAGAGTCTAGAGTTTATACACTCTAAAATTCTAGAAATCATATATTCTAGGATTTTAGAATTCAGACATTTTATATTTCTAGAATAAAGACAGTACAATTATGGAATTCAGACATACTTGGATTCTAGAATTCATACTTTCTACTATTCAAGAATTCACACATTTTGAAATTCTAAAATTCAGACATTTTAAGATTTGACAATTTTATAATTTAAGCATCCTAATGATACTAGAATTCAGATATTCTATGATTTTAGATTTCATACATTTTAGGTTTCTTGAATTCAGACATTTTATGATTCTACAATTTTAGAATTTGGACATTCTCAGATTCTAGAATTTATACATTTTGTGATTCAAGAATTCATACATTCTAGGACTATAGATTTCAGACCTTTTTAGGATTCAAGAATTCATATGTTTTGGATTTTTCAATTCAGAAATTCTATCATCCTTACATTCAAACACCTTACGATTCTAAAGTTCATACATTCTATGATTCTAGAATTCATACTAATATATGATTCCAGAATTTAAACATTCTAGGATTCTAGAATTCAGACATTATAAGATTCTGTCATTCAGACATTTTAAAATTCTAGAATTCACTAATTGTGGGATTCCAGAATTCAGGCTTTCTACAATTCTAGAATTCACACATATTAGGATTCCAAAATTCAAACATTATATGATTCTACAATTGTAGAATTTGGACATCCTCAGATACTAGAAATCAGATATTTTATGATTCTAGAAATTCATACATTCTAGGATTCTCGATTTCAGACCTTTTATAGGATTCTAGAATGCATATATTCTAGGATCCTAGAATGCATATATTTTAGGTTTCTATGATTTGTACATTCTAGAATTCTAGAATTCAGACCTTGAATTCTATAATTCAGACCTTGAATCCTAGAATTGAGAATTTTACAATGTAGAATTGAGAATTCTAGAATTCATACATTTTAGGATTCTAGAATTCAGGCATTTTAAGATTCTACAATTCTTGCATTCTAAAATTATCGAACTCAAATATTTTAGGACTCTAGTATTCAGACTTTTTATGGTTCCAGAATTCAGCCATACTACAATTCTGGAATTCAGACATGCTTGGATTCTAGAATTCAGAATTTCCACAATTCTAGAATTCACACATTTTAAAATTCTAAAATTCAGACATTTTATGATTCTAAAATTCTAGAATTTAAACATCCTAAGATACTAGAATTCAGACATTTTATGATTCTAGAATTTATACATTCTAGGTTTCTAGAATTCAGACTTTTTTTTACTACAATTCTAGAATTTGGACATTCTCAGATTCTACAATTTAAATATTTTATGATCTAGAGTTCATACATTATAGGATTATAGAATTCAGACATTTGTAAAATTCTAGAAATCATACATTTTCGATTCTACATTTCAGACATTCTATCATACTTGTATTTTTAGACCTTATGATTCTAAAGTTCATATATTCTATGATTCTAGAATTCATACTATTTTATGATTCCAGAATTCAAACATTATAGGATTCTAGAATTAAGACATTTAATAATTCTAGAATTCAGACATTGTTGGATTCTAGAATTCAGACTTGGATGGATTCTAGAATTCAGGCTTTTTACAATTCTAAAATTCACACATTTTAGGATTCTAAAATTCAAACATTTTATGATTCTACAATTCTAGAATGTGGACATCATCAGATACTAGAAATCAGATCTTTTATGATTCTAGAAATTCATACCTTCTAGGATTCTCAAATTCAGACCTTTTTCAGGATTCTAAAATGCATATATTCTAGGATTCAGGAATTCATTGATATTATAATTATAGAATTCATACATTCTAGGATTCTAGAATTGAGACATTTTGAGGATTCTAGAATGCTTACATTCTAAGATGCAGGAATTTAGACCTTTGTAAGATTCTAGAATACATACACTCTAAAATTCTAGATTTCATACATTCTAGGATTCTACAATTCATACTTTTCATGGTTCTAGTATTCAGACATATTACAATTCTCTGATTCAGACATGCTTCGATTCATAAAATGTCTGATTTCCAGTATCTAAGGATTTCCAAATTTTAGAATTGTAGAATCATATAATGTTTGAATTCTAGAATTCAGATATTTTATGGTTCTTGAATTCAAACATTGTAGGATTATAGAATTGAGACATTTTTAAGATTCTAAAATTCATACATTTTAGGATTCCACAATTCAGATATTCTATCATTCTTGCATTCATACACCTTATGATTCTAAAGTTCATACATTCTAGGATTCTAGAATTTATACTATTTTATGTTTCCAGAGTCCCAACATTCTAGGGTTCTAGAATTCAAAGATTTAATGTTTGTATAATTCAGACATTCTAAAATTCTCACACATTTTAGAATTCTAAAATTCAAACATTTTATGATTCTACAATTCTAGAATTTGGACATACTCAGGTACTAGAAATTAGACATTTTATGATTGTAGAAATTCATACATTCTATTATTCTCAATTTCAGACCTTTTTTAGGATTCCAGAATTCATAAAATCTAGGATCCTAGAATTCATATATTTTATGATTCTAGGATTCGTGCATTCTAGGATTCTAGATTTCAGACATTTTATGTTTCTAGAACTCATACATACTACAATTCTGTAATGTAGACATGCTTGGATTGTAGAATTCAATTGTACAATTGTATATTTCACACATTTTAAAATCAGAAATTCAGACATTTTATGATTCTACAATTCTAGAATTTAAACATCCTAAGACACAAGAATTTAGACGTTTTATGATTCTAGAATTCATACATTCTTGAATTCTAGAATTCAGACCAAACTGATCCTATAATTCATACATTTTAGGATTCTTAAATTCAGACATTCTATCATTCTTGCATTCATACACCTTATGATCCTAAAGTTCACAAATTCTAGGATTCTAGAATTCATACTATTTTCTGATTCCAGAATACAAACATTCTAGTATTCTAGAATTCAGACATTTTGTGATTCTACACTTCTATAATTTTGACATTCTCAGAATCTAGAATTTAAACATTTTATTATTCTAGAATTCATACATTCTAGGATTATAAAATTAAGACCTTTTTAAGATACTAGAATTCATACGTTTTGGATTTGACAATTCAGACATTTTATCATTCTTGCATACATACACCTTATATCTAAGGTTCATACATTCTTAGATTCCAGAATTCATACTATTTTATGATTCTTGAATTCAAACATCATAGGATTCTCAAATTCAGACACTTTATGATTCTACAATTCTAGAATTTGGATAGTCTCAGAATCTAGAATTTAAACTTTTTATGATTTTAGAATTAATACATTCTAGGATTATATAATTCAGATCCATTTAGGATTCTATAATTCATACATTCTAAGATTCTGGAATTTAAATCTTTTTTAAGATTCTAGAATTCATACATTTTAGGATTCTAGAATTCAGATCTTTTTAGGATAATAGAATGCATATATTCTAAGATTCTAGAATTCATATATTTTAGGATTCTAGTATTCATACATTCTAGGATTCTAGAATTCAGATCTTTTTAGTATTCTAGAATTCATACATTCAAAGATTCTAGAATTCAGACCTTTTTAAGGTTCTAGAATTTATGCATTCTAGAATTCTAGAATTCAGACATTTTTAGGATTCTAGAACTCATACATTCTAAGATTCTGGAATTTAGACAAGTTTAAGATTCTAGAATTCATACACTCTAAAATTCATACATTCTAGGATTTTAGAATTCAGACATTTTATGGTTCTAGGATTCAGACATACTACAATTCTAGAATTCAGATATGCTTGGATTCTAGAATTCAGACTTTCTCCAATTCTAGAATTCACACATTTTAAAATTCTAAAATTCAGACATTTTATGATTCTTCAGGCCTAGAATTTAACATCCTAAGATACTGGAATTCAGACATTTTATGATTCTAGAATTCATACATTCTAGGTTTCTAGAATTCAGACATTTTATGATTCTACAATTCTAGAATTGTGACATCCTTAAATTCTAGAATTGAAACATTTTACAATTCTTGAATTCATACATTTTAGGATTCTAGAATTGAGACATTTAATGTTCCTAGAATTAATCCATTCTAGGATTCTAAAATTCTAGAATTCTGACATTCTTACCTTCTGGAATTCAGGTTTTCTACAATTCTAGAATTCACACATTTTAGGATTCTGAAATTCAGACATTTTATGATTCTGCAATTCTGGAGTTTGGGCTTTTTCAGATACTAGATATCAGACCTTTTAAAATCCTAGAAATTCATACATTCTAGCATTCTAGAATTCAGACCTTTCTAAGATTCTAAAATTTATACAATTTAAGATTCTAAAATTACGACATTCTTTGATTCTAGCATTCAGACACTTTATGATTCTAGAAATCCATATATTTAAGGATTTTAGAATTTAAACCTTATGAAAATTCTAGAATTTATACATTAAATATTCTAGAATTCAGACATTCTATGATTCTAAAATACAGACATTTTATGATTCTAGAATTCATATATTCTGAGATTCTAGAATTCAGACCTTTTTAAGGTTCTAGAATTCAGACTTTTTATGATTCCAGAATTCACACATTCGAAGATTCTGGAATTCAGGCTTTTTTAGGATTCTAGAATTCATACATTCTAAGATTCTGGAATTGAGACTTTTTTAAGATTCCAAAATCCATACACTCTAGGATTCTAGAATTCATTCATTTTAGGATTCTAAATTTCAGACATTTTATGGTTCTAGAATTCAGACATACTACAATTCCAGAATTCTGACATGCTTGGATTCTAGAATTCAGACTCTATACAATTCGCACATTTTAGGATTCAAACATTTAGACATTTTATGATTCTACAATTCTAGAATTTGTACATTTTCAGATATTAGAATTCAGACATTTTGTCATTCTAGAGTTCATACATTCTAAAGTTCTCGGATTCAGACATTTTTAACATTCTAGAATTCGTACATTTTAGGGTTCTAGATTTCAGACATTCTATGAGTTTTCTATTTAGACACGTTATGATTCTAGAATTCATTCATTCTAGGATTCTAGAATTCAGATCTTTTTAGGATTCTAGAATTCATACATTGTGAGATTCGAGAGTTCAGGCATTCTATGATTCTAGACTTCATACATTCTTAAATAGTAGAATTCACACCTCTTTAAGATTCTAGAATTTGTACATTCTATTATTCTAAAATTCAGACATTCTAGAATTCTAAAATTCAGACGTTATTGTATTCCAGAATACTACCTTTCTACAATTCGGGAACTCACACATTCTAGGATTCTAGAATTCAGATATTTTATAATTCTACAATTCTAGAATTTGGATATCTTTAGATTCTAGAATTTAAACATTTTATGATTCTAGAATTCATACATTTTAGGATTCTAGAAGTGAGGCAATTTATGATTCCAGAATTCAGATATTTTCAGGATTCTAGAATTTATGCCTTACAGGATTCCAGAATCAACCCATTATAGGATTCTAGAATTCAGACATTCTATGATTTTAAAATACAGACATTTTATGGTGCTGCAATTCAGACTTTCTACAATTGTAGAATTCAGAAATCCTTGTACTCTGGACTTCAAACTTTCTAAAATTCTAGAACTCACACATTTTAATATTTTAGAATTTAGACTTTTTATGATTCCACAATTGATACATTCTAGGATTCTAGAATTGACACCTTTTTTAGAATCTAAAATTTATACATTTTAAAATTCCAGAATTCAGACATTCTATTATTCTAAAATTCAGAAATTTTATGATTCTAGAATTTATAAATTCTAGAGTTCTAGAATTCAGACCTTTTTTTGGACTCTAGAACTCAGACCTTTTTAGGATTCTGGAATTAATACATTCTAAGATTTTAAAATTTAGACCTAATTAAGATTTTAGAATGCATACACTCTAGGATTCTAGTATTCATACATTCCAGGATTCTAAAATGTAGACATTTTATGGTTCTAAAATTCAGACATACTACAATTCTAGAATTCCCACATGCTTGGATTCTAGAATTCAGACTTTCTACTGTTCAAGAATTCACAGATTTTACGAGTCCAAAATTGAGACAATTTATGATTCTACAATTCTAGAATTTGAATATTCTCAGATACTAGAATTCAGACATTTTATGATTCTAGAATTTAGAAATTCTAAAACCGTATAATTCACACATCTTTGGATTCCAGAATATCTACAATTTCAGAACTCACAAATTTTAGGATTCTTGAATTCTGACATTTTATCATTCTAGAATTCATACATTCTAGGATTCTAGGATTCAAACCTTTTTTAAGATTCTAGAATTCATACATTTTATGGATCTATAATGCAGACATGCTATGACTCTAGCATTCAGACATTTGATAATTCTAGAATTCATACATTCTAGCATTCTAGAATTCAGACCTTTCTAAGATTCTAAAATTTATACATTGTCAACATGCGAGAATTCAGTCATTCTGTTATTCTAGGATTCATAAGTTCTAAAACTGTGGAACTCAGACCTGTTTAAGATTCTAGAATTCATAGATTGTATGATTCTAGAATTCAGACATTCTAAAATTCTAGAATTCAGACATCATTGGATTCTAGAATTCTTTCTTCAATACTAGAACTCACATCTAAGATTCTAGAATTCAGACATTTTATTATTCTACAATTCTAGAAGTTGGACATCCTCAGATTGTAGAATTCAATCATTTTATGATTCTACAATTTATATATTTTCAGATTCTAGAATTGAGACATTTTATGATTCTAGAATTGATGCATTCTAAAATTCTAGGACTGAGACCATTTTAAGATTCTAGAATTCATATATTTTAGGGTTTTAGAATGCAGACATTATATGATTCTAGCATTCAGACACTTTAAGATTCTAGAATTCATACATTCTAGCATTCTAGAATTCAAACTTTTTACAATTCTAAATTTTTTACTTTCTAACATGCGAAAATTCAGTGATTCTATGATTATAGAGTTCATACGTTCTAAAATCGTAGAATTTAGACATGTCTAATGTTCTAGAATTCACACATTTTATGATTCTAGAATTCACATATTCTAAAATTCTAGAATTCAGACATTAGAATCTAGAGTTCTAACTTTCTACAATACTAGAACTCACATCTAAGATTCTAGAATTCAGACATTTTATTATTCTACATTTCTAGAATTTGGACACCTCACATCCTAGAATTCAAACATTTTATGATTCTACAATTTATATATTTTAGGATTCTATAATTGAGACATTTTATGATTCTAGAATTGATGCATTCTAGGATTCTAGAATTCAGAGCTTTTTTGGATTCTAGAATTCATACAATCTAGGATTTTATTACTTAGACATTTTCAAGATTCTAGAATTCATACATTTCAGAATTCTGGAATTCAGAACTTTTAAAAATTCTAGAATTTATACATTATAAAATTTCACAACTCACACATTCTATGATTGTAGAATTCAGACATTTTATGAATCTAGAATACAGACCTATTTGACAATCTAGAATTCAGACATTCTAAAATTGTAGAATTCAGACCTGTTAAAGATTTCGGAATTCATACACTCTTTGATCCTAGAATTCAGACATTCTAAAATTCTCAATTCAGACATTGTTGGATTCTAAAATTTTAACTTTCTACAATTCTAGATATCACAAATTTTAAGACTCTAGAATTCAGACATTTTATGATTCTACAATTCTAGAATTTAGGAATTCTGAGATTCCAGAATTCAAACATTTTTTTGATTCTATAATTCATACATTATAAATTCTAGAATTCAGACATTTTTTGATTCTAGAATTCATACATTCAAAGATTCTAGAATTCAGGCGTATTTAAATTTTTAGAATTCATACATTCTAGGAATCTAGAATTCATACATTTTAGAATTCTAGAATTCCTTCTTCTAGGATTCTAGAATTCACACCTTTTTAGGATTCTAGAACTCATACATTTTGGGATACTAAAATTCAGGCATTTTAGAATTCTAGAATTCAAACTTTTTTAGGATTCTAGAATTCATTCTTTCTAAGATTGCATAATTCTGACTTTTGTAGGATTCTAGAATTCATACATTCTGGGATTCTAGAATTCATGCATTTTAGGATTCTAGAATTCATACATTTTAAAATTCTAGAATGCAGACCTTTTCAGGATTCTACAATTCATACGTTCTAAGGTTCTATAAATCTGACATTCTATGATTCTAGAGTTCATATACTCTAAAATCGTAGAACTCAGACCTGTTTAAGATTTTAGAACTCATACATTCTATTATTCAAAAATTCAGACATTCTAAAATTTTAGAATTCAGACATGATTCAACAATTCTAGATTTTGACATCCATAGATTCTAGAATTCAGACATTTTATGATTCTAGAATTTATGCATTCAAAGGTTCTAAAATTCAGACCTATTTAGGATTCTAGAATTCATACATTCTGGAATTCATACATTCTAAAATTTTTAAATTCATACATTCTAGAATTCTACAATATACACCTATTTAACATTATAGAATTCATTCTTTCTAGTTTTGTAGAATTCAGACCATTTTAAAATTCTAGAATTAATACATTCTAGGATTCTAGAATTTAGACATATTTAAGATTCTAGAATTCATACATTTTAAAATTCTAGAATTCAGATCTTGTTAGGATTCTAGAATTTATAAATTATAGGATAATAGAATTCACAAATTCTATGATTCTAGAATTCAGACATTTTATGTTTCAAAAATTCAGACATGTTTCAACGTGTTTCTAACTCGCTGAATTTAAAAGTAGATGCAACCTCTTAAGGTGAACAAACACACAGCAGAGAAGTTTGAAAGATATGTTTATTCTGTGTTTTAGACACAGCCTTACTGCTAATTCTCATATGCCTGGATTTGGCTGAAAATATCTGTTTTTGAGCCTTTAAATAAAATATTTCTGAACGGCTGCATACACATATCAGTGTAACTCTGTAAGGTGAATGCACACATTGACAACTATTCTGCTAGATAGCACCATTTTTGTTTTAGAGCCAAATATTTATCATTACAGCCTATACTCTCATTCACTCTGGAATATCCAAATGCAGATCCTAGAAGAAAAGTTTTTCTAACTCTCTGAATCTAAATATAGATGTATCTCCCTAAAGTGAAAGAACACACAGCAGAGCAACTTGAAACATGCTTTTCTTCTGTGTTTTAGACACAGTCTTACTGCAAATTCTCATATGCCGGGTTGTGGCTGGAAATATCTGTTTTTACATTCTCCAACAAAAGAGTTTCTGAACTGCTGCATGCACACATCAGTGTAACTCTGCAAGTTTAATGCACACATTGAGAAGCATTCTGCTAGATTATCCATTTTAGTTTTAGAGTCAGATATATCCCATTACAGCATATACTTCCATTCACTCTGGAATGTCCAAACGCAGATCCTAGAAGAAACGTGTTTCTAACTCACTGAATCTAAAGATACATGCAACTCCGTATGCTGAACGAACACACAACAGAGCAGTTTGAAAGATGAGTTTCTTTTGTGTTTTAGATGCAGTCTTACCGCTAATTTTCATTTTTTGGGACTTGGCTGGAAGTATGTGTTTTTAGATTCTTCAAAAAAAGGTTTGCTGAACTGCTGAATGCACACATGATTCTAACTCTGTAAAGTAAATGCGCACAGTGACAACCATTCTGCTATATTCTCCATTTTAATTTTAGAGAAAAATATTTCCCATTAGAACCTAAACTCCCATTCACCCTTGAATGTTCAAACGCAGCTCCTAGAAGAAACGTGTTTCTAACGACCAGAATCAGAAAATCGATGCAACTCCCTAATGTGAACAAGCACAGAGCAGAGCAGTCTGAAAGATACATTCCTTCCCTGTTTTAGATGCAGTTTAACTGCTAATTCTCATATGCCTGTATTTGGCTATAAATATCTGTTTTTAGATTCTCCAAAGAAAGGGTTTCTGAAGGGCTGCATACAGACATCAGTGTAACTCTGTAAGATGAATGCACACACTGACAACTATTCTGCTAGATAGCTCCATTTTAGTTTTAGAGCCAGATATTTTCCATTACAGCAAATATTTCCATTCTCTCTGGACTGTCCAAATGCAGCTCCTAGAAGAAATGTGTTTCTAACTCGCTGTATCTAAAGATAGATGCAACTCCCAAAGGTGAACAAACGCACAGCAGAGCAGTTTGAAAGATACGTTTCTTCTTTGTTTTAGACACAGTCTTACCACTAATTCCCATATGCCTGGATTTGGCTGGAAAGATATATTTTTAGGTTCTCCCTGTAAAGGGTTTCTGAACTGCTGCATATACATATCAATGTAACTCTGTAAGGTGAATGCACGGATTGATAATCATTCTACCAGATAGCTTCATTTTAGTTTAGAGTCTGATATTTTCCATTACAGCATAATCACCCATTCACTCGGGAATGTCCAAACGCAGCTCCTAAAAGGAATGTGTTTGGAACCGGCTGAATCTAAAGATATATGCAACTCACTAAGGTGAACAAACACACAGTAGAGTAGTTTGAAAGCTACCATTCTTCTGTGTTTTAGACGTCATCTTACCCCTAAATCTCTAATGCTTGGGTTTGGCTGGAAATATCTGTTCTTAAATTCTTCAGAGAAATGGTTTCTGAACTGCTGCATACGCACATGAGTGTAACTCTGTAAGCTGAATGCACAAATTGATAACCATTCTGCTAAATAGTTCCGTTTTTGTTTTAGAGCCAGATATTTCTGATTACAGCATATACTCCTATTCACCCTGGAATGTCCAAACGCAGCTTCTAGAAGAAAGGTGTTTTTAACTCGCTGAATGTAAAGCTAGACATAACTGCCTAAGGTGAATGAACACACATGGAGCAGTTTGAAAGATCTGTTTCTTTTGTATTTCAGACGTAGTCTTACTGCTAATTCTCACACACTGAGATTCAGCTGGAAATATGTTTCTAGATTTTCCAAAGAAAGGATTTCCTAACTGCTACATACACTCATCAGTGTAACTCTGTAAGGTGAATGCATACATTTATAATCATTCTGCTGATAGCTCGGTTTTTGTTTTACAGCCAGATATTTCCCATTACAGAATATACTCTCATTCACTCTAGAATGTCCACACAGCTCCAAGAAGAAACGTGTTTCTAACGTGCTCAATTGAAAGATATATGCAACTCACTAAGATGAACGAACACACAGCAGGGAAGTTTGAAACATACGTTTCCACTTTGTTTTAGATGCAGTCTTACCGCTAATTCTGGTGTGCCTGGGTTTGGCTGGAAATACGTGATTTCAGATTCTGCAAAGAAAGGGATTCTGAACTGCTGCATACACACATCAGTGGAACTCTGTAAGGTGAATGCACACGTTGACAATGATTCTGCCAGATAGCTCCATTTTTCTTTTAGAGCTAGATATTTCTCATTACACCATATACTGCCATTCACTCTGGAATGTCCAAACACAGCTTCTAGAAGAAACGTGTGTCAAATGCGCTGAATCTAAAGATAGATGCAACTTTCTAGGTGAATGAATACACAGCAGAGCAGTTAGAAAGATATGTTTCTTTTGTGTTTTATATGCAGTCTGACTCTCATATGAATCAATTTGGCTGGAAAAATCTGTTTTTAAATTCTCCAAAGAAAGTGTTTCTCGACTGTGACATACAAACATCAGTGTAACTCTGTAAAGTGAATGCACACATTGGCAACGATTCTGCTAGATAGCTCTGTTTTTGTTTTAGAGCCAGATATTTCTACTTACATAATAAACTCCCATTCACTGGAAAGTCCAAACGCAGCTCCTAGAAGAATTCTCTTTCTAACTGGCTGAATCTAAAGATAGATGCAACTCTCTAAGGTGAATGAACACACAGCAGAGCAGTTTGAAAGTTTCGTTTTTCTCTGTTTTAGATGCAGACTTACTGCTAATTCTCCTATACCTGGATGTGGCTGAAAATATCTGTGTTTGGATTTTCTAAAAAAAGCATTTCTGAGCTGCTGCATACACACATCAGTGTAACCTTGTATGGTGAATGCACAAATTGACAACCATTCTGCTAGATAGCTACGTGTTTGTTTTATGGCCAGATATTTGTCATTACAACATAAACTCCCATTTACTCTAAAGTCAAAACGCAGCTCCCAGAAGAAACGTGTTTCTAACTCGCTGAATCTAAAGATAGATGAAACTCCCTAAGGTGAAGGAACACACAACAGAGCAGTTTGAAAGATACGTTTGTTTTGTGTTTTAGATGCAGTCTTACTGTCAAATCTCATGTGCTGGTGTATGGCTGGAAACATCTCTATTTAGATTCTCCAAGGAAAGGGTTTCTCAACTGCTGCATATACACCTCAGTGTAACTTTCTAAGATGAATACACACATTGACAACGATTAGGCTAGATAGCTCCATTTTTGTTTTAGAGGCAGAAGTTTTTCACTACAGCATATACTCTCATTCACTCTGAAATGTCCAAATTCAGCTCCCAGAAGAAACATGTTTCTAAGTCTCTGAATCTAATGATAGATGCAACACCCTAAGGTGTATTAACACAACACAGAGCAGTTTGAAAGATATGTTTCTTTTCTTTGTTACAGGCAGTCTAACTGTTAATTCTCATATTCCTGGATTTGGCTGGAAATATCCGTCTTTAGATTCTTTAAAGTAAGGGGTTCTGAACTGTTTCATATACAAAATTAGTGTAACTCTGTAAGGTGAATGCACACATTGACAACCATTCTGGTAAATAGCCAGGTTTTTGTTTTAGAGCCAGATATTTCTGATTGCAGCATATACTCTCATTCACTCTGGAATGTACAAATGCAGCTTCTAGAAGAAATGTGTTTCTAACTCACTGAATCTAAAGACAGATGAAACTCCTCAAGATGAACGAACACATGGCAGAGCAGTTTGAAAGATATGTTTCTTCTTTGTTTCAGATGCAGTCTTACCAATAATTCTCATATGCCAAGATTTCGCTGAAAATATCTGTTTTTAGATTACCAAATGAAAGGGTTTCTAAACTGCTGCAGGCACACATCAGTGTAACTCTGTAAAATGAATGCACACATTGCCAACCATTCAGCTAGATAGCTCCCTTTTAGTTTTAGAGCTTAGTATTTACCATTACAGCATATACTCCCAATCACTCTGGAATGTCCAAACGTAGCTTCTGAAGAAATGTGTTTCTAATCCACAGAATCTAAAGATAGATGCAACTCCCTAAGGTGAATAAACGCACAGCAGAGCAGTTTGAAAGATATTTCTTCTATGTTTTAGACACAGTCCTACCGCTAATTCTCATAGGCCTGGATTTGGCTGGAAATATCTGTTAGATTCTCCAAAAATAGGTTTTCTGAACTTCTGCATACACACCTCAGTGTAACTCTGTAAGGTGAATGCACATATTGACAACCATTCTGCTATATAGCTCAGTTTTTGTTTTAGAACCAGATATTTCACATTACAGCATATACTCCTATTCACTCTGAAATGTCCAAGTGCACCTTGTAGAAGAAACGTGTTTCTAACTCGCTGAGTCTAAACATAGATGCAACTCTCTAAGGAGAACAAACACACAGCAGAGAAGTTTGAAAGATACGTTTCTTCTGTGTTTTACTCGCAGTATTACAGAGTTATAATGATGTGTGTATGCAGCAGTTCAGAAACCCTTTATTTGGAGAATCCAAAAACAGATATTTCCAGCCAAATCCTGGCATATGAGAATAAGCATAAGACTATGTCTAAAACACAGAAGACGTATCTTTCAAACTGCTCTACTGTATGTTTGTTCACCTTAGAAAGCTGCATTTATCTTTGGATTCAGCGAGTTAGGAAAACATTTCTTCTATAAGCTGTGTTTGGACATTCCAGAGTGAATGGGAGTGTATGCTGTAATGAAAAATATGAGGTTCTAAAGCAAAAACAGAGCTATCAAGAAGTATGATTATCAGTGTGTGCATTCACCTTACAGAGATACACTGGTGGGTGTATGCAGCAGTTCAGAAACCCTTTCCTTGGAGAATCTAAAAAAAGATATTTCCAACCAAATCGAGGCATATGAGAATTAACATTAACACTGCGTCTAAAACACAGGAGAAACCTTACTTTTGAACTGCTGTGCTGTGTGTTCTTTCACCTTGGAGATTTGAATCTATATTTTGATTCAGCAAGATAGAAACACATTTCTTCTAGGAATTGGCATTTGGACATTCCAGAATGAATGGGAGTATGTGCTGTAATAAGAAATATCTGGCTCCCAAACCAAAACAGACCTATCTAGCCGAATGGTTGCCAAAATGTGCATTCACCTTACTGAATTACACCAATGTGTGTATGCAGCAGTTCATAAACCCTTTCTTGGAAGAATCTAAAAACCAGTATTTCCAGCCTAATCCAGGCATATGAGAATTATTGGTAAGACTGTGTCTAAAACACAAAAGAAACGTGTCTTTCAAGCTGCTCTGCTGCGTGTCCGTTCACCTTAGGGAATTGCATCTACATTTAGATTCAGCGAGTTAGAAACACGTTTCTTCTAGGAGCTGTGTTTGGACATTCCAGAGTGAATGGGAGTATGTGCTCTAATGAGAAATATCTGACTCTAATACAGAAACAGAGGAACTAGCAGAATGGCTGTCAATGTATGCATTCACCTAAGAGAGTTACAGTGATATGGGTATGCAGCAGTTCAGAAACTCTTTCTTTAGAGAATCTGCAAACAGATATTTCCAGCCAAATTCAGTCATATGAGAATTAGTGATAAGACTGCGTCTAAAACACAGAAGAAACGTATCTTTCAAACTGCTCTGCTGTGTGTTCATTCACCTTAGGGAGTTGAATCTATTTTTAGATTCAGCGACATAGTAACCCGTTTCTTCCTGGAGCTGCATTTGGGCATTCCAGAGTAAATGGGATTATATGCTCTAATAGAAAATATCTGGCTCTAAAACTAAAACAGAGCTATCTAACAGAATGGTTGACAATGTCTTCATTCACGTTACAGAGTTTCACTGATGTGTGCATGCATCGGTTTAGAAACCCCTTTTGTGAAGAATCTAAAAACAGGTATTTCCAGCCAAATCCAGAAATATGAGAGTTAGCGGTTAGACTGCATCTATAATACAGAAGAAACGTATGTTTCAAACTGCTTTGCTGTGTGCTCAATCACCTTAGGGAGTTGCAGCTATCTTTAGTTTTAGTAAGTTAGAAACATGTTTCTTCTTGGAGCTGCATTTGGACATTCCAGAGTGAGTGGGGGTATATGCTGTAAGGTGAAATATCTGGCTCTAAAACAAAAACTGAGCTATCTAGTAGAATCGTTATCAATGTGTGCATTCAACTTACAGAAAACACTGATATGTGTATGCAGCAGTCCAGAAACCTTTACTTTGGAGAATCTAAAACAGGTGTTTCCAGCCAAACCCTGACATATGAGAATTATCGGTAAGACTGTGTCTAAAACACAGAAGAAACTTATTTTTTAAACTGCTCTGCTGTGTTTGTTTACCTTAGAGATTTACATGTATCTTTAGATTCAACGAGTTAGAAACGCTTTTCTTCTAGGAGCTGCATTTGAAAATTCTAGAGTGAATCGAATTATATGTTATAATGAGAAATTTCTGGCTCTAAAATAAATATGGAACTATCTAGTAGAATGCTTGTCAATGTGTGCATTCACCTTCCACAGTTACACTGATGTGTCTATGCAGCAGTTCAGAAACCCTTTCTTTAAAGTATCTAAAAACAGATATTTCCAGCCAAATGCAGGCATATGGGAATTAGCAGTAAGACTGCATCTAAAACACAGAAGTAACGTATCGTTCAAACTGCTCTGCTGCATGTTCGTTCACCTTATGGAGTGGCATCTATCTTTAGATTCAGCGAGTAAAAAGCACATTTCTTCAAGGAGCTGCGTTTGGATATTCCTTAGTGAAGAGGGGTATATGTTGTAATGAGAAATATCTGGCTCTAAAACAAAAATGGAGCTATCTAGCAGAATGGTTGTCAATGTATGCCTTGTCCTTACAGAGTTACACTGATGTGTGTAAGCAGCAGTTCAGAAAGCCTTTCTTTACAGAATATAAAAAGATATATTTCCAGCCAAATCCAGACATATGAGAATTAGTGTTAAGACTGCATCTAAAACACAGAAGAAATGTATCTTTCAGACTGCTCTGCTGTGATTTTGTTAACCTTAGGGAATTGCACCTATCTTTAAATTCTGTGAGTTAGAAACACATTTCTTCTAGGAGCAGCATTTGAACATTCCAGAATGAATGGGGGTACATTTTGAAATTAGAGATATATGGTTCTAAAAAAAAAAAAAAAAAAACGGAGCTATCTAGCAGAATGGTTGTAAATGTGTGCAGTCACTTTACAGAGTTATGCTGATGTGTTTAATGCAGCAGTTCAGAAACATTTTCTTTGGGAAATCTAAACACAGATATTTTCAGCCAATTCCAGGAATATGAAAATTAGCTGTAAGGCTGCCATGTAAAACACAGAAGACACGTATCTTTCAAGCTGCGCTCCTGTGTGTACTTTCACCTTGGGGAATTGCATTTGTCAGTACATTCAGCCGGTTACACATTTCTCCTAGGAGCTGTGTTTGGACATTCCAGAGTGAGTGGGAGTACGCTGTAATGGGAAATGTCTGACTCTAAAACTGAAACGGAACTATCTAACAGAATGTTTGTCAATTTGTGCATTCATTTTACAGAGTTACACTGACGTGTGCATGCAGCATTTCAGAAACCCTTTTTATGAAGAATCTAAAAACAGATATTTCCAGCAAAATTGAGGCATATGAGAATTAGAGGTAAAACTATGTCTAAGACACAGAAGAAATGTGTCGTTCAAGCCACTTTGCTGTGTGTCCATTCACCTTAGGGAGTTGCATCTATCTTTAGATTCAAAGAGTTAGAAACACATTTCTTCTAGGAGCTGCGTTTGGACATTCCAGAGTGAATCGGAGTATATGCTGTAATGAGAAATATCTGGCTCTAAAACACAAACAGATCTATGTAGCAGAATGTTTGTCAATGTGTGCATTCACCTTATAGAGTTACACTGATGTGTGTATGCAGCAGTTAAGAAACTCTTTCTTTGGAAAATCTAAAAACCGATATTTCCAGCCAAATCCAGGCATATGAGAATTAGCTGTAACACTGTGTCTAAAACACAGAAGAAACGTATCTTTAAAACAGCTCTTCTGTGTGTTCTTTCACCTTAGGGAGTTGCATCTGTCTTTAGATTGAGCGAGTGAGAAACATTTTTCTTCTAGGAGCTGAATTTGTACATTCCAGAGTGAACAGGAATATATGGTGTAGTGAGAAATATCTGGCTCTAAAACAAAAACGAAAATATCTGTCAGAAAAGTTATCAAACTTTCAAAATTACACTGATATGTGTATGCTGCAGTTCAGAAACCCTTTTCCTAGAGAATCTAAAAACAGGTATTTCCAACCAAATCCAGGTATATGAGAATTAGCAGTAAGACTGTGTTTAAAACACAGAAGCAACATATCATTCAACCTGCTCTGCTGTGTGTTCGTTCACTTTAGTGAGTTGCATCTATCTTTAGATTCAGCGAGTTAGAAACAGGTTTCTTCTAGAAGCTCTATTTGGGTATTACAAAATGAAATGAAGCATATGCTGTAATGAGAAATATCTGGCTCTAAAACAAAAACTGAGCTATCTAGGAGAATGGTTGTCAATGTGTGCATTAACCTTAGAGAGTTACACTGATGTGTGTATGCAGGAGTTCAGAAACCATTACTTTGGAGAATGTGAAAACAGATATTTACGGCCACATCCAGCCATATGAGAATTAGCGGTAAGTCTGTGTCTAAAAAACAGAAGAAACATATTTTTCTTTAAAAAAAAAAATATTATTTTTAAATTACATTTTAGGTTTTGGGGTACATGTGAAAAACATCCAAGATTGTTGCATATGTACACACATGACAGTGTCATTTACTGCCTTCCTTCCCCTCAGTTATATCCTTCATTTCTCCCCATGCTTTCTCTCCCCACCTCCCCATCCCCCATCCCTCCCCCATTTCCCCCCCCCACAGTCCCCAGTGTATAGAATTCCCTTTCCCATGTCCATGTGTTCTCACTGTTCAACACCCACCTATGAGTGAGAACATGCGGTGTTTGATTTTCTACTCTTGTGACAGTTTGCTGAGAATGATGGTTTTTGGGCTCATCCATGTCCCTACAAAGGACATGAACTCATCTTTTTTGATGGCTTCATAATATTCCATGGTGTATATGTACCACATTTTCCCTGTCCAGTCTATCATTGACGGGCATTTGGGTTTGTTTCAGGTCTTTGCTATTGTAAACAGTGCTGCAATGAACATTCGTGAGCATGTGTCCTTATAGTAGAATAATTTATAATCCTTTGGATATATACCCAGTAATGGGATTGCTGGGTCAAATGGGATTTCTATTTTTAGAAATAAAAATATCTGGCTCTAAAACAAAAATGGAAATATCTAGTAGAAGAGTTGCCAATGTGTGTATTCACCTTACAGAGTTTCACTGATGTGTATTTGCAGCTATTCTGAAAACCTTCTTTGGAGAATCTAAAAACAGATATTTCCAGCCAAATCCATGCATATGAAAATTAGCTGTAAGACTGCATATAAAACACAGAAGAAACGTATCTCTCAAACTGCTCTGCTGTGTGTTAATTCACCTTAGAAAGTTGCAGCTATCTTGAGATTCAGCTAGTTATAGGCACGTTTCTTCTACAGTCCCTGCGTTTGGACATTCCTGAGTGAATGGAAGTATATGCTCTAATGAGAAATATCTGGCTCTAAAACAAAAACGGAGCTATCTAGCAGAGTGGTTGTCAATGCATGTATTCACCTTACAGAGTTACACTGATGTGTGCATGCTGCATTTCAGAAACCCTTTATTTGGAGAATTTAAAAACAGATATTTCCAGTCCAATCCAGGCATTTAAGAATTTGCAATAAGACTGCGTCTCAAACACAGAAGAAATGTATCTTTCAAACTGCTTTGCTGTGTGTTATTTCACCTCAGGGAGTTGCATCTGTCTTCAGATTCAGCGAGTTACAAACACATTTCTTCTAGGAGTTGCTCATGGACATTCCAGAGTGAATGTGAGTATAGGCTGTAATGGGAAATATCTGGCTCTAAAACAAAAATGAGGGTATCTAGCAGAATGGTTCTCAACGTGTGCATTCACTTTACATTGTTACAGTGATGTGTGTATGCAGCATTGCAGAAACCCTTTCTTTGGAGAATCTAAAAACAGATATTTCCAGCCAAATACAGGCATATGAAAATTAGCAGTAAGACTGCATCTAAAACACAGCAGAAATGTTTCTTTTAAACTGCCCTGTTGTGTGTTTCTTCACCTTAAGGAGTTGCATCTATCTTTAGAATCATCGAGATAGAAACACCTTTCATTTAGGAGCTGCGTTTGGACATTCCAGAGTGATTGGGAGTATATGCTGTAATGAGAAATATCTGGCTCTAAAACAAAAACGGAGCTATCTAGTAGAATTGTTGTCAATGTGTGCATTCACCTTACAGAGTTACACTGATGTATGTGTGCTGCAGTTCAGAAACACTTTTTTTATGTTTTTGGAGAATCTAAAAACACATATTTTCAGCCTAATTAGCAGTAAGGCTACGTCTATATCACAGAAGAAGCTTCTCTTTCAAACTGCTCTTCTGTGTGTTTGTTCACCTTAGAGAGTTTTACCTATATTTAGATTAAGCAAGTTAGAAATATGTTTCTTCTAGGAGCTGTGCTTGGGAATTTCAGAGCAAATGGGGGTACATGCTGCAATGAGAAATATCTAGCTCTAAAACAAAAACAGAGCTATGTAGCAGAATTGTTGTCAAAGTGTGCATTCACATTACAGAGTTACGTTAATGTGTGTATGAAACAGTTCAGAATCCCTTTCTTTGAAGAATCTAAAAACAGATATTTCCAGCCAAATGCAGTCATATGAGAATTAGCAGTAGCACTGTGTCTGCAACACAGAAGAAACATATCTTTCAAATTGTTCTGTTGTGTTTTCATTCACCTTAGGGTGCTGCATATATCTATAGATTCAGTGACATAGAAACACGTTTCTTCTAGGAGCTTCGTTTAGACATTTCAGAGTGAATGGGTGTATATGCTGTGAAGGAAAATATCTCACTCTAAAACTGAAACAGAGGTATCTGGCAGAATGACTGTTAATGTGTTAATTCACCTTACAGAGAAACAGTGATCTGTATATGCAGTAGTTCAGAAACTTTTTCTTTGGAGAATCTAAAAACAGATATTCCAGCCAAATCCAGGCATATGAGAATTACTAGTAAGACTGTGTCTAAAACACAGAAGAAATACATCTTTCAAACTGCTCTGTTCTGCGTTCGTTCACTATAGGGAATTACATCCATATTTAGATTCAGCGAGTTAAAAACATGTTTCTTCTAGGAGCTGCATTTGGACATTCCAGGTGAATGGGAGTATGTGCTGCAATGGGAAATATCTGCCTCTAAAACTAAAATGGAGCCACATAGCTGAAATACTATCAATATGTCCATTCACCTTACAGAGTTACACTGATGTCTGCATGCAACTGTTCAGAAACTCTTTCTTTTGAGTATGTAAAAACAGATATTTGCAGCTAAATCGCAGCATGTGAGAATTAGTGATAACACTGCATCTAAACACAGAAGAAACCTATATTTCAAGCTGTTCTGCTGTGTGTTTATTAATCTTAGGGAGTTGCATCTATCTTTAGATTCAGTGAGTTAGAAACACTTTTCTTCTAGGAGCTGCGTTCAGACTTTCCAGAGTGAATGGGAGTGTATAGTGTAATGAGAAATATCTGGCTCTAAAACAAAAAAGGGACTATCTAGCAGAATGATTGTCAATGTGTGCATTCACCTTACAGTGTTACACTGATGTGTGCATGCAGCAGTTCAGAAACCCTTTCTTTGGAGAATCTAAAAACAGATATTTCCAGCCAACTCCAGGCATATGTGAATTAGCAGTCAGAATGAGTCTAAAACAAAGAAGAGACATATCTTTCAAAGTATTCGGCTGTGTGTTCGTTCACCTTAGGGAGGTGCATCTATCTTTAGATTCAACAAGTTAGAAACCCATTGCTTCTAGGAGCTGTGTTTTGACATTCCAGAGTGCAGTTAAGTATATGCTGTAAGAAGAAATATCTGGCTGTAAAACATAAATGGAGCTATTTAGCAGAATTGTCAATTTATTCTTTCACCTTACAGAGTTACACTGATATGTGTACACAGCAGTTCAGAAACACTTTCTTTGGAGAATCTAAAAACAGATATTCCAGCCAAATCCTGGCATATGAGAATTATCAGTAAGACTGCATCTAAAGCACAAAAAAGACGTATCTTTCAAACTTCTCTGCTGTATGTTCATTCACCTTAAGGAGTTTCATATATCTTTAGATTCAGCGAGTTAGAAACATGTTTCTTCTAGGAGCTGCATTTGTATATTTTATAGTGAATGGGAGCACATGCTGCAATCAGAAATATCTGACTCTAAAATAAAAATGGAGCTATCTATCAGAATGTTAGTTAAGGTATGCATTCAACGTACAGAGTTACACTGATGTGTATATCCAGCAGTCCAGAACACCTTTCTTTGGAGAATCTGAAAACGGATATTTCCAGCCAATTCCAGATACATAAGTATTAGCAGTAAGACTGTGTCTAAGACTCAGAAGAAAAGTATCTTTTAAACTGCTCTGCTGTGTGTTCCTTCACTTTAGGGAGTTGCAGCTATCTTTATATTCATCGAGTTAGAGACACGTTTCTTCAAGGAGCTGCGTTTGGACATTCCAAACTGAATGGGAGTATAAACTGTAATGACAAATATCTGGCTCTAAAACAAAAACGGAACTACACAGCAGAATTGTTTTCAATGTGTGCATTCACCTTACAGAGTTAAACTGATGTGTATGCAGCAGTTCAGATAACCTTTTTTGGGGAATCTAATAACAGATATTTTCAGCAAAATTCCGGCGTATAAGAATTAGTGGTAAGACTGCATCTAAAACACAGAAGAAATGTATCTTTCAAACTGCTCTGCTGTGTTTTTCTTCACCTTAGAGAGTTGCATCTATCTATAGATTCAGCGAGATAGAAATGTCTCTTCTAGAAGCTGCATTTGGATATTCCAGTGTGAATCGTAGTATATCCTGTAATGAGAACTATCTGGCTCTAAAACAAAAATGGAGCTATCTAGCAGAATGGTTGTCAATGTGTGCATGCAACTTACAAAGTTAAACTGATGTGTGTATGCAGAAGTTCAGGAACCCTTTCTTTGGAGAATCTAAAAACAGATATTTCCAGCCAAATCCCAGCATATAAGAATTAGCAGTAAGACTGCGTCTAAACACAAAAGAAATGTATCTTTCAAACTGCTCTGCTGTGTGTTGGTTCACCAAAGGAAGTTGCATCTATGTTTAGATTCAGTGAGTTAGAAACACGTTTTTTCTAGGAGCTGTGTTTGGACATTCCACAGTTAATGGGAGTATACACTTTAATGAGAAACATCTGGCTCTAAAAAAAAATAGAGCTTTCTAGCCGAATGGTTGTCCATGTGTGCATTCAAATTAGAGGTTTAAACTGATGTGTCTATGCAGCACTTCAAAAACACGTTTTTTTTTTTTTTTTGAGAATCTAAAAACAGGTATTTGTAACCAAATCTGGACATTGAGTTAACAATAATACTGCAACTGAAACTTAGAAGAAACAAATCTTACAAACTGCTCTTCTGTGTGTTCATTGAACTTAGGAAGTTGCATCTATGTTTAGATTCAGTAAATTAGAAACCCGTTTCTTCTAGCAGGTGTGTTTCACCTGAGAGTTGCAGCTGAGAACCGGTTTATGCCTGCAAACCCAATAATTTGGGAGGCTGAGGCTAGGAAATCTCCTGACCTTAGCAGTTAGAGACCAGCCTGACCAACATGAGGAACACCTGACTCTATGAAAAATGCAAAAATTAGCCGGGCATAGTGGCATGTGACTATAATCCCAGATCCTCAGATGGCTGAGGTAGAAGATCACTTCAACCCGGGGAGTGAAGTTTGCAGTTAGTCGATGTGGGTACTACTGCACTCCAGCCTTGGTGACAGTGAAATACTTTGTGTCAAAAAAAAAAAAAAAAAAAAAAAATTTCAAATAATTTCACACTAGAATAGTTACACTAAAAAACAGAAAAAAAAGAGTTGACAAAGATATGCCTTAACTTGAACCCTTAAATGCCGCTTCTGACCATATTAAATGGTCCTATGTGTAAAATCATTTGTTGTTTCTTCAAACAGTTACAAATAGATTTGCCATGACTCACTGATTTCATTTTTCAATATATACCCCAAAGAACTGAAGACAGGTGTTAAAACAAAAACTTGCTGTAATCCCAGCACTTTGGGAGGCTGAGGCGGGTAGATCACGAGTTCAAGAGATCAAGACAATCCCGGTCAACATGGTGAAACAACGTCTCCACTAAAAATACAAATTAAAAAACAGCTGGGCATGGTGGTGAGTGCCTGTAATCCCAGCTACTCCGGAGGCTGAGGCAGGAGAATTGCCTGAACCCAGGAGGTGGTGGTTGTGGTGAGCTGAGATCTCATCATGGCACACTCCAGCCTGGGTAATAAGAGTGAAACTCCGTCTCAAAAAATAAATAAATAAACAAACAAACAAACAAACAAATAAATAAATAAATAAATAAAAACTTGTATGCTCTTTAAGTGTGTCAATCATACTCCCAGGTGGTGCAGAAGGTAAAAGTGAAATGAGTTTGTAGACTGAATTATCATGTAGGAACCATGCTGATTTCCTGATCTAGGGGTTATGTGGTGCTTACCTGGGAAAGTGTACTTTGGATAAAATATACAGAAGCATTTTCTGGGACATTGTAAATCTGCTACAGCAACAAATGCTGCAAAATCTAAGAGAAGAAAGAGGTTATACTTTGTACTGCTATTGGAAGATTCCTAGAAGTATGACATTATTGGAAAGTAAACTCTTTAAAACAACCATATCATTACCATGCGAGGAAAGCAAAGACATCATCAAAATCCATTATAGAGGCTATAGTTCAATCAAAGCTGTGAAATCCTTATAAAAGTCTCAATGTCATCAGAGTCCAATTAGTAGACGTAATTGTATTTACTAGTATTAGAAGCTACTGTGTGGCTATATTAGTGTTATGGCATGATGTGGATATCAGTATTAATGCATGGTGTGAATATTATATTAGTGTTAGGGCACGGTGTTATTGCTATATTAGAGTCCACTGTGAGAATACTTATTAGCAGCCACCCTCTCTTGGACACTGACAATATCAGAGTGTAGTCAAAACAGTGGATTTGAGGGTTTTGTTTTTCTAGCTGAATTCCTTCCTCTGCTGAGTACTCTCTAAAGACTATCTCCTCTGCACTCAGGGCTTTAGACAGGAAGCTTGTTACTCACCAATGAACAACACCAAGTCTACATGACCTTCATGCTGTCCTGAGGAAGATAAAGGTCCTTGCTGCTTCTGGCACTTCAGAGCGAAGTTGGTCAGTGGTGGGTTCGTGCACCCTCTGGTGATGCCAGAGCTCAGCACAGACATCTTGCTCAGTTTCTAGGTGGACGTGCAACCCCAACTTGCTGTCCTGAAATACCCATAAAATTTAATATTGAGTTTACTCAATGTAATAATTTTAGAAATTCAAACCAAAATGAAACCCACTGTAGCCATTCCTTCCCAAAGACGGTGATGGAAGACTTCGGAAGCCATGTAGAATAAAATGAATACACACACATTAAGAAAAACAAAAACCTACTCAAAATAGTCCAGAGACTGTAATTTTAAATGCAAAACTACAAAAAATCTAAAAGAAAATCTATATGACATTGAGTTTGGTGTTGAGTTGTAACACAAAACATCAAATGTCAATTCATGGAAATATTGATAACACAGACTTTATAAAACTAAGTATTCTACTGTGCAAAAGTGTATTCAGAGAACAAAAAAGACAAGAGAGATGTGAGAAGATATTTACAAAATATATACGTGATTTAAAACTAGGTAAATATCTGAACGGATACCTAACCAAAAGAAATATACTGATAGTAGGCTGGGCATGTTGGCTCATGCCTGTCATCCCAGAGCTTTTGAACGCTTATTCAGGTAAATAATCTGAGGTCAGGAGTTCCAGACCAACCTGGCCAACATGGCAAAATCCCATCTCTACTAAAAATATAAAATATTAGCCAAGTGTGCTCGTGGGCGCCTGCAATCTCAGCTGCTTAGGGGGCTGAAGCAGTAGAATGGCTTAAACATGGCAGGTAAATGGTGCAATGAGCAAGTATCATGGCATTGCACTCCAACCTGTGTTACAGAGCAAGACACCATCTCAAAATAATAATAATAATAATAATATAATAATTAATCACATATCTGATACATGTTGATATGTTTATATGAGAAATTAGTTTGGGTCTACATAGGAAATCTGCATTTTCCTCCCAATTTCAGTGTGAATCTAAAAGTAATATAAAACAAAACCTTTATTTAAAAATTGTAAACATTTTCAAATATCTGCTTACTTATTTGTACTAATAAGTAGTAATTGTCACTAACTACTCCATCTTTTCAAAACACGAACATTCATGATACTGCAAAGTAATTGATGCAAACATATATAATTTCAATGAAATGCCTATTTTACAAGATTTATGTTAAAATAACACAGCCATGTAAACATATTTATCATATCTTTTTTCTTGTGTTGTGGTTCACTCGCTAGGAAATCTGTTGACCTTAGATAAAAGGAAATAATTCAGATTTTGGAGATTATTTCTATTTACAGCAGGGTGATTTCAAAAGTATAACTTTTTTAAAAAAGGTAAAACAGCAATTGATTGTGACTGAATCACTTATTATAATGAATGCTTGTCTTTGTTTTGCTTCCCAGCATTCCTTTTAGCTACAGTACAACAAATGCAAATATTTGCCATTGGAAAAAATATTCAAAAGAAGACTGTAAAGGCAATTTGTGACCACAATTATTCAATGTTTCATGACTATGCTTTCTAATACTGAGAAGTTTAAAGGGATAGTCAAAGTTATTCCCCCAAAGATGTTTTGAAGAAATCAATGAAACTAGAGAAACAAAAGTGGCAGTAAAATCAATGTGACTTTAGATGTCACTGTGTCTTGTGAGAAAAGGTAATTTACCTTTAGAGGATCCCTAAGAATTACTGAAGGCCCAGACTCTGGAATGTATCTAAATTTACTTGTCAATACCACTAGCAATGAATGTGACAAAAAGGGATCTCTGTTTTATTTGTGTAATACAATACCAATGCAGTATTTAATGCTTCAAGAAAAACAAGTTATACCTGAAATACAGTTGACAATATCAGAATCAAAATAAGCTTTCTGACCAGGCACTGTGGCTCATGCCTGTAATACCAAGACTTCGAGAGGCCAAAGCAGGAGGATCGCCTGAGGTCCAGAGCTCGAGAGCCAACTGACAGCACCTGCTGGGGAGGATACAGCAAGACAATCCCTTAAACCGGGGAGGAGGCGGGTGTGGTGGGCCAAGAGCACACCATTCCTCTGCCCTATTGTATATGTGAAAACGCAAATTCGCTGAATCAGACTAAACAGTATTCAGTGGAAGGTTGATCAAAAAATTCAAAAGAATGCAACTTTTGTTTTATTTACTTCTGACCCTAGAACTACCCCCCACCGCACTTTCCTACTTCCAGCTGTTCCACCTCACTGAATCAAATGACTTTACATCTTACACATATTGATTGGTGTCTCATGTCTCTATAAAATATATAAAAAGCAAGCTCTACCCTGACCACCTTGGGACCATGGTGTCATGACTTCTGAGGCTGTGTCATGGGCAGGTCCTTAACCTTGGCAAAATAAGCTTTCTACTTGACTGAGACCTAACTCAGATATTTTGGGATCAAAATCCACAATCACTATGGTGTGACATTTGACTACAGCATTCAGTACAGCGATGAGCTCAACAGGTATGTAGCCTGAAAGCAAGAAGCTATACCATATCACTTACGTGTGAAGTGGGCTACACCATCCAGGTTTTTATAAGGACACTCGATGGTGTTTGCACAAAGATGAAATCACTAAGGACACATTTATCAGAAAGTATGCACATTGTTAGGAGATGCTTAAGTGTGTTTTAAATGGTTAAAGCCTGGGAGAAAAAAAAAAAAATCGCAACTGAACTAACATGGTTTAATAACAAAACTTAATAGAGTTAACATATTTCATCTACCTAAGATGCTAATAATTAACAAATATTATTTTATGCAACATCACAAATAGGTTACCAATTAAACCGACTTTCTGAATGACAGCAAAAGTGTAAGCTTAATTCTATTAATGCCAGGAAAGTAAAATAAAAATGAATTATGGTTTTGATATGTTAAAGAGAAAAAGGAGGAAGCTGTTAGCCTGAGGTCTTGCTTAAGCAAATGGAAACCAAACTTTCAGGCATATAAACTGACTTAAAAACATTAGCAAACCAACCAGTCAATGGCAAAAAACCCAGCTACCAGTTGGCTGTATGACTATTGACGCTGAGGGAACCATCCCCACAACCGGCAGTTGCCAAGCTGGAGCCAATGAGAAACCTCACTCAGCTGCCACTGCTAAGAGCTCGAAGCCTCGAGCCCTGTTTTTCATTCTTGTGCTTCAGGCATGATTCATGCAACTTTTATTTTATCAAAACAGTTTAAATTTTGCTCAGTTTAAATTTATTTGGCCTAAAATTTTTCTAACCCCTGTAACCTAACCCCTAACTCGTAACCCCTAACTCTAACACTATCCGCTAGCCCTAATCCTCACCCTAAACCCTAAGCATTCGTTAGTTTATATGTTTTCACTGATATGTCAGTGTTGAGTATTAAAACTGCTGTACTGGCAAGGCCACATGAGTAGTGTGGATTTTATTGCAAAATTTTTGGATGGAGGCCTTGCATTAGCATTAGGTGTTTTCTACCTGAGCACTGGGGTTATTGTATTCATATTTCAGAGGTCATATCTACCTTAGGAATGCTCCATTTGTCTTCTGAGGCTGAGGTGAGCACCTCACATTGCAGCCGCCTGGCCTGGGGTGGGGAAAACCTAGGTGTGCAGGATTCAGATGGTCTTTTCATGTCCAGTTTTTCACACAGAGATCTTCTTACTAGTCTCTGACCCTAAGCAGTCAGGAATGCAAACAGGACGGATTTTACTCACTGTGGACATGACACAGAGTTGTCCCAAACCGAGGCCATGCCCGCTATGTCTGTGTGGTGAAGAATGCAGCTCCACCCTCACGATGTCCCACAGGTCTGTACTGAGGAGAATGCAACTTCACAGTTCACTGGTCTGGTGTGGAGAAATCAACTGAAAAGGCAGGCTTGGGCGCCCCCTACAGGTGGCCATGCAGTGTGGAGTCTTCTTGTTCTTGGTCCTGTTCCCACACCCCCTGAGAGTAGCTAGGGCCACTGCAAGGCCCTCTTGCAGTAAGAACCCCACCCCAGGGTCTGTACTGAGGAGGATACAGCTCCACCCTCACAACGCCCCCCAGTTCTATACAGAGGAGAACGCAACTCTGCAAACTGCTGTGACACAATGCTCCACGGTGGTGTGACATGATGCACACCTGTGGTGGAGCCTCAGGATTCTGAAAGGTGAGCTTGGACACCCCCTGCTGGGGGCCATGCAGTGCAGGGCCCTCTTGATCACGATGCTGTGTCCATGCCCATTTCTGATGGCTAGGGTCACTGCAGGACTCTCTTACAGTGTGGTGACCGGCATCACCCACTGGCAATTGGAGTACTGCAGGGCTCTCTTGTTCACAGTGCAGTGGCAATAGGCCTGCTGCTAGCAACCAGGGCAGTGCTACATCCTCTTGCTCACAGTGTGGTGCATGTGCTGCTGGGTACTCTTACTTGTGGTGTAGTGGGGGAACGCCCCCTGCTGGCGGCTGGGGGCACTACAAGACCCTCTTTCCCATGGAGTCCTGGCAACACTTTCTTGATGGGAACTAGAGCACTGCAGGGTCCTCTTATTGGACCAATCCAACAAGGTGACCAATCCAAATCCACTGTTGGGGCTGGCTCCTTCCCACCTCCCAGGAAGGCCCTGCAGCAGTCACATCTGTACCTCCTGTGCCTCTCTATCTCTTTTGGATGCCCTTCCCTGCCCTAATCTGAGAAGAGAAATCTTCCCCAGATTTCTCTTAAAAATATTCCCTTTGTCCTTCTTATCAGCATGTAGCTAGCAATTTTCTGACATTTTAACTGTAGAGTGAATGATGATTGGGGCATCCTAAGAGAAGTTCTAGGCTGTTTCTTTCTGCATAGGTAACTTTTTTTCCTCCGACTCACAACTGACAAGTGTTCATCCACTCCAGCATTAGAGATGCTACTAATATATAAATTTTTGATGGTCCCTCCATCTGAGCCTTACCATCATGTTCATGTCTAGCTATCTACTGACTCTAATGGAGCCCACTATCCTGTGTCTTTCCCAAAATAAGTGAAGGAACAATTCACTGGAAGCCATAGGAAATAAAATACATGTAGATGGAAACTTTGCAGCTTATTCAAATAATCACTCAAAATCGTCCTTACACCAAAAATGCAAAACTATACATTTCTAGAAGAAAACATAAAATAAAAGCTATCTGCTCTTGGGTTCGGTAATGAATTTTAACAAACAACACAAAGTGTCAATACACACCAAAGAAAGAATTAGGTGAATTTTTTTAATACTAAAAGGGTATACTCTGGAAAATATCTTGTTAAGGGAATAAAAACAGAAGCCACATATTGAAAGAAACTATTTGCAAAATACAGATCGGGGAAATAATTTCTATTCAATATACAAAAATATCTTAAAACCAAGTAAAGTGGGCTGGGTGCGGTGACTCAAGCCTGTAATCCCAATACTTTGGGAGGCTGAGGTGGGTGGATCATGAGGTCAAGAGATCGAGACCATCCTGGTCAACATGATGAAACCCCATCTCTACTAAAAATACACAAAATTAGCTGGGCATGGTGGGGCATGCCTGTAATCCCAGCTACTCAGGAGGCTGAGGCAGGAAAATTGCCTGAACCCAGGAGGTGGAGGTTGTGGTGACCCAAGATCCTGCCAGTGCACCCCAGCCTGGGTAACAAGAGTGAAACTCCATCTCAAAAAATAAATAAATAAATAAATAAAATAAAAATAAGAATAAAAAAACAAGTAAAGCAGCCCAATTAAAGATGCACACAAATCTGAACAGACACCTAACCAAAGGATTTAAGAGAAACCAACCCCTTCAAAAGACTCCACTACTGATATCAACCATCTGCCTGAAGCTCCCTTTACTTTCTTTCCTGATAAAACACCACCCATGACAGAGAGTGTCTGGACAGTATACAGTGGATACACAGAGCATCTTTTCACATCCTTTGCTTCACCTTTTGATGTCAGAAGGCTGAAAACTTCACCCTTTACCCTGTCATCATAATAACACTTCATTTTTTTTATACCTGGGACCCAAGAGAAAGTAAGAAACTCAACTGTGATTGCATTCATTTCTTCTTTCATAAATATTCATGACTCTTCCTAGAGCTTATTAAATATTTGTATTTGACCATGCCACTCAGCATAAATTTCGGTTGTCTTTATCTCTCCCTTAAAGTGTCTGCTTCTGGCTGCTGGCTGGAGTCTGTGTTTCCCAGCCTATTAAAAGAACTACCCTGCAGGTTGTAACCCTTCACAGGAAGTAAATCTCTCACTAGTTGCAGGCGTTTATGCCTGTATAGCAGCATTTTGGAAACCTAAAGTGGGTGGGTTACCTGAGCTCAGGTGTTTGAGACCAGCCTGCCAACATGGTGAAACCCTGCCTCTACTAAAAATACAGAAAATTAGCCAGGCTTGGTGACAGACATCTGTAATCCCAACTAATTGAGAGGCTGAGAAAGGAGAACTGCTTGAACCCGGGAGGTGGCGGTTACAGTGAGCCATGATCACACCATTGTACTCAAGCCTGGGCAACGAGAGTGAAACACCTACTCAAAAAAATAAAAAATAAATAAAACTATAAAAACCAAAATCATTCCTTTCCAAATGTATGAACCTCATCATTCTTCAGTTGACCGTATTACAAAGTTAAAAAGAACTTCCATACTCTCCCACAGAAGTCCTAGAAATTGTCATTTTGTTAATTAGTTTTGATGCGTGAGAACTTTAATCAAATGGGTAGAAATATTGAAACTGTGGTTTACCAGTTACATGTCTCTTAATCCAATCAACCAGATATCTAAAATTAACCAGGAGAATACACATGCCTGAGTCAAGGCTAAAATTTTAGGATGAAACCTATGAGATCTCTATTTCTGTTTTTTTGCCTATTCATGTATGTTATGTATATGTGATATTTTCTTAACTCTAGATAACAATGCAAAATTCATTTATAAAATCCTCTAAAGGGAAATATATAGCAATGAGTGCCCACATGAGAAGAAAGGAGAGATCTAAAATTGACACGCCATCATCAAAATTGAAAGAGCTAGAGGAGCAAGATAAAAAAAAAAAAAAAAAAAAAAAAAAAAAAAAAAAAAAAAAAAAAACTCAAAACCTAGCAGAAGACAGGAAACAACTAAGATCAGAGCCGAAATGAAGGAAATAGAGATACAAAAAACTCTTCAAAAAAATCAATAAATCCAGGAGCAGATTTCTCGAAAAGATCAACAAAATAGACAGAACACTAGCCAGATTAATAAAAAAAAAAAAGAAGAAGAAGAGAGAATAACCAAACTGATGCAATAAAAAATGATAAAGGGGATATCACCACAGATTACAAAGAAATCCAAATCATCATCAGAGATTATTACAAACAACTCTATGCACATAAACTAGTAAACCTGGAAGAAATGGATAAATTACTGGACACCTGCATCCTCCCAAGCCTAAACCAGGAAGAAGTCAAAACCCTGACTAGACCAATAACAAGGTCCAAAGTATAGGCAGCAATTAAGAACTTACCACGCAAAAAAAGCCCAGGTCCAGATGGGTTCACAACCGAATTCTACCATACATACAAAGAGAAGCTGGTACCATTCCTTCTCAAACTATTTCAGACAATCCAAAAAGAGGAAATCCTTCCAAATCATTTTATGAGAAAAACATCATCCTGATACCAAAAACCAGTTGAAACCTGACAAAAAAAGAAAACTTCAGGCCAATATCTATGATGAACATAGATGCAAAAATCTTCAATAAAATACTGGCAAGCCTATTGCAACAGCATATCAACAAGCTTATCCACCATGATCAAGTAGGATTCATCCCAGGGAAGCAAGGTTGGTTCAACATATGCAACTCCATACACATAATTCTCCACATCAACAGAACCAAAGACAAAAACCACAAGATTATCTCAATTGATGCAGAGAATATCTTGGACAAAATTCAACAGCCCTTTATGCTAAAAACCTCCAATAAACTAGGTATTGACAGAACATATCTCAAAATAATAAAAGCTATTTACAACAAACCAACAGCCAATATCATACTGAATGGGCAAAAACTGGAAGCACTCCCTTTGAAATCTGGCTGTAAACAAGGATGCCCTGTCTCAGCACACCTATTCAATATAGTACTGGAAGTTCTAACCAGAGCAATCAGGCAAGAAAAAGAAATAAAGGATATTCAAATAGAAAAGGAGGAAATGAAATTGTCTCTATTTGCAGATGACATGATTGTATAACTAGAAGACTACATCGTCCAGCCCAAAATCTCCTGAAACTGATAAACAACTTCAGCAACGTCTCAGGGTACAAAATCAACGTGCAAAAACCACAAGCATTCCTATACACCAGTAACAGTCGTAAATAGAGCCAAATCAAGAACAAACTGCCATTCACAATTGCTACAAAGATAATTAAGTATGCAGAAATATAACTAACAAAAACCTCTTGAAGGAGAACTACAAACCACTGCTCAACAAAATAAGAGAGGACACAAACAGATAAAAAAACATTCCATGTTCATGGTTAGGAAGAATCAACATCATGAAAATGGTCATACTACCCAAAGTAATTTACAAATTTAATGCTATTCCAATCAAGCTACCAATCATCTTCTTCACAGAACTGGAAAAATCACCTTAAACTTCATATGGAACCGAAAGTGAGCCCACATAGCCAAGTCAATCCTAAGCAAAAAGAACAAAGCAGGAGGCATCACACTACCAGACTTCAAACTACTACAAGGCTACAGTAATCAAAACAGCATGGTACTGGTACCAAAACAGAGATACAGACTAATGGAACAGAACAGAAGCCTCCGAGGAAATACAACATATCTACAACCATCCGATCTTCGACAAACCTGAGAGAAACAAGCAATGGGGAAAGGATTCCCTGTTTAATAAATGGTGTTGGGAAAACTGGCCAGCCATGTGCATAAAGCAGAAACTAGACCCCTTCCTGACATCTTACACCATAATTAACTCCAGATGGATTAAAGACTTAAATATCAGACCTAGCACCATAAAAAACCTAGAAGAAAATTTAGGCAAAACCATTCAGTACGTAGGCGTAGGCAAGGACTTCATGACCAAAACGCCAAAAGCAATGTCAGCAAAAGCCAAAATAGACAAATGGGACCTAATCAAACTCCACAGCTTCTGCACGGCAAAAGAAACAGTCAGTAGAGTGAATCAGCAACCAAAAGAATGGGAAAAAATATTTGCAGTATACCCACCTGACAAGGGGCTGATATCCAGAATTTACAAAAAACTAAAACAGATCCACAGGAAAAAAAAACAAACAGGCCCATTCAAAAGTGGGCGAAGGATATGAACAGACACTTTACAAAAGAAGACACACAGGAGGCCAACAAACATATGAAAAAATGTTCATCATCACTGGTCATTAGAGAAATGCAAATCAAAACCACATTGAGATACCATCTCACACCAGTTAGCATGGCAATCATTAAAAAATCTGGAGACAACAGATGCTGGAGAGGATGTGAAGAAATAGGAACACTTTTACACTGTTGGTGGGAATGTAAATTAATTCAACCATTGTGGAAGACAGTGTGGAGATTCCTCAATGACCTAAAAATAGAAATTCCATTTGACCCGGCAATCCCATTACTGGGTATACATCCAAAGGTTTATAAATCATTCTACTATAAGAACACATGCCCACAAATGTTCATTGCGGCACTGTTTACAATTGCAAAGACCTGGAACCAACCCAAATGACCATCAATGATAGAATGGACAGAGAAAATGTGGTACATATACACCATGGAATATTACGCAGCCATCAAAAACGATGAGTTCGTGTCCTTTGTAGGGACATGGATGAACCTGGAAACCATCATTCTCAGCAAACTGACACAAAAGCAGAAAATCAAACACCACATGTTCTCACTCATAGGCAGGTGTTGAACAATGAGAACACATGGACATAATGAGGGGAGCATTACACACTCCGGTCCATTGGGGGGAAATGGGGAAGGGATGGAGTGGGGAGGTGGGAAGAGACAGCATGGGGAGAAATGACTGATACAGGTGAAAGGAAGGAAGGCAACAAACCACATTGCTATGTGGGTACCTATGCAACAATCTTGCATGTTGTTCACATGTAGCCCAAAACCTAAAATGCAATTTAAAAAAAAAAAAATCCTCTAAAAATGTTCTATTCTAACTGAGCTTGGGAAAAAAAAATAAAAATAAATAAGTATTTATACATAAATATTCCCCAAACTCCTAGAAATGTAGAAACTGATACAAATGTTTTTCAAGTTAACACAATTTACATAAAACATAGTTAAATAAGATCAATTTTATATTTTTTGTATAATAAAACAACTATGATTGAATATAAAAAAAAATTTCTATTTTTCTTGAGTTCTATTCAAATAAGCTAATATTATACTTAAAATACTTAAAATCTTAAAACTAGGTACTTAAAATCTTAAAACTTATAGATTGATTCTAATTAAGTTCTTATTCTTATAAAAATATTTCAATAATAATTTTTTACAGTACATCTGCCTAATAATAGTTTCCAAAGTATATTTGGTAATTTTTTTTTTTTTTTTTTTTTTTTTTTTTTTTTTTTTTTTAGACGGAGTTTCACTCTTGTTACCCAGGCTGGAGTGCAATGGCACGATCTCGGCTCACTGCAACCTCCGCCTCCTGGGTTCAGGCAATTCTTCTGCCTCAGCCTCCTGAGTAGCTCGGATTGCAGGCATGTGCCACCATGCCCAGCTACTTTTTTGTATTTTTAGTAGAGACGGGGTTTCACCATATTGACCAGGATGGTCTCGATCTCTTGACCTCGTGATCCACCCGCCGTGGCCTCCCAAAGTGCTGGGATTAAAGGCTTGAGCCACTGCACTCGGCCCATTTGGTAATTTTTAACCTTCAAATTAAGCAAACTAAAAGATTTGCATTAAATATCTAGATCATTTATAAACAAGATGCAATACTAAATCATTAATTACTGAACATAACTAATTAAATTTTATATAGTTTTGTACCCTATTGTTATGGAGAGAATAAAAATATTTTGGCCTGTTAATGAACTTTTTTTTTCTTTGTCTACAACACTGAGAAATTGTACTATGAGGAAACAACACTCTAGATGTTGGGAGATCATATACTCATACATTTTCTAATCTATTATAGAATATTAATATATTACCATTTAAAAATGTCTACTTGCTAATTTACTCTGGAAAATAAAGATTACTAAGTGTTAAAATTATAATCTATACATAAAATTACTAGAAATAATAGAATAACTAGAAACTCTATGCAAAGTATGCAGAAAAAGTAAGACAAGTTATGCGAATAAAGTAGGTTGTAATTTTTATAAGAAGAACTATACTAAATATGCAAGTAAAAAGAGATATCTAAACTTCCCTGTGTTATACTTGAATTGGTAAAATGTTATGTTTTCAGAAATTATATAAAATTTCTGGAAATTTGTCAATGTCCTCCTTATCCATGCTATGTGCTGGTATAGTGTTAGGAGTCATATTTTCAATTACTATTTTAAATGTCATATGCCACTGACAAAATTTAATATCCTTGTCTGCTGTGATATTATGAACTCTCATCAGATCTTTTGTCATAGTCATTTCATGCTCTTTGTCATTTAGGTATTATTTAGCCCTGATGCTTTCCTACAAGCTCCTGCAATCAACTATGGATCAGAATATTCATCTCCAACACAGGACTCCCGCTGAGACTCACAGAAAAGACTATGACAGGTACTCTGGTTACAGGCTTCTGATGATATTGCTCAAATAACTTCAAGACCATACATTTGACTCAGTGAAGCTGTCCAGAAGTCTAGTTGAGAAACTGATGGGTTCATGGCACTGCTAACCCAAGATTTAGCAAGACTGGAATTGAGTACATGGCACTGAATAAAGTGATGAAAATTGATTACAATTTTATAGATTCTCTTGAGCATTGCTGGTTCTTTAATGTTATAGTTTCTGGGTTTAAGAAATCGCTTTCTCTTAAGCTAACTATAACTCACAATTAAGATTACATTTATTTAAATAGAAATGAAGCATTTCTCTTTTTCATCAACTGATTTCTCCAGAATTTTGAAGTTCATACTGAACACTCTTATTTTCTTGACAATATGGTTTTTAGCAGAAGTCCAATAAAAATCTGTTCACCTTAGAATAGGACATAATTGGAAACTTTGTTTATGTTATCAAGGCTTTTACTGGAATATCATATTTAGCAACAGTGTACCTAAGATCAGTTATGACCAGCAATTTTAAGGAACTAAGGTTGATTTTTATGGACCCAATCCTTACAAAGCAGTCTGAGAAAAGTCACCGTGATGTCTAGATTACAAGATTTACATCCTTACATATTAGTAAGAAAGGTCATTTCCTTGTAGGCCCAGGAATTTGGGGATAGTTTGGGGGCCTCAAGAAGAGAGGAATTCACTCAAAGGTATTAGAACTGCAGCTGAAATTTGACAATATGTTTTGGGCTTGGCATTTAGCCTCAATAAGGCCTTTAAAACTGCAATCTGTGATACTGTAGGAAATCTTGCAGCAAAGAAGCTTGAAAGCACTTATGTGGTCAGCTCCTGTTCTTGCTGCACTTACATAAACAATCAGGCAAAATCTAAGAAAGTTAAATTTATTTTTAAAACAAGAATAATCTTTGATTATCTATGATCAAAAATGATGGTTACTACAGAGGGAAATTTTATATTTCTATGAAAAACGCAGCCAGGCATGGTGGCATATGCCTATAATTCCAGCACTTTGTTAGGCCTGAAGTTCAAGACCAGCCTGGGCAAAACGGCAAAATCCTGTCTCTAGTAAAAACACAAAAATTAGCTGGGCATGATGGCACGTTCCTGTGGTCCCAGCTAATCAATAGGCTGAGGAGGGAAGCTTTCTTGTACCCAGGAGATAGAGGGTGAAGTAAGCTGAGCACTCCAGTCTCAGCCATAGAACCAAACCCTGTTTCAAAAAAAAAAAAAAATGTTTAAATAGGAAAACTATAGCCCTTGTGGGTTATCAGATTCTAGTCTTATTTCTTTTCTTTGGGATACTTTTACCTCTTTGTAAACTGGATCCTGCCATCTGATGAATTCTATCACATGATGATACATGTGGAACAAGCAGTCAAGTATTGTCTCCCTTACTAATATCGATTGTCAGATAATTTGAAGGCCTCCAACCCTGGAACAAAAAAGAGGAAGGTTTGGTCCCCAAAATACATAACCAAATTATAATACATTTATGTAATGAAATACTATTTTGCCATAGAAAAGAACAAGCTATAAACTCACACGAAGTCATGAGTGATCTTTCATGCACATTGCTAAGTGGAAAAAGACAGTGTGAGAAGAATCCTCACAATGTGACCTTATTTAATGAGATTCTGGAGAAGGGAAACTTCACAGATGGGAAGCCATTGGCTGCATGAGGTGGTGATTTTAAATGTTCCATATGATATTTTAATGATGTATACCTGCCACTATCCATTTGTAAAAAATTGCAGAATTTTACAACTAAATTGGTAAAACAAACTGTATTCAAATTAAGTAATATTATTCAAGATGTGAAGTATCCCAGCACAGAATCCATAATGTGAAAAATAATTTAACTATGTTACAAATTACAATGGTTTGCATGTGGTTTGTTTCTGCAAAAACTCATGTTAAAATTTGACCCGCAAGTTGGCAGTGTGGGGAGGAGGGGTCTAGTGGAAGGTGTTTGGATTATGGAGATGGATCCCTCATGAATAGATTAATGTCCTCCCATGGCGGTGAGTTCTGTCTGCACTCACAGGAATGGATTAATCCCTGCAAGAGTAGATCGTCAAAAGAGTATTGCTTCTTTGGCTTCCCTCATGCTTTCACTCTTGCTGTGACCTCTGCTGCACTCCTTGCTCTACTTCCACTTTGTACCATGAGGCGAAAAAGACTGAGGCCCCACCAGATGCCACTACCCAATCTCGGACATTCCAGCCACCAGCATTGTGAGCCAAATGAGCCTTCTTTACTTACAAATTACCCTGCCTCAGGTATTGTGTTACAGAAGCACAAAATGGACTAAGACACAAATGTGGGAAACAACTCTCTGAAGGTGTAGGGGAAACGGTGCTGACCTAATATCTTTAACAATGAATAAAATCTGTAGGCTGAAGGAAAATAAACTATACTTCATCATTGGATTCCATTTTTATAAAGTTCTTCCCAACAGGGATAATGGTGAACAATTGTAAAACCACAGTATCTGTATCTGGAATCAGACAATGAGTTATATAAGCTGAAGATGGTAGGAACCAGGTCCCTCACTGTTGAAGTGGGAGGTTATAAATTAGCAAGGAGGGAAGGGTAGAAAGATTAATGTGATAGTAGATCAGAGGTGAAGACATCAACATAAACTTGTGTTTAGTTTAATACAGATACATACAGTTCCACATCAAAACCTTCCTAACTAGGTGTGTATAGGTAAGTGACATACACACAAATACTTTGTAGCATTGCTAATGAGAGACAAGACACAATGTGCTCACTCAGCAGCCAGATATGTTTTTCTACCATTCTGAAAGGAATCAGGCTCTTTGAAGAAATGTCTGATACTAGAACTGGGACAGTAATTATATGAGCCAGGATAATCTTGAAGTATCAGAAAGTAAGTACTAAAAAAAAAATTGAAATATGTAAAAGGAAAATTGGAGCCAATAAAAAAGAGCTACTGCTGGCCAACACAGGAATGAACTGTTCAACATAATGCTGCAGTGTTTAATACTAACTAAAGCTCCAAGTAATTATCTAGGTGTCTCCATCTGTATGTGTAGATGAATAAACAAATGGAGTTAAATAGAAATCTCCTTTGCAAAAGAATTCCAAATACTTAATGTAGACACTCAGGCATCTAGAAGGTGGAGCTAATGCCTCACACCATGAGTACTGGTTTTATGTATGTGTAAATTTATTTTTCATATATTTTTCTTGTGCTTTGGATGTGTTCTTGGTTAATTCTCTAAAATGGTGTACACTTTAGACCAGGGAAAAAAAAGTAACCTAACAGATTCAATTTTAATTTATGGATAAATATTTTAACAAGATTGATTTTGTAAAAATATGTTCCAATGGCTGATTGACTCATTGTGTCTGGATCACTTATTCCAAATTCTTCTTGGTCTTATTTTTTTCCAGTGTCTACCTTTTAGTCATAATACATCAGAATCAAATATTAGCCACTAAGAAAAAATATTCAAAGAAGAAAATAACGTAAACCAAACTTGTGTCCATGATAATTCAATATTTCACCACAACATTTTCTAAAACAAAAGTTTAAAAGGTTATTCAAAGTCGATTTCCTCAATAAGGCTTTGCAGACAATGAGGAAACTAGAGAAACAAAATTGGCAGGACATCCTATGAGTGATTTTAGATGTTTCTATGTTTTATGGGGAAAAAACACTTTACCTTTAAAATAATCACAAATAATTATTGGAAACCCAAACTCTGGAATGTTTCCAAATGTAGTTGAACTTCTATGTAATTATTAACTAGTCATGAAGTTGATACATTAAAAAAAAATTCTGCCTTGTTTGTGTAATAAAATACATAATGAATAATTAATGTTCATAGAAAAACATGTTAGACCTTGTGAAAAAAATATATTGGGGACCCCAAATCACTAAGCTAAAGTGAGAAGTCAAGCTGAGAACTGCTTAGGGCAAACCTTCCTCCCATTATTTCCAAAGTCACCCATCTGCTCACCCAGATAAATGCATATCTGATTGCCTCATTTGGAAAGGGTAATCAGCAACTCAAAAGAATGAAACTGTTAATCTTTATCTACCTATGATCTGGAAGCCCCCAGTTTGGCCTTCTCTTCAAGTTGTCTAACCTTTCTGGACTGAACCAATGTACATCTTACACATAATGATTGATGTCTCATGTCTCCCTGAAATGTATAAAATCAAGCTGTGTTCTTACCACCTAGGGCACATGTTGTTGGGACCTCATGAGGATACATCCTGGGTGTGGGGCTCCTCAAACTTGGCAAAATAAACTCCCTAAAATAATCTAAGACCTGTCTCAGATTTTTGGGGTTCATACATGTAATGTAGGATGTTAACATTTGTAAAACACACATTATTCTATCTACTATTAAAACTATACTGCCAATTAACCTTAGACTTTCTCAACAAGAAAAACAAAAAAATGTTGATGGGTATGAATAATATATTTAAACTTAAATAGTGTTGCAAGTTTTAATATGCCTACTTTACATTTTTTAATACGCCTGTTTTGACTACTTTAACCCTATAAGACAAATGAGTAATTAAAACATGAATAAAAGTATTTACAGGGGGTGGACATGTTTCCTCCAGCCTCAGGCTTGGGGTGACTTGAAAGGCACCTGCCCACCCCCAGCATTCATTTCAGCTGTCCTGATGGTGGCTCTAAGTGTTTCTCCTTTCTCTATATGTAGATCTCACCCCCAAAATAAACCCAAATCTTACAATATGTAAGGGCACACTACGATGATGAGCAGCCAAAACCTCAAGCAAGGGATGCTTGTGAAAACAAGACTTGTAGAATATAATGTATGAAAGTAAAGCCAGTGTCAGTGTTCCTTCCTCTGCACACAGGGAGCAGACATGAAGCTTTTTCCTCACTTTCCTTACGTGGCCTGCAGCCACATCTCCCCAGGTCAGACTTGAGACTTGAGGAGAATAAAACTTTGGTCTTCTCTGTGGACACGCTACCAGGTGCTCCAAAGCCATGGCCTCTCCTCAGGTGGGTCGTGAGGAAAACAAAGCTCAACTTCTAATTCTAACCCTGTCCCTAGACATTGATCCTGACCATAAACCTTGATCCATGACTTGGTCTATAATTCTGACCCTGACTTTGACCCTGACTTTTATCTTGACCCTGACCATGACCTCACCTCTAACCATACTTCCAGCCCTGACCCTGACCCAGACCCCAATTCAAACTCTATTATTATTACTACAATGTATCTCTCATCTTACCCTCTAGTGGTAAACAGCCGTATCCAAAAGCACTTTTTGATTACTTAACTTCTTTCCTTGAATTTAAGGACATCCTAAAGGAGACATCATTATATATTATGCAGTCCCTCTGAGTGGTATGGCTTCAGATAAGAAGTTCTAATACATTGCAAGACAGAAGAAGTGTGAAGGGTAGCAACACTGTGTTGTCAGGAATGCATGTTGGCATTCACTATCATCATGGGCGCTGTACTCCACATATTTTCAGTTCATTTTTTATGAATGCATTCTGACTGTTCCATCCCACCTACTTAAGTTTTTGCATGGCCACATATTTTTTTTTCTTTTTTTCTTTTTTTGCCATCGCAGGTGAGAAGAGATAATATGTGACTTTTTCAGGAGAAATCTTCAAGAAACAGTTCTATCCAGCATGCTTTTTGTCTTTTCTAGATCAATGGGGTATTGATGGTACCTCCTTCATTCTTGATTCCTGTGTTAGGACAACATGGCACAAAGCGACAACTCATCCGACCCATGGAGAGATGCAAATAAATAAGAAAGAAGATTTTTGAACCTCTGAAACTTGGAGGTTATTTGTCACCGTGGTTTAACCTAGCCCCCACTGACTGATGCAGGGCTGAAGAATGAGTCAGAAATAGGTCTGGACATGTGAAGTGCAATCCTCCAGGCTAAGTAAAATTCAAGTCTTGTTGCAAAGGTAACAGTGAGCATGATGCGTTATTAGCATGTGTGTGCGATACATAAGTTATGTCAAGTGAGAATAATGATAAACTCAACTTTAAAAGACAGTGCTAATTTGGACTGTGGAGAGATTTCAGTGTCCTACTTAGCATTTGAGACTGTCATGATTGAACAAAGTCATTAAGAACCCTAAATGGAGGCTTGAGATACATATTTGAGGTTGTCTAATATACCACTTATTCACCCTAGAATGGGCAGAGTCCTTGATCTAATTCTATGGAGACTTCCTAAAGAAAAAAACACCTGCTTTTCTCCAATAACCCACATCAAGAGATTTTTCTGCACTTCTGAGGTGTGGCTAACACGCCTCACCTTTCATTCTGTCCTCAGTGTTTTGGGGAAACACCTTTAACTCTCTATGACTTACAGGTTAATAAGTGGTCCTTATAATTCCCTCGAGAGATAGAAAAGACTAATGGTGAGGAAGTCAGCTCACAGCAGCAAGCGGGCATGTGTGATCAGCAGCCATGTGGCTCATCTGCTGGATTACTACATACAATGTTCTGCAATGTTGCTTAACACAATGGGACTCTCTCCTGACTCAGGAGGTTTAATTGTTCACCAACTTCTTTTTTCTGCCCTCCTAGTCTCCTAAAAGGAAAAGAACTCTGAGATGATACAGTGAGTCAAAGGAATGCGAACCATCTCACAGTAAAATAAAGATCCCTAAAAAATCCCTGGCCTAAAAAGACAGCCTTGTCTGAATAAGTCTGAATGTGCTGACAGTGGACACGGGAGCGTGAAGGTGGTCAAAATGTTCACATTAAAGAGCTTCCACACAGATTGCAAGAAAAAAGGGAGGAATGGAGATGGAGCACGAGTCCCTAAAATAAAACTAGATGTTTTGAGATCAGTTATATTCTTTCTGACAAAAATGAGAGACAGAAACCAAAGTTTAGCCTGAGATGACAATTAACTGAACAATAAGCCAGAGGCACATGTGGTGTAGACTGATTTAAATGTTCTCCCTTATATTAATATAAATACTAAATTAATATCATATAAATATAAACACTTGGGTCCACAGTAGTTTTAAAGGAGATTTCACAAATGGGGTTGGCTTTTGAAGGTTAGCACTGATGGTCCAGAAAATTCATTTTGGTCCAGAGAGAGAAAGAGAAATTTCTCGGGTCCCTTCAGGAAGGCTTCTGGCTTTGCCTCGCCTTGTATGTTTGAACTATGCATACAGCAGAAGAAGACAGAATTTCACAGATTTAAGGTGTGAAAAGTCACCGGGTGCTTTAAGAAGCCTGGGATTCTTCTTGGAAAAATAAGTTTGTGGAGACAAAATGAGTTGGAGAAGGTTGTTATTGAAGTGAATCAGAATTGCTTTTAGTAATCTGCTTATTACCCTCACCTCCACTGCCTTAACCTCTAACCCTAGACACTACCCCTACCCCTACCCCAATCCCTCATCCTACTCTTTAGCCCTGACCCTTGACTTTTGACCCTTGACCCCAACCCACAAACCTTAACACCAACCCTAAACTTAACCTCTAACCCTAACACTAACCTTAACCCATTACATCTGCCTATATTCTCCAGCAGAAGCAGGGACCCTTGGCTCCCAGCTGTGCACCATTGCATCTGGCACAGGACTCCATAGCAGTCCCTGAATAGGCACCTGAACGCCCATTGTGCCAGCCATGCAGTGGAAGCCCTCACTATATTCTCACCTCCAGAACCAGGGCTCAGCACCTGCATCAGGCTACTCAGGGCTGAAATGAGCTGGGACACCCAAGGCCTTCATAAGACCAAGGCTATCTCATGCCTCCTGTCACAGAGAGAGACACAGACCCAGCAGCATCACACGCACCTTCCTTCCCTCCACAGCAGCTCGGCAACCTTCCAAGTTAAGGGCCCTTCCCTGATGACACTCCAAGCACAAAGCACTGGACTTTAACACAGTGAGGCTGCACACATTATTCTGTGTAGATGCCCACTTAGGCTGCTGGGAGAAAGAGTGGTAGAGGGACCCTCATGTTGGCCTGTGGTATACATGTTCTGGTTTATACGACTACAAGCCATTTATGAGAAACTCAAGCTGAAACACTACTTGTTTCCAATGTTTTGTCAGAGAGGATTTACAATGTATGCTCCCAAACAAGCTAGCCACAGAGCACAGTGACTACTTCCTCTCTTAAGTCACTCTGAGGGCCTCCGCATCAGTACTAGAATTGGAACATTGGTAGAGAAGAACTGGGATGTTGAGGTTGTACTGGATACTTGCTTGACACCAGCCTCCCCTCAACTATGCTTACAGACAGCCCAGATCCCGCCTGATAAATCAGACATTTTAACACACAGAGCTCTTGATAGCAGAACAGCACAGGTGCACCATCAACCTTATTATTAAATATGCCTTTATATTTTATCTTTGATTGTGGAAGTCATGTGATAAACATTGTGGACTAACGACCTTTGAGATCTCTTCACAGAATCCTATCTGGTGGACCCCCAGATCTGCCAACACAGAGAAGACATCCACAAACATATGCAGAACAGAGGCAAGATAAAACTATCTCAGCCTCAAAGTGGCCTGGCAGTCACAGAAACGGCCATGTTGGTTCTGGCCCATATGAGGAGTCAAGCTTTCGGCTTGAGGCACCCCACTGCACCTGAAAAATCAAGTTGTGCCTAACAAAGAAGAAACAGCCAGTCTAATCTCCCTAATGAAAGATTATCCCTGGGGCCTGAAAACTCTGGGGTATAACTCCTCCCTCCTCAGGCTTGATCCCAAGGTACAAGACCACATGCACCAGCAGCATGGGTCAGCAAGTGAGCAGAAGCCAGAAAAGGGCAGACTGGAAGACAAGGATCCCCTGAAGATCAGGAGAGAGGCTGTCTAGGTACCACGGAGCAGTTACGTCAGACTGGAACACATCCCATTTACAAAAGTCTAGAAAACCCCAGCCTCACCCTCACTTAGGTCTGATACCATTTTAGGCCTCAGCCCATCTGCGCCCAGGCGCTCATGAAAACATCATGTTGTGGCCTGGCGCATTGGCTCAAGTCTGTAATTCCAGCACTTTGGGACGCTGAGGCCGGTCGATCACGAGGTCAAGAGATTGAGACCATCCTGGTCAATATGGTGAAACCCCGTCTCTACTAAAAATACAAAAAGTAGCTGGGCATGGTGACACATGCCTGTAATCTGAGCTACTCAGGAGGCTGAGGCAGGAGAATTGCCTGAACCCAGAAGGTGGAGGTTGTGGTGAGCTGAGATTGTGCCATTGCACTCCAGCCTGGGTTACAAGTGCGAAACTCCATCTCAAAAAAAACAAAACAAAAAGAACAAAAAAATAAAATAAAATAAAATAAACACCACCTGGAGCTGTTTGCTGGCGCTCTCAGTGTTAGAACCAATAAAAACGCCTTGCACCTAACATCTGACGTGGTAGTCCAAGAGTGATATCTGCATGGCACGCCTCCTCCTCCACCCTTCATATCCAAGTGATCACCAAGGTTACAAGCCAGCCAGGGAAGGTAGCTCATGCCTGTAAGCCCAGTACTTTAGGCGGCTGACGCATGTGGATGACCTGAGGTCAACAGTTCGAGACTGCTCTGGCCAACATTGGAAAAGCCTGTCTCAACTAGAAATTCAAAAATTAGCCAGTGTGGTGGCAGGTGCCTGTAATTTCAGCTACTCAGGATGCTGAAACAGGAGAATCGCTTGATCCTGGAAGGCACAGTCTGCAGTGAGTCAAGATCATGCCATTTAACTCCAGCCTGGGCAACAGAGCAAGACTCTGTCTCAAAAAAAAAAAAAAAAAAAAGAAAGAAAAGAAAATAATTAGTATAATTTTGTCTCTAGAAGAGGGGTCTTGTCTCAGACCCCAGCAACAGAATTTTGAATCTCACATGAAATGAAAGTTATGGCAAGTCGCAGCCTAGTGACTTTAAAAGAGTTTATTAGCCACTACTAAGTGACAGAGCAGGGAGTCCTTAGAAAGCAAGAGAAGGAACGCACCTGTTTTATAGAACAAAATTTTTTTTGAGATGGAGTTTTACTCTTGTTACAATGACATGATCTTGGCTCACTAAAACCCCTGCTTCCTGGTCTTAAGGATTCTCCTGCCTCAACCTCCCAAGTAGGTGGGATTACATGTGTACACCACCAGGTCCAACTAATTTTTTTGTATTTCTTTTCCATTTTAATTTATTTTAATTTTTTATTTAATTTTTTAAATTCCATCCCTGTAGAGACTTTTAAATGTTGCCAATGCCGACTGTATTTCCAGTCGTCATGGCAAGGTATTGGAAAAGTTTTCAATTAGCAATAATCACACCTCAGGTAAACCTCACTGGCTACGATACTGCCACTGTGCAAAGCTTTTTTTAATTTTTTTTTTTTTATTTTTATTTTAGTAGAGACTGGGTTTCACCATGTTGGCCATGCTGGTGTCTAACTCCTGGCCTCAGGTTATCTGCCCTCCTTGGCCTCCCAAAGTACTGGGATTGCAGGTATGATTACTTAATGTTTACATTAAGGGATTACATTAATGTAAACTTTAATGTAAACATTAAGTAATCACACCTGTAATCCCAGCACATTAATGTACAAACAGAATTACTTAATGTTAGTTTATATAGGTTATTAAGAATAGTGTTATCTCTTATGAAGGATTGTGATCACTTTGTGTAAGGCTATTAGTATTGCTATTTTTCTTTGTTACTATTGATTTTAACAATAATTTATGAGTGTACTATTATCTTTAAAATTTATTTTTAAATTAAGAATGCTTTTTGTTTAAAGTATTGGTATATTTTTATAAGTTGTGAGTCTTTTGTTATTAATTTGTTCCTGCAACCATAAATATTTTATAACCAAAGGTGATCAATCCCTAAATATATAATCCAACAGATATAGTCTGTGTGTGTGTGTGTGTGTGTGTGTGTGTGTGTGTGTGTGTGAGAGAGAGAGAGAGAGAGGGAGAGAGAGAGAGAGAGAGAGAGAGAGAGAGTCTCGTTCTGTCTCCCAGGATTGAATGCAGTGGTGTGATCGTGGATGGCTCACTGTGGCCTCAAACTCCTGGGCTCAAGCAATCCTGCAACCTCAGCCTCCTGGATAGCTGGGACCACAGGCACGAGCCACCATGTCAGCTAATTTTTATATTTTTTGTAGACATGAGGATCTCAGTATTTTCCTAGGCTGGTCTTGAGCTCCTGATCTCAAGTGATCATCCCGACTTGGTCTTCCAGAGTGCTGGGATTACACTCATGAGCCCTGCACCTGCCCAGATTTAGCTTTTTTCTAAAGATTTTATTTAAAATAAAATCACTGTGGTTAAGGTGCCTCTGACAGTTTTGCATTTTAAGTGCAAAGACTATGTTGAGTGAATTTTTCCATCAGTTGTAAGAAGTGCATCCATGGCTGGGTGCGGTGGCTCAAGCCTGTAATCCCAGCATTTTGGGAGGCCGCGGCGGGTGGATCACGAGGTCAAGAGATCGAGACCATCCTGGTCAACATGGTGAAACCCCATCTCTACTAAAAATATAAAAAATTATCTGGGCATGGTGGTGCGTGCCTGTAATCCCAGCTACTCAGGAGGCTGAGGCAGGAGAATTGCTCTAACCGAGTAGGTGGAGGTTGTGGTGAGCCGAGATCGCGCCATTGCACTCCAGCCTGGTTAACAAGAGCGAAACTCTGCCTAAAAAAAAAAAAAGAAAAAAAAAAAAGTACATCCATATTTATTTCATTCCTATGGTTTCCAATTAATTTTCCCTTCTTCCTTTTTGGAAACACACGGGCTAGTGGGCTCTGTGTCAGTTTGCATTTTCAGAACCACAGCGCTGAACACTCTGCACTCAGACTTCAAGTGGTGCAGAGGGACGGCCACCAGAGGGCGCGCGTCCTCCACCAGTGCTGTGAGCACGAGGGCCCTGCAGTGCCCATGGCCACCAGCAGAGGACGCTCTAGAGCAAGGCGGCATAACTACCTAAGGGCCAAGCTCCTCTAACAATCAGAAGCCCAGCTTTACATAGGCTTACAACTCCAGATAATGACACGCAAAAGTGTCTTGGGTTTACAGTTCTAGAAATTACATGGGAAAGGGTCTTGGTCCATGGCGTAGGTGTGGAGTGGGGGCTTGAACTCTTTTAAGTTAAAACAACGCCTTCCGGAAAGATTCCCCCACACTATGCCTGCGATCTATAAGGTGGTGCCCGGTCGGCCAGGCTTTACTTCTATTGAAATACAGTGTAGAAGTCAAGCAGGGGGGTGACCTTAGATGCTTGGGTCTCCTTCCTCATTGGGTCACCTCCTCCCTGCACACGGCCACTTTCCCACCTGGGCTACTTTCCAGTCTCATTCACAATTGTTCTTAACAACTGTGGAAAGAGGACAGCTGTGGAGCCTCTCTCTTGTCCAAATTACTCTGCTGAGAGAACTGATAACTCGTCTCACTGGACCATGGATGGCCCTGGGAAGAATACCTCTGTCCCTGTATTTTGGACAAAGACTACGAGGTGGTCAGGCACAGTGGCTCACACCAGTAATCTGAGCACTCTGGGAGACAGGGGAAAGTGGATCATGATGTCAGGAGTTCAAGATCAGCCTGGCCAAGATGGAGAAACCCTGTCTCTACTAAAAACACAAAAATTAGCCAGGTGTGGTGGTGGGCACATATAATCCCAGCTATTTGGGAGACTGAGGCAGGAAATTGCTTGAACCTCGTGTCAGGTTTCCATATACAAACCTGGAGCCTAAAAGTCTGAAATCCTGCTTGCCTCTTGATCCTCTCCCATCCTTCCCTGGGCCCCCTCTCCCGCACCCCCATCCCCTCCTTTGCCATTGTTTCTGAGTACCCAGCGGAACTTCCCTGGACAAGCCCTTCAACCAATCCTGCCATTTCCACTGTTCTTATGAATGTGAATACCCCTCACCCATCCTGTCATCTTAACTGCTTTTCTGCCTCACTGCAGCAGACACTGTAACTGAACTTGTGGTCATGTACACTCCTTGCCGCTACCCATCACTATAACTGATCTTACTCTGTAACTTTCCACTGCCCACTCCAAACCTGTAAAACCAACTCCCACCCCACTGCCCTTTGCTAACACCATTTTCGGCCATAGCCGAACTGCACACAGGTGAATAAACAGCCATGTGGCTCACACAAAGCCTGTCTGGTGAGGGGCGGGTCTCCTCATTCAAAGAGCAAATTTTCAACATTTTGGTACCAAAACCCGGGATGTGGGAACTCCTTCAGAAGACCAAACCCCCATTCCTGTTCTTTTGCTTCTTCCATGAGGAGATCAACCTACCGATCCAGGTCATCAGACCAGCCACCCCACACACCACCAGCTGTTTTGGTGAGCAGTGTGTCTTTTTTTCTTTCCCATTCTTTAATCTTTTCCTTTCCACTTTCTCCCCGTTTTGGTTGCATTATTTTCCCACTGCAACCACAAGGAAAATCAGGCAAACCAGGTTCTTCTGTGAGGTTTGGGACCAGAAAAACCCTATGTAGGTCATGGATCCTGGGACCCAGTTTTCCCAGGGGCTTGGCTATCATGGAGACGTTCACCCCAGTCACTCGCCCAAAAGGCTCAGGGCCGATATTGGTGGCAGGTAACATAAAGGACGCTCTCTTTGCTCACCAATGATGAGGTTCAACCCAGGCTCGCCAAGGGATGCCTGTGGAGCAGCTAGGTTGAGTGTTTATTCACCTTGTCTCTGCTGTCTTTCCAGAACCAAGGGCAATCGTCCATCCTCTATTCCTCCCTCCTCTCCGCTGGCCTGTGTTCTAAAGAACCTCAAACCTCTCCAACTGTCTCCTAACCTAAAACCCAAATGTCTCTGTAAACACTGCATTTTCTTTACAGGGCCACTGCATGGTCTCAATACAAGTTAAACAATGGCTCCAACTGGCCAAACATTGGCACCTGTCATCTCTATTTTATAAAATTAAGACAATTTCATCACAACATGGCCAAATGGTCTGAAATTCCCTACGTCCAGGCATTTTTTTTTTTTACACATCAATCCCTCCCTAATCTCTACTCCTTCTCTTGGCTTCCTTCTGCCCCTCCTTCCTCTGCGTGTTAGCCAGAATCCTCCTTGTCCATCAACTTTCTGACATTCCGTTTTCCCGCCTGTGAACTAGGCCCTCATCCAGGACCTAATCCCACCCCAGAACCTTACTCCTATTTTTCTGCCCACAACCATCCTCCTCATGCCCCTCCAGTAACCTCCCCACCTCGTACTTGGCCTTGCTTACGGTTAGTCCTGCCACTGCCTCCTGCACCCCTGCCCAACAATCCCCCTTCCAGAAGTGGCTGGAGCCAAAGGCATAATTAGGGTGACATTACTTCCCTTTATCTGACCTTTCTCAAATCAACCACTGGTTAGGCTCCTTTTCATCAGATCCTCCAATACATCACCCAGTCCTATAACCTCATGTGGAGTGTCTTAAATGCCATCCTTACTTCCACTCTCACCCCTAAAAAATGCTTAATATGTGTTTTATCAGCCAGTCAACCCCAACATTACAAAAAGGTGAAGAAATTAGAATATGGCCTTCAAATCTCACCACAGAAATTAGGCAACCTTATCTTCAAGGTGTTCAATAATGGAGAAATCTGCCCAGCTGCACATCTCAGAACTGCAGATGCTTCCTCCTCCATAAGATAAATGCCAGCCACGCCATTGGCTCACAGAGACTTCAGAGCACCAACACTGCAGCACGTCCAGCCGACCCCCTGGAATTGCTTCATGTGTCAGAAACCTGGCCACTGGGCCCAGGAATGCCCGCAGCCTGGGACTCCTCCTGAGCCCTGTCCCGTCTGTGCAGGGGCCCCCACAGAAAGTCAACTGTCCGACTCAGGTCGCTGCTCACAAAGCTCCTGAAGTTCCAACCCTCACCTTGGGGCTAAAGACTGATGCTGCCCAACCATCCCTGAAGCCCACTGGACCTTCACAGATACCAAACTTAGGGTAACTCTTACGTGGAGGGCAAGTCTATCCCCTTCTTAATCAGCAGGGAGGCATCCACCCCATGCAGCCTTCTTTTCAAGGACCTGTCTCCTTGGCCGCCATGCTGTGGTGGGAATTAACGGCCAGGCCTCCAGGACTCTCAAAACTCCCCGTGTCTGGTGTCAATCAGGCCAGGACTCCCTTCCACATTCTTTCCTGATCATCCCCACCAGTCCAGTTCCCCTGCTAGGCTGGGATATCCTAGGGAAATTGTCTGCCTCCTTGACTGTTCCTGGGCTACAGCCACACCTCATTGCTTCTCTCATCCCCAAACCCATATCTCCCTCAGTAGCTCCCCTTACATCCCCCAACCTTAAGGCTAGGGTGTAAAACACTACCTTCCAATACGTTGTTACAAGTCACTCACCCCTCCTCATCCCCTTAGAATCTAACCACCCTTACCTTGTCCAGCCCCATACCCCATCCCACAACTTCCTTTAAAAGTAAAGGTTGTTATCACCTGTCTATTGAAACATGGCCTTTTAATTCACCCTCCTGCTTCTTCGGCATGTGTATTCAAAGGGGAATCATATATCCCATTCTGAAGCCCAAATTTCTTCCCGTTTGTTATAGTCCTTTGCCAGCATACATGTGCTCCCCTTGCCAATCATATCCAGTAAATTTCCCAAACCCAAACCCCAACTCCCTCCACCAAACAACAGCTTATCTCCTGCCTGGGTGTGGTTGCTCCTTCACCTCAGGAAACCAGGTTTTGCAATTCTAACTAAGCCATTGTATAAACTCACTAAAGAAAACTTATCCAAACCTATTAATCCTAAATCCTTTCCTCACTCCTCCTTTTGCTCCTTAAAAAACAGCTCTAAAAGCAGCTCTCTCCCTAGCTGTCCACAACTTGTCTCAACACTTTTTCATTCTATACTGCTAAAGTCCAGGGCTGTGCGGTCAGGATTCTCATATAGGAGCCAGGCCCATGGCCTGCAGCCTTTTTATACAAACAACTTAACCTTGCAACCCTCGCCTGCCCTAATGACAACTTGAACAGCAGCAGCTGATGCCTTGATACACTTAGAATCCCTCAAAATCACAGGCTCCACCCCACTTACCCTTTAGCTCTCACCGCCTACAAAGTTTTGTCTTTACACCTCAAACACTTACCTTCAGCCCCTCGCCTTCTCCAGCTTTAAGCAGTTGCCCCTGCTGCTTATACTACACCTCAAAAAGTCTGTTTTTATTATTTCCTAACTGTGACCAAATTCACTGCACTCATTTACTTTTACATGCCTTGCTTTTTTTAAGTTACTGGTTTACATGTTCCTTCCAGGCAGTTACAGCTGACATTTCACTCTTTATCTGGCTCCCGTTCTCTGCTCAAACACAATCTTGTTAATGAAAGTCAGCGGTTACTTATAGATACCAAAAGCTTCCTTACACATCATTAAAACTACAGCTCTCCTTCTACACAGTTACCCCACCAAGCCCTGTAATGGCAGCAGCCCTTGCTGGTTCCTTTGTCTTTCGGGTCCAAAGCTCCAGAAAAAAAATGTGTTTTTTATGTAAAGCAGTCTGGCCTCGTATATAATGCCATCAATAAATTAAGAGAGCCCAAAAGGGCATGAATCAGGCAAATGATTACTCTGGACCTGGCTGGATGGGCCAGATGCTGTCTAACTGGAGTCATGGCTCCTCCCAATTCTTATTCCTTTAAACCCATCTTTCTTCTTCTATTGTTTGGACCCTATATCTTCTGCTTAGTCTCCCCATACAAAATCGCATTCAGGCGATCACAAGTCAGCAGATGCTCCTCTCCATGACCCACAATACCGTGTGGTGCCTCTAAGTCCTAGAGCAGTTTAAGCATTCGTAAGGCAGAACATATTGTACAGATCTTCCTTATTTGCACACCTGTCCTCTTCCCATTTCCATCCTGTCTCCCCCACTCATAAAAAAAAATATATATATATATAATATATATATAATGTGTATATATATAATATATTATTATATATTATATATTATATTATTATATTATGTGCCCCCGCAGTCCCTTGTCAGGCACAAAGTAACCTTAAGAAACTTCACCCTCAACCCCAAAACCCTGTGCTCACCCCCTCTTCTCTAATTCTTTCTCTCTATAGATAGAAAGACAGGTATGTCAGGTCTCCATATGCCAGCGTGAAGTCCTGCCTGCCTGGGCTGATCGTCTTCTACCCCCCTACCTACTCCACCATTGTCCCTGATCACCCAGTGGAGCTTAGACAAGCCCCTCATCCAACCCTGCCATCTCAATTGTTCTTATGAAATGTGAATACTCCTCACCCATTCTGACATTTTAACAGCTCTTCTGCCTCACCCCAGCCGCCACTGTAACTGAACTTGGGGTCATGTACACTCCTTTCTCCTACCCACTATTGTAACTGATATTACTCTTTGACTTTCCACTTCATGCCTCAAACCTGTAGAAACAACTGCCATCCCACTGCCCTTTGCCAAGACCCTTTTCACCCATCACTGACCTGTACCCAGATGAATGAACAGCCATGTTGCCCACACAAAGCCTGTCTGGGGGTGGTGGTTCTCTTCATTCAAAGCACAAATTTTCAACACCTGGGAGGCAGAAGTTGCAGTGAGCCGAGATCACTCCACTGCCCTCCAGCCTGGGCAACAGAGTGAGATTCCATCTCAAAAATAAAAATAAAAGACAAAGGTTATGAGGCTAGCGGAGGCTGTGAACAAGCACATGACCGAAGCTTTGTCAGCAGTAGCTGAATTGGAACTACGTTCTCGCATTCACAGGGTGTGATGACGGCCTCCTGATTACAAGATCCAAAGTGTGACTGGCACTTCCATTAACATGTACATATGTTTGTCTGCAATCTAGGTATGAGCACTTTCATGCCTCAAATTTTGCCAGGAGTCTCTCATATTATCTTTTATTATAGTCACAAAATTCTGTGCTCCTCAGTATTAATACTTGTCTTTTTATACTTGAACACTGGGGATGCAAGTGATTTTCCACACAGTCAGCAGCTAAAATATTCCAGATGTGGTTTTCACCATGCATTAGGATTTACTCAGGGTAGCTGGCAAAATAGGAGGAAAATATTAGTGAAGGTTAGAAATTTATAGCCTCAAACCTTTTGGAAGACCAAAAGGTTTTAATGGCATGGGCTAGAGGCAACCAGTTATTTACATTTAAATTTTAAGTCATAGGTTGAAAGACAGGGACAATCAAGCTTCCCTAGTGGCCTGTTTAACCACATCCCTTTGTCTCTGTTTTACATGTTCACTCATGTAAACCCTATGCTGAACAGCCCTCTCAGCAGGAGGTCAAAGGGGAATGACACGTGAAGGATGTTTTCTCTGGGCCCCAAACCAAAAGTTTTATTATTCAAACCCACTCTTTCAAATCCATGTTAATTATCCACAAGTATGTTAACTTAAAGCCTCTGTTATTCAATCTATATCAAATAAATGTAAGAAGGTACAGGGAGTCATAGCCAGGCTTGCTAAAACCACCCTCTAAAAGCAGTTACAAACATCCCCACTCATTCAAAATCACTGTACTGGTTGTGAGTGCATTCATTCATTTGTGCCTAAGTCGGGGTCTGCAAAACAAACCTCTACAGGTGGTGTGACTGTTTTGTTGTTTGAATAATGTTGCATGACATGAACATGCATCTCTCCCAGCTGCAGTCCCATGTGAGAGGCAGCCGGGTTAACAATACCGCTGGGAACAAGTCTCAAAAGAGAAGAAAACACTAGCAGGATGTGACATTCCGAAGTGGGAGTACTCTTCAGGGACTAAAGTTTCTGAAGGTGGCAGTTTGTGTCTCCATCTCCATGCGGTCCAGAAATATGCTGCACAGCAGGAGATGACAAGTAGCCACTGGATTATTGAGTGACATTAACAGTGGATGTGTACCTGCTTTAAGTTTCAGAATTCACATCCTCCCTGGTTGTCTTTTTTTTTTTTTTTCTTGTTTTGAGATGGAGTCTTGCTTTGTTGCCCAGGCTGAAGTGCAGTGGTGCGATCTCAGCTCACTGCAACCTCTGCAACCAGGGTTCAAATGATTCTCCTGCCTCAGTCCCCCGAGTAGCTGGGGTTACAGGGACATGTTCCACACCAGCTAATTTTTGTATTTTTAGTAAAGATGGGGTTTCACCATGTTGGCCAGGCTAGTGAACTCCTGACCTTGTGACCTGCCCGTCTCAGCCTCCCAAAGTGCTGAGATTACAGATCTGAGCCACCATGTCCAACCTTTTTTTCTTTGTTAGAGACAGAGTCTTGCTCTGTCACCCAGGCTGGAGTGCAGTGGCACAATCTCAGCTCAATGCTGCAACATCTGCCTCCTGGGTTGAAGCAATTCTCCTGACTCAGCCTCCTAAGTAGCTGGTACTACATGTGTCACTTCTCCTGGCTAATTTTTGTACTTTTAGTAGAGACTGGGTTTCATCACGTTGGCCCGCCTGGTCTCGAACTCCTGACCTCAGGGGATTCAACTGCCTCAGCCTCCCAAAGTTCTGAGATTACGGGTGTGAGCCACCATGCCCAGGCCTTCCCTGCATCTCGATATCCACAAATATTATAAACCACCTGCTTAACTGTCTAGGGTTTTCAACTAATTGTCCAATGTCTAGATAAAAGTGCTTTTGAATATTTATAATAGGTCAGGATGTCGACTAGGATGTTTTGTCAATTAATTGATTGATTACAGTAAGGAAAACACACAAACCCCTCCAAATCATAGAATTGCCTTTCCCATTATATACCTCCACTGCTGTACATATTGCTCAGTTGTCACAAAACGTCCCTCATGTTCTATTTTGGATTTCCTTCAGTGTGACCTATGTTGTGGCCCTGTACTCAGGAGCCCCAGAAGGAGGGCAGTGCACCTGCTGCTGTGACTGCATTGCCTGTCCACACGGGGTTTCCAGCCAGACAGGTGAGCACCTGCAGTGACAGCCTTCCATCCACACCTGTCATCCTTCCTGCCCTGACTCCAGGTGAGAGCAGAGGGCCACAGAACTACAGGTAAGTCTTTTTTTTTTTTTTTTTTTTCTTTGAGATGGAGTTTCCCTCCTGTCACTCAGGTGGGAGTACAATGGCATGACCTCAGCACATCTCAACCTCCGCATCTCAGATTCAAGTGATTCTCCTGCCTCACGCTTCTGAGTAGCTGGGATCACAGGAATGTACCACCATGCCCAGCTAATTATATATAAATATATGCATATATATATATATATACATATATATATATATATATATATATATATATATATATATATATATATATACACATACATACATACATACATATTTAGTAGAGAAGGAGTTTCTCAACATTGCTCAGGCTGGGATTACAGGTATGAGTCACCGCATTCAGCTTCAGGTAAGTCTTCTGTACTCACTTATCTATTCACTCACTCGGCTAATTTATTCATAAATTCCATTGATGTAACTTAGTAATTCAAAATAACCTAAACTTCCACCTGCCATGCAATGCTCTCACCACACACCTTGCCTGGCCAGATAAGTCTTCCCAAGGATTTCCCATCCCTGTAATGCCATTAAAATGTCTAAACTAGGCTGCCTGCTTATAAAACAGCAAGTCAGAGTAAAAACAAAACTGGGCTTAGATCCAACAAATCACAACTGTCACAAAAGAGGCTCAGCTGGGTACAGTGGCTCATGCATGTAATCCTAGCAGTTTGGGAGGCTGAGGTGGGTGGATCACTTGAGGTCAGGAGTTTGAAACAAGTCTGACCAACATGGTGAAACCCCGTCTCTATAAAAATACAAAAACCTTAGCTGGGCATGGTGGCAGTTGCCTGTAATCTCAGCTATTTGGGAGGCTGAGGCTTGAACCAAGGAGAATTACTTGAACCCAAAGGGCAGAGGTTGCAGTGAGCTGAGGTCGTGCCACTGCACTCCAGCCTGGGCAAGAAGAGTGCAACCCTTTCTCAAAAGAAACAAAGAACAACGAAACAAACTAACAAAATGCTGCGGCAGGGAATGACTTGAGAAGTCATTTCTGAGACAGGAGATGAAACCTGGGAGCTGCCCAGCTCCTGAAAATATGCGGCAGAAGAACTAAGATTCTCTACACAGCAGGAAAATGCGCCTCTCGCTGTTGAGGAGACTGGGGGTGGACAATGAGGCTTGGGGCTAAGAAGCCTCTGGGAAAAGGCCCAGACTGCACCACTGAGCCAGCATGGGGGCTCACATGTCCCCAAATCCCCACCCCCAATGCTGTCCAGAAGGCTGCAGGCAACACAACTGCTAGGTGAGGTTGAGGAAAGCTGCCTTCTCTCATCCCTTTCCAGCAACTAATGTAAAAAATGTAAATAATGTTATTGAAATTAGGATTTTTTGTTGTTTCAATTCAAACAGAAATTCAGTTGAGGAATAAATAGACAGATGTAGTGGCTCACATCTGTAATTCCAGCTCTTTGGGAGGCTGAGGAAGGTGGATCACCTGAGGTCAGGAGTTCAAGACCAGCCTGGCCAACATGGTAAAATGGCATCTTTACTAAAACACAAAAATTAGCTGGGTGTGGTGGAGGGTGCTTGTAATCTCAGTTACTTAAGAGGCTGATTCAGGAGAATTGCTTGAACTCAGGAGGCAGATGCTACAGTGAGCCAAGATCATACCACTGCACTCTGGGCTGGGCAACAGGGCAAGACTCCTTAAAAAAAGAAAAAAGAAAAAAGAAAAAAGAAAAAAGAAAAAGAAAATGAAGAAATATTGCCTCACTAAAAGTACAGGTAATGAGATTTTGAACTTAGGAACATTTTCTGAGGCACAATTTTTCTTTTTTGATTAATAATTTTCAAAAGGCAGTTCAGAGAATGGCATAATGATACCCACATACACAAAACATATTTAACAGTTACTAATCTGTTGCCATGTCTGCTTCATGTTTTTATATTATGAAATTGTAATTTGCAGATCTCACAAAATTTTACTCTGAAATACTTCAGTATGCACCTATAAAAAAAGGTAAGCATGAAAGTGGGGTGTGATAATGGGCACATCTAGTCCCAGCTACTCAGAAGGCTGAGGCAGGAGCACCACTTGAGCCTGGGAGGTCGAGGATGCAGTGAGCAGTAATTGTACCACTGCACTCCAGCCTGGGTGACAGAATGAGACCCTGTGTCTTAAAAAACTAAGTAGGTATGGTTTTCTACAAAACCAGAATAAAATATGGTAGCTGACATGTTCGAAAAAAAAAAAAAAAAAGAAAAGAAAACCCTGCATATCATTAAATACTCAGGAGTTTTTTGTTTTTTGTTTTTTGTTTTCTTTTTTGAGACTAATCTCACTCTGTAGCCAGCCAGGCAAGAGAGCAGTGGCAAAATCTCAGCTCACTGCAACCTCTGCCCCCTGGGTTTGAGTGATTCTCCTGCGTCAGCCTTCTGAAAAGCTGGGATTACAGGCGGCCACCACCATGCCCAGTTAAGTTTTGCAGTTTTAGTAGAGACGGGGTTTCATCATGTTGGCCAGGATGGTCTCGATCTCCTGACCTTGTGATCCACCCACCTCAGCCTCCCAATGTGCTGGGATTACAGGTGTGAGCAACTGTGCCCGTCCAGGAGGAGGTCTTCAAAAACCAATAAATCTCAGAAGGTGGGAGAAATGCCGGGCCACAAGGTCACAGCCATGGGAAATGATATTTACTTGGCTAAGAATCTGAGTTTCCTGTGAGGAAACAACAGAAGAAAATACCCTCCTTGTATGAGAGAAAATACTATTTTTTTTCCCATAAAATCATAAGGGTGTGGGCAGTGCAAACCCAAAATTATGCATGAGAGCTTCCCTAGAGCTTCGTGTGGGTGGAGAAATATGTCGTAACTGCCGCCCTGCCTGCCATCCTGGTACTGAGAACCTGTGAGAATTTCTGAGCCTGACACCCTGTGTCCCGGTTTTTCTCAACAGATTCAGAGCAGTGCGTGCATAGCCAAGCTGGGCAGCACACAAACAGCAAGACAGGCCACTGGCTCCCAAGCTGGGCCCTCCTGGCTCCTGAGCACCCTCTGGGGATGGCTCTGGTCAGTACAGCCCTTTCTTTCTCCGCTCTCACAGCTGTGAGGTGCACCTGCATTTTTTGAAGCACTGAGACTTCCCCAGTCAAGGCCAGCTGTTGGACTCAGCCATGTCCTCTTCCTGACTCCAAACTTCCTCCACTTCTCAGTCTTCACCGCTTGTCCCAACATGGCCACCTGCCTCCAGCAGTCAACACCAGAGTCCTGTGCAGCGCAGCTGCTGCCACAGACTCCTGCTCAACTCTCACTGTGGTCCTGGCTTTCAAGGCCATTGCTCCTGGGAGGAGACGGAAGTGTTGGCTGCTGTCAGGAAACCTGGGTCATTTCCATTTACTCCTGATGCAGTGACTCTGCCTGTGGAATCTGGCTGGGAATCTCTCTCCCACCCACCACCAGAGACTCACATTCTGAGCCCAGACACAGCCTCCTCAGTCCTCAGGTGTCACTGCCTGCTGTGGCACCCTAGGATACCTGGGAGGCTTCAGTGTGACTTTCCTGGCCGGGATCCTGTCTGACACGTGCATGCAGGCAAGTCCCTGATGTTCAGCTGGCATTCTGCAGGGTGTGGGTCACCTTCCTTCCCAACTGCCAAGGGCAGGTCTCCATCATGTCCCCTTGGTTGGGGTTCCCAGTCTGCACTTTTGCCCCCCAGGGCTACACGACTCTTCCTGAAGGCTAAGGCCTGATAGGTACACCCTGCATGGTGAGGGAATAAGAGAGGTTGCAGGTGCAAACAAAATATCAGCAGACACTTAAGTTACAACCTGTACAAAAGACAAATGTACCCTTTACCCTCCTGTTGAAAAAGTAAGCTCTGTGTCTTCTGCCATCACTTCAGGGAAACCAGCCACTGAATTACTCATTTCAGAATCGTGACCCCCAGGTGCACGTGGTGGACATGAGCAGAGGGGAGATGTGTGTGTTGACCCATCTGACCCATCACCCCAGTGCCATGCAGTGAGAAATACAAGGGGATAGCTTGGTTGCTGCCCTCCACCATCACAGCAGGTGAGTCTGCCTGATGCCTGAGCTCTGTGGACCCCTCTGACGGGGGTAAGACCATTGCAGAATGGCCATAAGGAACAGAGGCACTGAGACCACTCATCAAAGCAATGCCCTAGACCCAGGGAAAGAAATGGGTTAGGGAAGAGGGGTCTGAGGGGAGAAATGGGAAGAAGGGTGGGGCCCCCAGAAAGTATTGGGGTTGAGGGAAGGGGTCCTTGAAAGGAAGGGCAAAAGGAAGGGTTCCATGAATGGACTGGGGTTGGGACAAGGGGTCCCAGGGTAAGATGTGGGGGGGAAGGGAGGGGTCCCAGGGAAGGACTGGGGTTGGGGGAAGTAGACTCAGCAGAGAAATGGGGGAAGGAGGGGATCCAGGGATGAACTGCTGTTGGGAGAAAGGGTCTCAGGGGAGGAATGGGGGGAAGGAAGGGGACCTCAGAAAGGACAGAGGTTGGCGGAAGAGGTCCCAGGGAGAAATGGGGAGAAGGGAGGGGTTCAGGTAAGAACTGGGTTTGGGGAAGGGGTCCCAGGGGAGAATGTGGGTGGGGGGAGGGAGGGGTCCAGGAATGGCCTAGGGTTGGAGGATCCCAGAGGATAAATGAGGGAAAAAAGGGGTCCCAGGGAAGGACTTGGGTTGGGGAGAAGGGTTTCCAGAGGAGAATTGGGGGGAAGAGGGATCCCAGGTATGGACTCAGTTTGGGGGAAGGGATCCCAGGGGAGGATGCGAAGGGGGAAGGAAGGGTCCTGGGATGGACTGGGGTTGGGGGGTCCCAGAGGAGAAATTGGGGGGAAAATTGGTCCCAGGGAAGAACTGGGGTTAGAGGAAGGGGTCTCAGGGGAGGAATGGAGGAAGAGGGGTCCAGGGATGGACTGATGTTGGGGAAGTGTTCCCGGGGAGGAATAAGGGGAAGGAGCAATCCCAGGGAAGGAGTGGTCCAGGGACAGACTGGGGTTGGGGGAAGGGGTCCCAGGGGATGATGTGGGGAGGAAGGAGGGGTGCAGGGAAGGACTGGAGTTTGGGGTAGGGTTTGCAGGGGAGAAACCGGGGGAAGGAGGGGTCTCAGGGGAGGACCAGGGTTGGAGATATGGGTCACAGGGGAGGACTCCATGGGGCAAGAATGTACAGGGCAGGACCAGGGTTGGGCAGGGAGTGGTCTCTGGACTGCACAGGGGGTGAGTCAGGGTCAGAAGCTCATAGTGAGGCCAGCCACCAGCGCACCCTGCAGAAGGCCAGCAAGGATGTCACTCCAGTGGGGGTATAGCACACATAGAAGGCAAAGGCTACCAGGAAGAACTGCGGGCACTTCCAGCAGAGCCGTGACTGCACATAGAGCTGGGACAGGAGAGGGCACCCCAGCCTGTGCCCTGTCAGGCCCTCCCACGCCCACTTTGTGAATGTCAGCTTCCAGGCCCGGGACACAAAACCGACCCACCCAAGGCCTCTTATTTTTATAAACAAGTCAGTGAGTGCCCCCATCACCACCACAACCCATTTTACAGCTGGAAAAACTGAGTCCAGGGAAGGGAGCGACTTGACGTGCAAGCCCCGGAAAAATGGATTCACCACCAGGAACAACACGCAGTATGTTGCAAAGGAGGCCTGTCCCGAGTAGAGGGACTACCTGGGGAAGGAGAGGCAGCAGGTTGGAGGGTGGGCGGCTCAGTCAGCATCTTCCAACTTCCCCTTGCCCTCGCTCCTCCCACAGAAAGGAGAGTTTACCAAGGGATTGCCAACATTACAGGCCACCAAACCCCAGGAGCAGAGGCTGCTCCCTCTGTCCTTTCTAGTTATCTGATGATGGAATCAGAGTCTCCAATTGGGGCTGTGGCATGAGATGCCTCACCTGTGAAGACTCTGAGGCCTGAACCCAACACCCAGGGCAGCAGACAGTAGTATCCAGCAAGCAGGCAACACCGGTTTCGTTTTCACTGCGTTTCTTCTCAGGATTTTCTCCCATCTGTGAAACTGATGGAAGATTTCTTTTTATATAAATTTGAGATCCCGTGAAGGACATGAATGAAACACAGAACCTAGGAAGCAACAAAAAACTGGCAAAAAATGTCACAATCAACATTTTTGGACTTAATCAAAAGCTTGCAGGAATCAGAACACTTGTTTAACATAATCCAGTTGAGGCTGGGTGCGGTGGTTCACACCTGTAATCCCTGCACTTTGAGGGGCCAAGGCAGGCGAATCACAGGGTCAGGAGATTGAGACCAGCCTGATCAACATAGTGAAACCCTGTCCCTACTAAAAATACAAAAAATTAGCCAGGCATGGTGCCAGATGCCTATAATTCCAGCTACTCAGAAGGCTGAGACAGGAGAATCACTTGAAAACCTGTGAGGTGGAGGTTGCAGTGAGCCAAGACCATGCCACTGCCTGGGTGACAGAGGGAGACACCATCTCAAAAAGAAAAAAAGATAATCCAATCGTATCTCAGAACAGCTTTGTGGCATTTAATTCATCCTGGTCCCTCTCCCAGTCTAGACTGTGGTGGCCTGAGTGTAACACACCACACACCCAGCACAGGTTCCAAGATGTTGCCTCATTTGCAACTGTGAACTGGGGTATGGCTTCGACGGCTGATCTTGGTCTCACCTGACTGGACATTCTCCCAGTGCTTAGATGGTACCTGGAGGACATTTGTAGGAAATGTTTACAACAAATTTGTGGCCTGGGGCCATGAGAGAAGATGAGGCAAAAAACAAAGGAGCCAAACAGGAGTTCAAAACCAGCATGGCCAACATGGCAAAACCCTGTCTCTACTAAAAGTACAAAACTTGTCCAGGTGTGGTGGCATTTGCTTGTGATCCCAGCACTCAGAAGACTAAAGCAGGAGAAGTGTTTAAACCCAGGAGGCAGAAGTCACAGACAGCAAAGATCACACCACTGTACTCCACCCTGGGCAACAGAGTGAGACTCCATCTCAAAAAAAAAAAAAAAAAAAAAAAAATAGGTCAGTTAAGATTATGCAGTCAGGCCAGGCACAATGGCTTACATCTATAATCCCAGCACTTTGGGAGGCTAGGGTGGGTGGGTCATCTGAGATCAAGAGTTCAAGACCAGCCTGGCCAACACAATTAAACCCCATCTCTACTAAAAATAAAAATAAAAAAAAAAAAATAGCGGGATGTAGTGACACATGCCCATAGTCCCAGCTCCTTGGCAAGCTGAGGCAGGAGAATCACTTGAACCCAGGAGGCAGAGGTTGCACTGAGCCAAGATCATTCCACTGTACACTACATTCCAGCCTGAGTAACAGAGTGAGATTCTATCTCAAAAAATAAAATAAATAAAAATAATAAAAATGAAAATACAAAAATCAGTCAGGTGTGGTGGTACACATCTGTAATTCCAGCTACTGGGGAGACTGAGAGAGAATTGCTTGAACTCAGGAAGTGGAGGTTGCAGTGAGCCGAGATCAAACCACTGCACTCCAGCCTGGGCAAAGGAGCCAGACTCAGTCTCAGAAAAAAAGAGAAAAAAAAGATTATTTAGCCTGAATGGGCTCAGGGTCTCACATCTGTAATCCCAGAATTTTGGGAGACCGAGGTGGAAGGTTGCTTGAGCCCAGGCATTCTAGACCAGACTAGGCAACATGATGAAACCCTATTTCTAAAAAACAACAAACAAAAACAAACAAACAAACAAAAACAAAACAAAACAAAACAAAAACTGTAAAAACAGCTAGATGTGGTAATGTATGCCTGTAGTCCCAGCTACTTGGAAGGCAGAGATGGTTTGAGTCCAGAAGTTCAAGTCTGGGCAAGATAGC